>NW_022900923.1:5936694-6007349 GCF_012274545.1 Fukomys damarensis
TTTTTTTTTTTTTTTTTGTACTGGGGATTGAACTCTGGTCCTTGCACTTGCAAGGCAGGCCACCAAACCGCTGAGCTAAATCCCTGGCCGACTGAGGTTTATCTTGACTGCTGCTTTTTGATGTAAATGTTTGGGCTTAATTGAATTTCTAATATGAGACGTCACCTGAAGTTCTGCTAGGGTCACAAATATTTCTTCTTTTTAGAAAAGGTATCTTTAAAGTGTTATTTTACACAATGGTAGGAAATTGCTCAGAGTAAGCTACTGTGAGACTTTCACAGTAAGACTTCTGAAGGGTAAGGACCAGGCTCCCATGTGCTCTCTTTCCTTCCACACAGACTATTTGTGATTGGTTAAATATTATGGGTAGAAGTTCCAGAATTACAAACAGTGTATTCATCCCAAGCCTCAGGATTCATTCATTTTTTGAAAACAATAATAATGCATATGATGATTATTATAAAATTATTTTTACATTTCCAAAACAAGATTTTGTTTGCCACAGTTTACTGCACTAAGATGTAGTGGGAATCTCCGGGACTTTATTAACAACTTTGACTACTTCCTACTTATTGAGCTTATTAAGAAATACTAGCGATGGCACGTGTGTGTGTGATTGGAGCAGTCTTTCTGGAAAGTAGACCAGAGTGCAGATTTAAAATTCTGTAACAACCTTCTGAGAGTAAATCGCTTTATTCAGGATTATCTCCTCTGAACAGCTTTACATTATGACGCATTCACTTCTGCACGTAAAAGATTAACAGATCATTGAAAGTGCACTGAAATTTTGTTCTCGTGTTACAGTCTAGTTGTACCCCCAAAAAGTGTATCTGCATTTAAAATAAAATTATGACTCAACTTTTTAAAAACTAAACATCTTGCTTAAGACTATGATGATGTAAAGGTATCTTGGCGTGGGACTCTCTAATTCTTCCATTTATGGCCATAAAACATATCTGCATGTTAGCAAAAGGATGATTAGAGAAATAAATCCATTTAGGCAGTTCAAAAATAAGGATATGTTGGGCCCGGGGATTTAGCTCAGTGTTTCTGGCGCCTGCCTCTCAAGCACA
Organism: Fukomys damarensis; assembly: GCF_012274545.1. Taxonomy (NCBI): domain Eukaryota; kingdom Metazoa; phylum Chordata; class Mammalia; order Rodentia; family Bathyergidae; genus Fukomys; species Fukomys damarensis. The sequence continues at coordinate 5,937,768 of NW_022900923.1, forward strand.
AGGACCCAAGTTCTATCCCCAGTACCGAAATAAACAAACAAACAAACAAATGAGGATATGTTGAAGCAAAGTACATTTGAAGGAAGTTTTGTCATACTGAAAATTTAATCAATTTGGCCATGTATTTTGGCTATAAGTAAGAAAACACCCAACAATAGAGACTTCAGCAGAGATGTAGGTGGGCGTTGACAGTGTCTCAGCAATACTAAGCCCCATGGCCGCCTCTTTGTGGTTCACAGGGACTTTCCAACTCACTACTGGGTGAATACTAAGGTTGAAACATCCTGTATAGCAGAAAAGAAAAAAGAGGGAGGAGGCAGGAGCTGTCAGGAAATGATTTCTTACAAATCCCATGGCCATCTTCTGTTGCACCTTTGAGTAGCTTTGTATGATAATGATTAGTCCTAGCTGAGGTGTGGTGAATAAGGTATGAGAAGTGGAAATTAGGTTTGCCAGATTCTGATTTTCACCCTACTGCCCAGGTTATGTTATTGGGGTCTTATCTTTACTTATCAAACTCAATGTCCTTCTGGTTTTCCTGATCAATCACAAATGGTGATATTTTCTTCTTTGAAATTTAAAGTGAAAACCCACTGGGCTACGTGTTCTTCTCCCCAAAGCTTAAATAGGTGTGTTGACTCAAATGTTTTGTGTGGTAGGAACACATCTGAGTATAAAAATGTTTCTGTGTACATTAAATATTAAATATATATTAGTAGCTGTCTCTTCCATCTTCCAGTTATGAAGTTGTTGATGGAATAATGCTTTGGATCAATCTGGAAGATTAATTGAAAAGTAGATGAGGCTGATAGCAGTGAGGTTAAATGTTGTCTTCTCAGAAGTATCGATTACTTTATCTGCTGCAGATCTCTTCGAATTGATTGGGTGTCTCCAGGGAAGCCAAAAGGCATCATTCTTGGATATGATCTTTTACGGAAAACATGGCGTCCGTGCTCTGAAACCCGGAAGTTAATGGAGAAGCACAGCAGTGACCTCTGCAAGGTGGTGAAGTGCCCAAAACCTCTAAATATCTGTGGACACACTTGCTTTTCTCCCGAAGCTAAGGTAAGTTTCTTCAGGCCAGTCAGTGGAATGTATTTTGCTCACAAAACATTCCAGGCAAAATCCTTTGTTTCTCATACCATGTGTTATCACGGAAAAGGTTTCTTCTACTGTGATTTCGAGAGCCCGTGGACAAGAAAGGATGTTTTTCTGTCATCCTTTTGAGCTTTTTATCCCTCCCATTTTTATCATCTTTGCAGGAAATAATGAACTTTTTAGAGTCATATAGAGCCTTCCAAATTTGTATTCTGCTGGGGTACTTGGAATTTTGTTTGTTTGTTTTTTCTTTTTTTTATGAAAAATCCATTCAGCTACAAATCCTTGTTTGTTTTCAGGACACTGAAGAGTTACTATGAGGAGGACCTTTCATGTTTGTCAGAAATATTTTAGAACTGTGGCCACTTGTAGACTAATGTTCCTATTAGTTGCTGTTTAGGAATAAGATCAATAATGCAGCCAGAGAGAGGAGTTTGTAAATGACCTTTATTGACAAATGACACAGAAAAAAATCCTTAGTTTGAAGATAGGATTTCATATAATGAAATAATGTTCATATTTATCAATGACTTCACCTATTCAATGACTAAAACTACTACTGAATTCTTAAGAGTCATTACAAAATAACTCAGTAGTTAAGAAAATGGGCTACTGACAGTCTCCAAAATTGATATCATATTTAGGTTTCACATCACTTTAAGCTGGTAAATAGGCTGTGTCTGAGGAACATACTTCTCCTGGGAGGAAAAATGCTGGAATAAATTTGCTCATTAAAAATATTTTCCAATGCAAAAGAGATAAAGATTTAAAAAATTGTAGGCAAAGCTCAGAGTTCACATCTACATTCTTTAGGTTCTATTGCGCTTATATGTCCTATCCAATGAGACGCTGGCAAGCAGAAAGTAACTGTATAGACACAGGCATTAAAACTAAGATTTGTTCCAGATAGGGAGCAATGTACCCATCAAAATGAAAATTATGGCCAAAAAATATCAAAGAAGTTTAGATTTGTATAAAATATAAACTTTTTCCTATAGTAGTTAACATGAAAGCTAAAGTAGAGCACAATGAAGAAATATAATGTCTTACTTTAAGTTTGCTCTAAATCAGTAAAAAGGTAAATGTTCTTAAAATGTCCATATTAAATTAAAATAGAGATGTATGGGGTGAAGAAAAATTAATAGAACATAACAGAGTATTATAAAGTAAATTCTTGGCAAAAATTTCTATATGTTCAAGCTAAGTTATTTATAAAGTTACTTCTGCCTCTTTTTACACTTTGATATCAAAACTGAGTTTTAAGCTTTCAAAGAGATTTCATGAGTCTTTACACAACATAAGTAGCTACTTGGAGTAATATCCCTAAATGCAATATTCCTAAGAGTAACGAAGAGCTATTTAGTCTAATTTTGAATCACCCAAAGGAATGATTAAGATGAGGAGAAAGGACAGCCAAGTGTGGTAGAGCAGGTCCTGCACTCCAGGAGGCTGAGGCAGGAGGATCACAAGTTTGAGCCCAGCCTGGATGACTTGAGGATTTAGCAAGACTCTGTCTCAAAATAGAAAATTAAAATGCAGACGGGACGTAGACCTCTGTGTGAAGCCTCTGGGTTCCATCCTCAGCACTAAAAGATCAAGGCACACTCATCTACTCCACACACACACAAAAAAAAGCAAACTAAGCAAAAAACAAAAACACAAATCATTTTTTGATATAGAATAAATGTAAACTGAAAAGCAGGGAAATATGAAGCAAAACTGAGCATTTAGAAAAGGGATTAAGGGAAAGTGCATCCAATATTCTTGGAAAGAAATATCACATTGCACTGTTCTTATAATATAGGTGTTACACATGATTAAAACGGAGGCAGATTTAATGATGACTTTAAAGGTCCTATTTTTATTCCAAGAACTTCAAAGGCAACACAGGTGTTGTCGGTGTAAAAGAATAAGTGAAATCAATTAAAATCTTAAGAAAAGAATCTTGTTTGCAAATGCTGACTCAAGTGAGGCATGAATATGTATTTCTTGGAGTGAGGTTGCAGAGAAGTAGGAAAGAGCTTTTTATTGCGAGTCTGAGAAGCTCATGGCCAAGTCAGTATAAATACCACTGGGACCAAAATACAACTTCAAGCTTCTCCACATGATTGCAGTGTGGTTCTCAAATCTCAGGGAACACCAGCCTGAGACTCAGATACAGTAGTCCTGGCTGGACTGAAAGAACATGAAATTTTTTTGAGGCGGGGTGGGTACTGGGGATCAAACTCAGGACCTTGGGCTTGCAAGGCAGGCACTGTTCCACTGAGCTACATCCCTGGGCCGAGAACGTGCATTTCTGCATTTCTAACACCTTCCCAAGTGAAGTTTCTGTGTCTACTGCAAGGACCACACATGGAGACTCCATCTGGTAATGTAAACTGCTTCTGAAAACCAGTGAGCAGAGAGATGACCTCCTGTGTGGAAAGGCTCCGGATGAACCAGTTCAAGTTACTGAAGTCTCTGCGTATGCCTCGTGAGACGATGACCTTGAAGACTGAAGTGGAAGTCTAGAAAAGGCTGTATGGGGTGAGAGATCTCCCAAGAGAAATGACTGCAGAGAATCAGTATTTGGGGGAAGCTATCAGGAATCTAAGCCGGACGGGGGAGAAGAAAGACACGCATTTCTCATTGCTGAAGGAATGTGAGAAGGCTGCGGAGAATGAATGGATGGATATCAACAGCCTCGGGAGTCTTCACGCCAGGGATTCTCAGGGTGACGTCCTGTGTGTGCTTCCTGAAAGACGACCACAAATGCACGTGTCCCAAAACACACTGCCTGCGAATGACACTCTTATAAGTACTTTAAGATCAAACAACAAATGTCAAGACTATAGGTCACTGCCACACAGCACCAGGGAGATGGGTGCTATTTCACCCTGACAGGCACTCCTAAATCCCAAATAAACAGAAGATTCCTCACTTAACTCTTAAAGGTGGGACACAATTGCAAAATGTACTTGTCATACAGAATATGACACTGGGCATAGCAGAAGTCAACTCATGTATCTGTGGCATTAGACTAATTTGAGTGTTCACTGCTAATAACTCAACCCCTTAAAGAGAAATTCATAGCAGTTGGGACAGCAGAGCCGTCCTTGGCAATTGAGTCCAAATTCTTTGCTTTAGACAACTTTTAAGAACGACTGAACTGCTGAGATACTGTCCCTTTGAAGACTTAGAGGTGCTGCCTTGTACCGTTACTGTGTTGAGCTTGGTTCAAATGTTGGAATACACTGGAGGTATCAATGCACAAGAAGGAAAAGGAGAGAGACTCGTAAATTGATTTCATCTGCCACAAGAAGCATGCACCTAATTAATACAACTTACGCCAAGCAGAGGTTCTGAGGCCATATTTTGGGAACTATTCAGTGTTTGATTTGTTGTATATACAACATGTCAGTCTCTATAGCCTGAAGGGAATATGCAAATAATGACTTGATTGTTCAAGCACATAATTTCTTCCACAACTTCTGGAGGAAATGCGGATGTAAAAAGGCTTTTGAAAATAAATTTCCATATAAATTTCCTTTTTTTAAATGTGTTACTCTATGATAGAAGTATGTATGTGTATGTGTGTGTGTGTATAAATGTGTATGTGTGTGTGTATAAATGTTGGCCTCTGGAGATTATCTGAAGATGGTTCATAAATAAGTAATCATATAAATTATCAGGAAAATTCAATCTATTTTTAAAAAGAGCAATGAGAGGCTATTTCATACATATCCATACAATCGTTAAAATAAAGACACATATATGAACAAAAATGTTCATTACCAATTCTAAACATCTTAACATTAAAATCCCTGCAATTCCAAGATACTTATTACTTATAGGGTATCCTGGTAGAGAGCAAAGTATGTCTGAAGGCTAAAATGCAAGCTGCACTGTATCAGTAATATTTATGGAATCTGAATGATGCTAGAAAATACATTTTAAACCCGTGCATTGTGAATAATGTGATCTCAGATCAAGAATCAAGAACAAATAATTATATTGCATTCTTCTTAATTTAACTGGCATCTTCTGAAAACTGATTGTGAACTTTCAGGTTTGTTGTAATGGAGCTCTTTACGAGCCCCAGCCTGGCTACCACTGCTGTGAAGAAAACTATATCCCGTTCCTTCCGAATTCCACGGGAGCTTGTTGCGGTGGCAGAGTACAAGAGGCCCAGCCCGACCACGAGTGCTGCTATGGACATTATGCTAAAGTATTACCAGGTGAGGGTGACTGCTGGGTGTCCTCAATCATTCGGGGACCTTGAAATCATAAAAGCATGGTTCGTGTTGACTACTTTAAGAACTTTTCCAACAAAAAGTAAGCTATAAACCCACAACAAATGACCTGCATTAAATATCATTTGTTTCAGTGTCATTGAAATATAAGCAAGACTATGTAGAAATCAAAGAAAGATCACCAGAGACTTACAGTTTCTTTTGAAAGAACATAGTCAGTTGGTCTCTTGGTGAGCGCAAAGCAATCCAATACAGGGTGGAGAGGAGTTCATTGTTGACAATATGTAAGGAGGGCGCTGGAAGTAAGTCTCATGGCAGTGTTCTCCCCAGAGAGAGAAAGCAAGGGGCTTTCACGGGGCCACTTGTACCTATTTATATAGGGGAGACTCATCGCCATTAACAAGATGGCTCAATTTAAGGCCATGAACACATGTGTGAAAAATGATGGCAAATGCCAATGACTGGGCAGAGAAGAGAACATTGTAAGTAGCACAGTTCACTCCAGGTTCCCTGAAAAGAATGGGTCAGAATTGATGATTTGGGTTGGTGCCTTGTATGTTTCACCTTAGTTCAGCTAAAAAAGGAAAACCAACTTTGAAGATTAGCTAGTAGTCGTGAAGTGGTAACTGTTTTTCCCTTATAAGTATAGGAGCTCATCCCTGATGGTGCCTGCCTTGCCTGGTGGTTCACACAACTACCCCTCTAAGAAATGTATCTAGACATCTGGCCAACTAGCTATGTGTTACAGCTTTGTTTGGGTTTTTTTTTCTTTGTTTGTTTTTTCTCATGGTTCAGTATTTTCACCATCAAATATATAAATCACCGGCCATCCCATTCAATGAAAATATTTTCTTCCTCAGAATATTTCTATTCTGAATGATGCATGCATTGATTCTACATGCACAGATTTTAAGTACAAATTCCATTTATCTGAGAATTGGAGTCGACTGACCCTATCCTCTTGTTCTAGGTCAGGCAGGGGAAGGAGGGACGGGCAGAGGGCAGCAGTTAGGATCCACCTTCCCTTTTTACTGCGTCTATAGACTAACCGAACTAGCCATTTCTCTCCAAATTCCAATGACAAGAAACAAGGGCCATTGAAGGTAGCTGAGGACAATGATGACAGTAACTGGCATTTACAAAATGCTCAGTCTCCACTAAGCTCTATGTTGACTGGTTTTACGGTGATACGATACTTACATGTACAATGGTCCAGCTTTGGAAAATGGTGCTTATATGCAGTTCATAAGTGAGAAAGCAGCTTAGGGAGGAGCAGTGACGCCCCACATTCACCGAGGCGAGTGAGCATCTGTGAAGAGCTGCGTGGGAATGCAGGCAGGGCTTCCAACACTCTGCTCCTTTGCACACTTGACTGGTTCTTCAGCCGAAATGGGCTAACATTGGTGACCATTTCTAAAATAACTATTGTAGACTTCTAAACATTCTCATGACTATCACCATCAGTCTCTGTTTATCCTGGAGAAGGCTTTGAAGATACTGGTATTTCCCTTAAACCCTAAGCTTATTAATACAACTCTCATTTCCATCAGTGTATCTTCTTAGTTGGAAAATCTGGTCAAGAGTGATTTATTATTCCTTAAAGTGCAGAAAATAAATATGGAAAGCAGAGAAGAAAGCTATGTTTTTCTGAGACCCTGGGAAAGCTGACTGCTCAGAGAGCTATGTTAGCATGAGGTTGAAGCCTGATGTTTGGGTAATTTGGGCATTGATATTCTAGAGTTCCTTGTGTTTTCTATAAATATATCCAAGCAAAGAATGTGAAATGAGAAACCATTGTGCCCAGTATCTCTCCTGCAGAATATTGGAGACAAAGGTAAGCTGTGGTGCAGGCCTATTCAAGACAGAGAACCATTTCCCCCTTGCAATCCATAGGGAAAAGCTGGTCTTGTTAACAGTGCTGCTATTTCTGATTCTCTACCAAACTACTTCTATAACTAAATCACTTGATCAGATTTTTCAACTAGAAAAATACATTGATGGAAATGAGAGTTTTATTTTTAAAAAATGTTAACTTCTTTACTGAATTATAGCTCAGAATTGTTAACAACTAAACAAATATTGTGAAATGTTTTGTTTACTCCAAAAATTTATATCTGGGGCATTTTCAGTATTCTTTTCACCTTTCCTTCCCTGTACATACTCAGGTTAAAAATTCTAGGAATGAGGTTGCCATTTCCTGTTTCATTCTTACCGTTCCTCACACCTTTCAGCCACATGCAGCCTTTTTTCTGCATGCAACTACATGATAGTGTTTGCATTTCAAAGTCCCATGAACATTTTTGATCATATGACTTGCAGCAAGCTGTTCAAGCCCTGAAAAATATCCGCTTTCCCTTGAAAATTAATGTGAAATATTTGCTTGCATGTGTCTGTTCTTTAGCTCTCAAATTCCATCTGCTCCTTTTCCAACCCTAGCAGGGTCAGATTTAGAACTAAGAACACAGTCTACTTTTGTTTTATTTCAAAATAAAGTGAACATTTTCCTCCAAAATGAAATAAGCCGTGGAAGCCCATGAGTCTCTCATTAATATTCTATCAATGACTGATTTTTAACACAACAGTGCTAATACCTCCATTAACTGTTCACACACACACACACACACACACACACACACACACACACACAGGCACACATGCTTACTCAGTTCCAAAGCATTTTAGTATTTACCAAACTGTTGAGGATGACCCACATTTAATTTTTTCTAAGTATTTCACCTTTCGCAGTATTAGAATGTATACCATACTGTCAAGAGGGAAACGAATAAGCCCACAATTTCATGGAATAATCAAAGACGGTATTCACACCAATCGTTAATCTCGGTGTACCTAATGGAGAGATCCTGCGACCTCTGTTCTCAACCCCTGGTCTTTTTTAACTAGTTTAAGGCTGTTTATGTCACGAAATCACACATAGTGATCCCAAACCATTATCTATCTAAATGTAATTAAAATCCAATCTGTAGTCTGCCAGGCCAAGGCCGAGATGGGAATAGGCATTTTGATATTTGTAGATGAGTCTGAAATATTGGTTAATAATATTTACTTCCTTTTTTCTCTAGACTTTCCTTCATAACAGAGCAGCAGAGCAAAGAATGTTCCATGCCCCCCACTTTTTTATAAATATGCTAATGACCCCAACTAAATGTTAATGTGGGTCATCCTTTGATAAGAATAACAATTAACTGTTAGACTGCGTGGTAGCTTTTAGAGAGAAAATATTTTCAAGCCCAGCCTGAAATGGATTCATTTGAGAGGTTAATGAGAAGGTGACTGATCCTTGCATCTTATGTCTAAAAGCCCTTTTTTTGAGGAAAAATATTTTATTTCTCATTGATACAATCCACATCTCTTATTATGAGGCCTTTTCTTCTGACAATAACTAAATAACATTTGGAGGGAGTCAGGGAAATACAAAATATGTAAACCAATTAATACCTGGTATACTTAAAAGAGGCTTTCATAGAATAGTTCCTTTACCCAACAGCGATGTGTACAGTTTCCTCTCTTCCCTGCAACATCTGGGGTGCTTTTGAGTGAGCTGGTCCTGCCCATTCCAGGAAATGGAAGGCTTTGTTCAGAGTGTCCTGACAGAGACTGTAGCTGGACTAGGCCTCGTCTATGTTTTTCTCTGTGCTCCCTCAGTTCTCTAACCTTGTTGCACATGATGCCTGACTGATTCACAGAGTAGCGACATTTTTCTCCCCACAGAAAACAGGTGCCCCCTCTTTCTGCTGTGATTATGTCCAGAGTTACAACTTTATTTTAAATATCCAAATGGAATACCCTAAATGTTCCTGTAATACAAAGAATTGCTACCTAGCAAGAAGAAGGAACAAGATACTGACAATACAAAGAAGTCAGTCTCAAAAAAGTTACTTACGTGGTCTACTCAAAAACAAGCTGTAGTAATGGAGAACACATTGGTGATAGCCAGGGGAATGGGTTGGAAAGTGTGAGTAAGAAGTTGCAGTTTTCAGGTAGTATTTTATATGATCACATTCTTTTTTTAAAATGTGTCATGTTTTGATGGTGTGATGCTGAATAATTGGTGAGCATAGTTTCTGGAGTGAGACTGCCTCAATTCACATCCCATTTGATTCACTTCCTAGATGTTTGAGCTGCATCGAATAACTTAAACTAAGAATATTAGTGGGAGGCTAATATCTCAAATGTCCACTGAGCTGATGAGCTGGAATCCCTAAACTTACTGTTGTTCATGTTTGTAGTAATGGTCTCCCTCTTGTACATAAGAAAAGGAGGTTGACAGGACTTTCATTGTCAAAAGGTGGTCTCCAATGGATCTCACCAGAGACTCAGGGATGTTTGCTTTCATCAAACTGTATAAAAGGGCAGCCACTTCGCAGAAGCTAGGAGTCACTGTCTGATGGCCAGTGAGAGCCTTTGAAATGAAGGACCTCGCTACCTCTTTGAGAAGTAACAGTCCTTTAAATTGACTTCTCCCCACTCAACCTGCGACCCTTGAGGAGAGAATCTTTGCAGTTTGTACGGTGCCAGAGCCTAGAATTGAGGCCCTAGAGGACATACTGTCTTCTCACAAATAGGTGCTTGGAGACTTTTTGTTCATTCAGTCCTATCACTGCTGAAAAGAAGAAAAAAAAACTATTTTTTGAGACTGCAGACATAAAAAAGGCTCAACCACCTATTGAATGAAAGTGGACTCTTGTGGAGGAAATCAAACATCTCGATATATTAGTGTTTTAACAAACACAAATGTAATGGCTTAAAACATCACAAGCGTACTGTGCCATGTTGCTCAAAGTCAGAAGTTTAAATAGGTGTCGCTGAGCCAGCATCACCGAGTCCCCAGCAGAGCGTTCCCTTCCGGGGAACAGAGAACATCTTCTCATCTTTCCCACCATCCAGAGCTGCCCACTTTCTTGGCTCGTGGTCCTCTTGGATCTCCTTCATGCATGCCAACTAACCTTTCTCAACTGCAAGCTCATACTCAGCTCCATCTGCTATCTTAGCTGTCCTTGACTATGTAACATAGCATCACATCTTCACAAGTCCCAGGAATGAGAGTGTGGGCATCTCTGGGAGGTGAACCACCCGAAAGTTATGGTTCTTAACTGTGAGGATTAGGATATCTCTGTACACTCCAGGGGTACCACTCTCAAAAGGAAATGCAGCAAGACACTGGCAGTCTGAATGCAACAAACTAGAAAAGTGCTGAGCACAGACCTGCTCTGACTTAGGCAGCTGCTTTGGGGACTAGAGAAAGGCTGCATCAGGATTGGGAACCACAGAGGTATGAGGACTCACAGTGCTGTTCATGGCTCGAGTCTGGGACAAAGTGTTACCCACATCATTTATTGTTTTGCTTTTTTGTTTGTTGGTTGGTTGGTTTTTTTGAGATGGGGTTTCACCGTGTAGGTGAGACTGACCTGGAACTCATTATGTAGCCCAGGGTGGTCTCGAACTCACAGTGATCCTCTTGCCTCAGCCTCCCAAGTGCTGGGATTACAGACCTGCACCACCACACCCGACTTTATTGTTTTTATGGAGTGAACAGATTATTACAAGGGCTAATACAGCCAACAATGTGTCCTTTCTAGAGCCATGTGAATACAATTGATCGCAATTATTCAATAGCCTCTTTCGTAAAAGTAGATTTGGAGCTAATTTTAAGAAGAGTACAGCCAGAATACAAACTAAGGCATGAGGATCAATGGAACACCACAGAGGTAGGTCTCGAACACAGTGATCCTCTTGCCTCAGCCTCCCAAGTGCTGGGATTACAGACCTGCACCACCACACCCGACTTTATTGTTTTTATGGAGTGAACAGATTATTACAAGGGCTAATACAGCCAACAATGTGTCCTTTCTAGAGCCATGTGAATACAATTGATCGCAATTATTCAATAGCCTCTTTCGTAAAAGTAGATTTGGAGCTAATTTTAAGAAGAGTACAGCCAGAATACAAACTAAGGCATGAGGATCAATGGAACACCACAGAGGTTGCAGAAACAACCCCAAGCACATTTAACTATTTCATTTTTGACAGAGTCCAAAAACTCTGGTGGAATGACAGCCTTTAATGATAAAGGGTGCTGGGAAAACTGGCTGTCCATATGTAGAAGATCAAGTCTAGACTTCCATCTCTCCCTTTGTATTAAACTAAAATCAGAATGGAACAAAGAACTAAAGTATAAAACATAAACACTTAACCTGCTAGAAGATAAAAATAGGTAAAATTCTTGAAGTCATGGGCATAAGCAAGGCCTTTGTAAACAGAACCCTGGTTGCATGGGAAATAGTACTGAAAATCAACAAATGGGATCTTATTGAGTTAAAAAGCTGGCCAGCAAAAGAAACAACCAATGTGGGTAAAGAGACAACCTATGGAATGGGAAAAATGCTTCTAGATATTCCTCACACGGAGGGCTAATATCTAGAATGCATAAAAACTCAAAAAATTAGACCTCCCACCAAATAGAAGACCCCATCAAAAAAAAAACTAGCAAGTGAAATGAATAGATATTTTGCAGGAGAAGTACACCTGGCCAATAATACATGCAAGAAATGCTCAACCACTGGCCATTAAAGAAATGCAAATTAAAACAATATTGAGATTCCATCTCACCTCAGAAAGAATGGCCATCATCAAAAAAATTAAATAACAATGCTGGTGAGGCTGCAAGGACAGAGGAGCCCTCATACACTGCTAGGGGGAGTGCGAACTACTAAACCACCATGGAAATCAGTGCAGAGATTCTACAGAAAGCTAAGGTAGAAATTCTTTTCAACCCAGCTAATCCCTTTCTGGGTATCTTCCCGGAAGAGTTAAGGATACCATTTTACAGTGATACATGCAAACTCGTGTTTATAGCAGAACAACTCATAATAGCTAAACTTTGAAAGCGGCTTATATGTCCATCAACAGACAAATGGATAAAGTAAAGGTGATATTTATACTTCTCTGCCTGAAGGACGGATAAATTTCAGTCATTTGTAGAAAAATGGATGTGCCCTGAGGCCATAATGTTAAGTGAAATAAATCGGATGCATGAGCTTAGATATCATATGGTTTCTCTTACCTGAGAACCCTAAATTATAAATAAAGAGCAAAATAAAAGATAGGCACCAGGAAATGGGGAGACAGATCGTGCTCAAAGGGGAGGGGGCTGAGAATGGGAGAGAAAAGAAAGAGAGGAGCTGAAAAAAGGGACCGAGGTGGGTGATGTACCTGTGCCAACCCCACACGAGGAGGGTGAACATGACTCACGGCACATGTGTACTAAACATGATAGATCTACATCTCTTTTCAAAACATTGCAATAGTGCTCCTTCTCCAAGGTAACGGAACAGTGCCACATCCTGACTGTGCCAGAGGTGGCCTGAACCTGTTCCTGTGATCACTTGCCGTAGAACCATATCAAAGACCTTGTTCCAAAAAATGCATGCAGAAGCCTGTGAAGTCCCAGTGAGATCTGTGGCTTGCTTTTTAAACATTAGCAGGAAAAGCAAGTCTAAACGGGTGAAGCCCTCTAGTGGTTTAGCTTATTCTGCGAATCCCACATCCAAATGTCTCTGCCCTCAGATTCTAGGTGACAGATGTTGGTCGAGAGGAATCAGGTGGTGGCAGTTGGGCTGAGGCATCACTGGGCTACCGGACAGGGCCGGTTCTCCTGGGTGTCACACAGCGTGGCTGTGTCCACATTTAATCCCAGTCTCATCTACAGTGGATTTTTTTTTTCCCTGTGGCGCCTGGAAGTGGAATCATTACACCAAAATGTGTGTTGATTTAAGAGACAGCAGAGAAACACAAAAGTGGGATCAAAGAGGTGGTTGAAATTTCTATCACTGAGACATTGTGTTTATTCCTCGGAAGGAATGAAAACCTGGTAGAGTTGGTGACGGATGAGGTGCTCCCTGCGTCGGTGATGCACCATTCTACTCCGTTTCCTGCAGCTGTGACGGGTACCACAGACCGGGTCATTGCAAAGCAAAGCTCTTCATCTGGCTCTCGGCTCTCGAGGCGGGGTGGTCCAGGAGAGCTGCACCGGCCTCCTTCGCTGCATAATCTCATGGCAAGGGCAGAAGCAGGCCTGAGTGCCGTGGAAATTTCAAGGACAGTGGTGGGAAACTGCGCCAAACTCCTCCTGTTCCCTCAAGAGCCAGTCACTCCAGACATGGTAGCATTCGCCCATCCATGAGGAAGGAGTCCCCAGCGTTGTACGTTACAGTCGCACGCAGATTTCTTTTGCACATGATGTGTGGTGTGGCCAGACCCTGTGGCTGCATAACAGGGAGCTGCTGGTGTGTCACATCAATTCCCTTGTGCAATTCCATCTTTCTAGCTAAAGCAGAGCAAATACTCTCCCAGGTCTGCTTGTCCTTTAAACATTAACCATTGCCCTTCCATAGACCGGACAGAGCAGTGTCCTCGCTCTCGATTTCGTCTGGACTTTTCTTCTTCAGAGCTGTAGCATCTTCCACGTGCAGTCCCAGGAGCAGGGCCCGCTGACTGTCCTGTCTTGTTTCCTGGAAGTGGGGCTGTCTTCTCCACTACTCGGGAGACCCAGGTGTTTCTGGAAGGTAGGAAAGTGGCTCCTGAAGACGGGCGTTGAGTTACAGTGTTTATTTTCTCTTTTATGAGACTGGCACTTCTGTGACCGGAAGATACACATAACATAGCATGTGCCATTCTAACAAGTCTGAGGTGCAGACCTGTGGCATTGCAAGGACACTGCTCCACAGCTGTCCCCACCACTGCTCCCGAGACCGCTTCGCCCCCCCACAGGAGGACCCTCCACCCCATAGGCCCTGACTCCCTGATCCCGTTCACCCCCCCAAGGCAACCACAAGTCCATGCTCCATCGCTCTGATCTGGCCACTGTCGCGACCCATGCAGCTGGACACTCCAAAGAGCCGTTGGTGATTGGTTTCTTTCACTTAGCGTAGCATTCTCGGGATTCAGCCATGTGGTAGCTCACGTCAGGAACTGGTTCCTTTTTAGGTTTGAATAAGATCCTGTTTTATGTCACTCCCACAATTTGTTTATCTCCTTAGCCATCGACGTGTTTTTAAACTGTTCCTGCCTTCCTGATCCCTGGGAATGAAATCGCAGCGAACATTGGGGGTACAAGTCTCCGTTCAAACTCCTGCTGTAGTTCTTTGGGGCGGGGGCTGTGTAACCAATTTTTTTAATATGCCCAGAACTGGAATTGCCTGGGTCGTGTGGCTTCTCTGTGCTTAAGACTTTTGAGGAACTTCTACACTGCCTTCCACAGCAGCTGCACCATTTTCCATCTTCAGCTGCAGATCACCCGTGCTCCAGCCGCTCCAAGCCCTGCTAGGTGTTATTTCTTTCCTGCGGCCATTATGACTTTGTCTTTGGCAGTAGTCATCCTCGGGAGCATGGAGTGATAGCTTGCGCCGGTTTTGATTTGCATTTCCCTAGGGATTAGTGATATCTAGCATCGTGCCGTGTGCTTATTGATCCTCTATATATTGCTTTGAACATGTTTATTCCAGATCTTCGCCCATTTTATGAGTTCTGTGGACTGGATGAGAGCCTTTCTTTAGGGGAGAAGTTTTCTGTAACTCACTCAAACTCGCTGTAAGCTATACGCTTTGTAGCACCTTTTTTTTTTTTTTATAATTCAACCTTCATAGGCTGAGTATGTGTAGTACGTTTGTATAGTAAACTTTTTTATTAGTTCACTCTAAGGTATTATTAAGGGAACTCACTATGGAGTGCAGGCTGGCCTTGGACTCAGAGAAATCCTCCTGCCTCGGCCTCCTGGGTGCTGAAATTATAGGTGTGAACCACCACACCCAGCTGATAGGGTATCCCTATCTTTTAAAGGCCTCTCTACCCTCTCCCTAAGTGACTGTTGATATTTAGAACATTTGCACCTTCTAATATTGAGGCACCAGACCAAAGATTGTCTTACCATTACCCCAAGTATCAAGGAGTACCACATGAAGGGGCATGCAGGTGTAGCAATGTTCCTGAAATTCAGGACCCACACAGTTCAGCAGATTGCCTGTGCTGACCTGAAGAGGGTTCTTACCCCACTCGCTTAATTACTCACCCGTCAGAGGCTTTTTGTTTGGTTAAATAAATATAGTTTGGTTAAGAAAATTAGAGTCATGTTCAGTGTAAATTTGCCTACAAGTTAATTTCTAATCCACCCCACTTTCCAAAAAGAAAACTTATATTCAACAGAAAAGCCTTACAAGACGCTCTTTCTGGAGAGCGGGGCAGCCCTGTCCCCTGCAGAGCAGAGTTCTCAGTCACATGATCCTACCTCTAATTTAACGCGTGGATTGTGAGCAGAGCCCCAGGTTTATGCATCTTCAACACAAAACTTGCGGAACTGCATTGAGACTTTGCAGCCCGGTAGGACCTTATTCTTCCTTGTAATTCTTGTGACGGTGACAGCGCCGGGACCCACAGCGGTGCTGTGTTGTGCTGTGTTGTCGCTTCCTCCTGCAATGATCGCTGCTGTCCACACTGACAGGTGAAATCTGCTGCCCGGATGAGCAGCACGGCCGTGTTTCCGTGGGCCGGGGAGACGCGTGCTGTGGCCGGACACCCTGCTCGTCCTCGGGCCACCAGCTGTGCTGCGCGGGGACCCTGCACGACGGCCGGGGGCAGCAATGCTGCGGGGGATAGGTGGTGAGCGGTGACTTGCAGTGCTGCGGGGGAGCGGCGCGGGGCCTGGCGTACACGCTCCTGCCAGGTAAGGCCCCGCCCCAGAGGTGGATGAAACCCAGCAGGGTGTGCTCTCACTACGTGTCCCAGGCAACCGGCAGCGGCAGCGGCAGCGGCAGGACAGATAAAAACCACAGTGTCCCCCTATGTCTGGGCAAGTGACACATCCCATCAAAACTCTTTGTGGAAGATGTTACACACACACACACACACACACACACACACACTTTAAAAAGGGAAAACCCAAATGAAACCGCACATGAATTCATTGATTCTACAATAAAAGAACATTTCTCAATAAATACAAAGGCGTGCACAAAATTATTAAGATCATATCATAGTATAATTCTTTTACCTCCTATGCGTTAGCATTTATGAAACTAACACTAGTATTCATTATTGTCGTGCTGGAAATGCTGGTCTACTCCTAGAGTTCCAGTACTCTGGGAGCCTGAGATGGAAGGATCTCAAATAGCAAGTACAGCCTGGACATTTAGTGACCTAGGAAGACCCCATCTCAGAATTTAAGGGGATGGAGCTTAAAAGGAAGACCCTATCTCAAAATTTAAAAGGAGGGGTATGGCTCAGGGCAGGAACTCTGGGTCCAATCCCCAGTACTTCCCCTCTGGCCCAAAACAGTAACAACAAAAATAACAAACAACAAGCAAACAAAAAAACCAGAAAGTCATCCTTATCATTAAATGAGCACTTACTATCTACCAGATATTGTCCCCATGTTTTGTACTTTATTAACAAAGTGAGACAATCTTACAGATCGTTACTATTATTCATATTTTTAAAATGAGATAAATGGTTGGGGCTAGGAGAGTTCTTGCCTACCACACACGAGGCTCTGGATTTGATCCCTAGCACTGCAAAACAAACAAACAAACCAACAAACATGATAATAAAATAAAAGGGAAGATCCTGAAGCAGGCACATGCATCCAAGGTCAAAGAGCTGCTCAAACCCAGAGTTTGGAGGAGCTGAAACTGAAATGTGTGCAATTTGACGGCCTTTCCAAAAGAGAAACAATGAAGACAAAATATAAAATGAATATGTATTTACAGTGGGAAAACAAATTACAAATTGAAAAAAAGCAAAAGAAAAAGCCTAGCAAATGCCACTACTCTGAAGAGCAAACCTCCCTCCTACCAGGTCACCCTGACCAGGTCACACTTCTGTGAGCCCTTTCCGTTCCCACCAAGGGTTTTCACTGCAATTACGAGGGCACAGGAAAGTAATTCCGTCTTTTTTCGGTCACAAGGGCCACTATAATGGCTTGTTCAGCTTATTCGAAGTTTACAAAGATGGCTGTAAGATCCACAACTCATACATGGCGTACATGTAGAGGGTTAATGTCAGATTTAGGGAAATATTTACCAAGGCTCTTTCTAGGATTGCGAGCCATTTACATGGCTCTGGTCTGAAAATGCTTTGCAGTGACTTTACCTTAATTGCGTGTGGAGTTGACTTTATTAACCTGTATCTCATGGGTATTCTTCCTACGTGTCTGAATTTGGGTTGTAAGTTATCAGCAATATCATTACCCTGTCTGTAAATCGCCAAGAAGTATACCGTCCTCCAGTGTATTTATCAGCCCCTTCTCTTTGTAATTTACCTTATCAAATAATCAAATTGCTGACGCATTCCTTCGGATCTGAATGCATCGTTTTCTTTCAGTATTTTCAGTTATGCTCTGAAATTTACTTTACTACAACGCTCTTTGATATCAGAATTGTTTTACTTAATCATTTTAATTTTTCCAGTTTCTATCTCATATTAATTTTTTGACCGTGTAGTTTTTCTCTTTCTTTAAAGCTTCCCTTTGTCTGCCTCTGAAGTAGAAATAAATCTGCACATTGCAGCTCTTCAACTTGAATCTAAAGTGGCATATTCAAGACTTAACTCTTTTTTCTATGGGAGTAATTGAAACCAATATAGTAAAAGTACTGAATCCAAATTAAATACTTGCCAGGCTCAACTATTTTTCCTTTATTGGTTTTACTATTGAAGTGTTCTCTTTATTAGTTTTATTAGCATCTTTATAGTTTTATTAGCATTCCACTGACTAGAATTCAACTATCTGTTGACACTTCAGTACAAAGGGAGGCTGGGAGATTTTCCCATGCATCTTTCACCACTGTGGCCAAGAAGGGATTCTCACTCCTTTGCATGGCTTAAGGTCTAAGCTCTTAGCCAGTGTAAGCATTCTTATATCTGTACAGCATGGGGCTCTCTCCACCACAAAGTAAACCAGTGTTCATTAAGTGAGCCTGTCTTACAGAACATTGCAACCAAGTTGTACCCATTTTATGAATGACCAGGAAAACAAAAATAGCCATTACAGATTCTACCCTATGCACATTAGATATGTGTACAAGTTAGAAGAAAAGGTACCGTAAATCACTTTTGGAGTCTGAGGCAGTGGCTGTTAGAGTTTGGCCTGGGTACTCATGGGGATCTCATAAACTCATGGCAGTTTTCCAGGGGCTACATGACAAGTGATCTTGCAACAGACACAATGCAGGAACAGATCCGAGAATTTGGTTGCTTTCTGGTCTGAGCTTGCAGAAATGTAAAACAGGGTCATTCTCCTTACTAGATTTTTCAGTTTGGGAAAATACATCTATTCTTCATAAAGGTATTACAGATTTGTTATTATTTCTAAGTGAATAAATATACAGTTCAGGGTCGAGTTTTAATTCTAAGACAGTAACATCAAGTGATATAACCCATCTATTAAAGACTATTTGGGGACCCCAATAATCTGTATGGGTACAGTGATCCTGAGACCAAAGTCTGTTAAAAGGGATTATAGTGTATACTAGAAAATCACAGCTCTTGCTTAGTGAGCCCTTGCTGTGTATGGGCGACCAGCTGAGTGCTTCCTTTTGGAAGAATCAGCTGCAAGCAGAGGCAGGAAGCGAGTAGAAATGTTGTCTCCCTGACTTTATAATAAGTCAGTTATAAAAGGACAGCAAACTGTCCTGTTTCATTGACTTTTTTTCATCTACAGCTATTCTTGATCAGTCAATTGCCATATTCCCTCATTCAATAAACATGTATCCTATCAAGACTGTAGTCACAGTATCATCCCTTGTGCTCTCTGAGTATGAAAGTGGCTGATTCCACAAAAACTTATAATCGAATGAAGGAGAAAAGTATCCAAGTACCCAGAAGCCTAAAAGAGGGATAATAAATATATGCGTATCCTTAAGACTTATCAACAAGTCTCATCAAGATAACGAGGAAAGCTTCATGTGGGTTGTACCGTACGCAGTGAGTAGGATTTTCAGAGGTTGTGACTGATAGAAAGAGCAAAATTCACATTCTCCAAACTTGTCCAAGTAATGGTGAGCCCCTCCGTTTACTGGAGATCTAACCCTTCTGGAAGGAAGGAGAGGGAGGTAAATCTGAGCAGACAAAAAGATTAGAATGTCATTAGTACTCCGGGAAGAAGCAGCGCGGCTCTAAGACTGGCATTTAATGAGAATAGTTAAATTTAGGTGATAGAACGAATGCGCAGGAGAAGGAAAGAGAAGCCAGAGCACTGCTGCTCTGAAGTCAAATGGACTTGTGCTCAGGAATGGAGGAGCTGCTCTTGTCCAGGAGGACAAGCGCCCTTCATTGCTTTGCCTTGAGAATTTTTTGAAAGTTACAAACCTGTACTCAAATAAAAGCACCTAGAAAGCACACGCGAAATCACCTACAGTTTTTATTCCTTGGAAGTCCATCCGTGAAGCCAAAGTTCAGCCTCTCTTCTGTGTTTCCTTCCGCGTGCCCACCAAATACTCCTCAATCCAATCGTGTTGCGCCCCCAGCTCCCGTGAATCACGATTCCTTGGAGAGTTTCCTCCAGCTCCTTTCAAGGCCACCAGCTCATGCAATCATGGCAGATGAGAGAAATAAATACTTTTTTAGAAAGAGGTGAGAGGAACCTCTTTATTCTGCTGAAAGCCTGCAGGTTTCACTGAAAAAAGGGCAGCTCTGCGAGTCTCTTTTCCTCTCTGCTGTCACTTGCTCCTGTCGTTCATAAGCACTGCGACCTCAGTGACCTCGAACATCCACATGGCCCCTTTTCCCTCTGTCTAGGCCGGCGCTATTCCTGCCACACAGAGTTTGGATCGCATATCATTCCCGGGCCTGGCACTGTGTGCCCGCCACACGACCGGGCTGGCTCGTCAAACGTCTCTTTATGTACTTTATTACTTAAACTCTTTTATTTGCCTGCAGGAGCCCTTTAACAAAATCACATTGAATTGACTTTCTCACACCAAATCAAATCTCCCCGGTCCCAGTTCAGTTGTCTTTGTCAATATGTATTTTATAAATGGAGTGAATTAACAGATGCTGTTGGAGCAGAAGTGCTGGAGTAGCGTTTATGTTTTTAGTGCTCTCTCTGGGCAGATGAGTTGTGTGGAGTGTTATACAGGTGTCTTGGGATGAAAGCTACGCTCGTCATTTCCATGGACATGCATCCTTAGCCATTTTCTTTGCATATATTTTAAACCTCTTTATTACTCCTTTTTTCTTAGTGTTTATATGGTTTTCTCATGTATGTCACTGATCTTGGGCTGGACTTGACCTATCCTGTAGTATTAAAAGATTAAATTTTAAACCTTTCTATCCTTCGAAGGGGACCAGATCTCTCTGTGAGCTGTAAGGAACTGATCATTATATGCCTTTGGAATATATTTCCTTGTTTCTATTATAAACTCTGTCCAAGCAACCTTTGATCTGACACTGTGTATTGAAATTGTTTCCAAATAAAACATTCCGTGTCCCTGTCTTGGACTCCAACTTCGGCAAAATGAATGACTACCGATAAAGTGCATGTTTCATAAGATAGAATTTGGAAACTTTGCAAAGAAGCAGGGATAGCCACAGAAATCCGTGGTGTAAGAGCCGGGTTGACAGAACATACCCTAGAAGGTTTCCATGTGACAAAATGAATTTTTGAAAAACTTAAAGACCCACATGCTATAAAACACATTGCAGTGATTTGGGGCACACCCATCCCTCTACCCCTTCTTTCTGTTTTGTGATGATAGCCACAGAGCCATCTACTGGGAAAGGCCAGTATGGATTTCTTTTCGTACAAGCTCTGGCAACCAATCTGATGTTTGTTCTAAGAACTAATCATAAACAATTTTTCTTTCTTCTAGTCC
Source organism: Fukomys damarensis (assembly GCF_012274545.1). NCBI lineage: Eukaryota > Metazoa > Chordata > Mammalia > Rodentia > Bathyergidae > Fukomys > Fukomys damarensis. The sequence goes on from NW_022900923.1 coordinate 5,958,976, forward strand.
CAATATGCAAATTTTCTTTGTTCAAAATGTAGTTCCCCCAATCGACGGCATACTTTGATAATGATTATGTTCCCGACTGCTTTTTACTATTATATTATTTTTTAATCCAAAAGCACGATGCGTAATTCTTGGTTTTCTTTTAGAAAAATGCAGGACTTGTGTTGAAGATGAAACTATTTTGAGATTGAACAGGCAGATGTGTTTTTCAATGGTTTCCTTTTGATTCCTGGATAGCAAATGTGTGTGTGTTGGTGCCACATTTGAAGTATTGATAATACTGCAAGGAAAAAATTCCTTTCTGCACTCTTTTCTCAGTTGTGTCCAGTGCAAAACGAGCCATCCATTGACTATCTCTGCAGTTTAGAAAGACAGTATATGCTGTTTGATCTGAAAAATCAACATCTCCAAGTTTTGTGTGTATTGTACCACTTTAGTTAGCATCTGTGTCTGCTCCAAGAGACTCTGCACCTTTGTACAAATTGAATGTGGAGCCTCTGGAAGAATGGGCTGGTCCATCAATAACACACGGGCCATTTTTTTTTCCCTTTGGGCATATTTAAAATTGTGCATTTCGTGTGTCGAAGTTCAAAAGCCAAGTGCTACATGGGATCGATGAGGTAGGGGTCAAAAGTTACTGCAGTGCAGCTTGGGAAGATTGTCTGCCTCCGCATTTGCAGCTCACTGATGCTGAAGTGATGCACGATGGGAATTCCCAGCAAACTCTGTTCTGCAACATCTGTGCTTCCTAAGTGAGTTAGTGCGTGTCAGACATCTTTATGTCAGAATACCGCGGTGATGGATGCAGTCTTCAGAAAATGCTGCATAAAAATCTGGTGCGCCGTTCTGGCCATTAAGTGAAATTACTATTTAAATTAATGGCACTGTCACAGTTTATCTGTACAAAGAATGAACGCTGATTAGGGTATTAAGTAATTAGCAATTTATCACCCTGGAACAAGGTTGATAATAATTAAAGAAGTAATGGTTTACCAAAGAAACTGGAAAGGGAGTCACTTCTTGTTATGTGAGGACTGAAACCCTGGCTGAAAATTTCAGTTCAGTGAAACAAAGATGAAGCTCTTTGTGAAAGAAAGCATCGTTTTTCTTGTTTTGTTTTGTTTTGTTTTCATCCTAGTGTAAAAACAGTTCATTATCAAAATTTTACTTGACCTGTCAAAAGTCCCTCGGAGCGATGCGATGACTGATTAGGAATTTAGAATTAGGTCGATGTGTGCATTTTGATTTCATGCTGAAAGCATTGTGAAACCGTGGAGTAATTCTGGGAAGGAGGAGGAGAATGTATTCTGCTCCTGAAAAGTCCAGCTTTCAGATTTTGATTGCTTTTTTAAATAGAAACATGGTTTTAAGAAAATTACTAGAGAAACAAGTGAGGGTCGAAAATCCAAGATTGTGTTTAAATGTCTGATCGGGAAGTAGCAGAAAAATGTCATTTTTACTATTTTACGCATGCACACCCTTACATGTCTGTTTGCATTTTTATTTGTACACACAGAATAACCAACCACTGCCCACCCCTGTAAAGAAGACTCAGCCTGCAATGATAGCCCTGCTGGGCATATTTTACTTGAGAGAACCTTGCCTGGAAATCTTAAAACAATCAAAAGCTATTCATAGAAGTGTTTTTAAACCAGTCACTTTGAAGAGTTGTTACATTTAGATAAACATAGTTGTCAAAAATTCTGTTATGATCACTGTATAGTATTAATAGTAAAGAAAAATGGAAAGGTATTTTTGCAGGTGGAGGCAGAGTAAAAAGATTGTTTGGCACCGTGGAGATAAACATCTTCCTTAAGGCAAATGTCAAATTAGCGTCTACTCGCAAGGATTAAGAAAAAAACTATTCAAAACTCCTTGATCCGTTACTAGAGTTGTTCATAACAGTAGATGTCTGTACAGGGCCAGATTAAACAATGCAGGACCTCAGGGCACTTTAAATTTGAGGTTCTTTATGCTATCAGTCAGGACTAAAAATAAATAAAATTCTAATTAAAGTAAATTACTGATCACATTATGCTGCTATATAACTACATATAAACGCTGATATGACAGCACTGAGGTGTTGAATCGAGGCAGCTGAATTTCTAGCTTAATCTGACTCCTGAGTATTATTTATGAGTGCTTTTGTGTCTACATTTCTCCTGTTTTCTGGCAATAACTACATGATGTGAACACAGGTAATTAAACTGAGCTTGGTGGGAGAAAACAGTCTATGTATCTCAGACACACGTGTCTGAAAGAGAGGCAGGAACTGAGGCTGTTCCTCACAAGGTCTTTCTCCTGCTGCCTAGCCCTCCACTGGACCCGCTCATATGTCTAGACCAGGGCCAGGCTGCGAAGCCAGCAGCTGAGTGGGGCAGCTAACCAATCAGCATCCTCAGCTGCCAGCTCTCAGTCACAAAGAAGGAACTCACAAGAGGTGAATGCCCATCCTTACCTTGGACAAAGACTGGCCCAACCTTCCAAGGAGCCTACAGAGGCTTCCACACTGGGATGGCCTCTTCTCCCAGCCTGCCGGGGGGACCTTTCTCCCCGGTGAATTTCTAGAGCTTTTTCTGAGTGCTTCTAGTCTACTCTCTTCTACACCAAGATGTTATCCTCACAACATGGGCAGGCAGTTTTGATGGCAGAAATCCAATCTCCTTCTGTGAAGCCCAAAGTGTGGCCCAGCTGAATGATTTCTGAACACTTCCTCTTGTGTGTTCTTTTGCTAATTAGTGTCTAGTGCTGCTGGTAAGAAGGACTCTCACTGCACGTTTAAATCACCTTGGTAGGGAAACGCTACCTTAGCTATGGCACCATTTCCGAAACTGCCCGATTCTGACATTTTTAATACCAAACTTTATAGCAGGCTCAGTTTTCTTCCCTTTTTTTAAAATTTCATATTCATATATAACGTTTTATTGTTGCAGGAATGTTCTGTTGTGGGCAGGATTATGTGAATATGTCAGATACCATATGCTGCTCAGTCTCCAGTGGAGCATCTAAAGCACATGTTAAAAAGAATGTCCCGGTGCCAGTAAAATGCTGTGAGACCGAACTTATTCCAAAGAGCCAGAAATGCTGTAATGGAGTTGGATATAATCCTTTGAAATATGTTTGCTCTGACAAGATTTCAACTGGAGTGATGATGAAGGTAATTGATAGAAAACCTCTCCGAGGGGCTGGTTTGACAATGGAGAGAGAAATACATTGTTCATAACTATTTTTCTAAAATAGGAATATAAAAACTGCTGTGTGCATTATTCATTTTCACATTACATCCATATTAATACCGAATGAGTTCACTATGATTGATGTTATTGCAATGAATTCTAAAGGAATTAATAATGATTAGCATTTCTCCGGGAAGCATTGCCCAGAACTTCAGATCAGGGCAGGACTGAAGTCTTCATGCAGAAAGAGACTTCAGGTTGTCCTGTGCCCTGCATGGTACCATTTCACGGCCCTGAGAGCTGGAGGAGGAGATGGGTAGAAATTCTTGCTCCTTCCCCTCACTCATCAGAAGTATCTGCCATTCCCTTCACGGACACCTTGGGACTCCTACTTCACTTGGCTTCATTTCTCTGTATTCCTTTCGATGGTAACGAATGAGCAAGTGCCAGTGTTAACCCCCAAAGTAAAGGACCGATCATGGTCGTCTGCTGGGACCCCTCCACCTGCAAATGCCATGCTTCTGGGCGTTGCCCTTGACCAAGACCCCAGAAACCTATCATTGTAAGCATCGGTGGGCACTTAAACACAACGCCTTACCATGTGCTGGACATATTTCTCATCCCAGGGCAGGTAAAATGGGTATATTGGTCACAGATAGTGAAAGGACACTTGGTGAATGTGACAACTATATGATCCTTGTGAGGATGCCATACACACTGGATGGGAAATCATTCTCTTCTGAGATTGTTAGGGCCCCAGGAAGAACTTTGAGGCAACAAATGATTAGCTGCTACATAAAGTTAGGTAAATTTTTATGGCAAGGATGATATTTCTCCCCACTGAATCAGGTATCTGTAGGTTCTACAGTGTTTCCTAGAATCCCTCTCTTGGAGATTTCCCTCTTCTCTTCCAATCTGAAGGAGGCCACAGTAGGATTTCCAAACAACACACCCTGCAGGGTTTCCCTAAGTTGGCAACTCAGGAATTTCTCCCACCCTATCTCATGTTGGTACCCTGAATTCTGGGTCCCAGGTTTCCTCATTTTGAAGAAGTATCTTCCCGTATGTTGGTGCAGAGAAGGTAATTCTGGGAGGGCTTGATGTTTGAAAATCATCACATTCTATCCTCCCACTGGACTAATGGCTTGGCCAGACATGTACTTCACGGATAGAAATCATTTCCAATTTTGTAGGCATTTCTATAGTTTTTAGGCTTCTAATAATACTTCAATTTCTGGGATTTTTTTTATAGGTAAGCTTTTCAAGATGTTCTTTTTATCTTCTTCCTCTAAATTTTCATGAAAATGTTCTTCAACACGGAGGTTATTACTGTTCATAATGATGAAGTTTTGTGGAATTTTTTGGTCTGATGTCTTTCAGGGAGCATTATTTTATAATTTACTTGATAATTTGCCTTCTCTCTGTCTATTTTCATTTACTAGTTGGAGATTGGTCTTCCTAAACTGATCTTTTAATTTTCTTCTTCTTGCTGATTTTTGCCTATCGATCAACTCATTTTTTACTTGAATTTGATAATATGTCACCTTAACTTCATCCTATTAATTTCTTTAAATTTCACCTCTCATCTTAAAATAATTTTAATGCCTCTCCTTTGCTGATTATTGTTTATTCACATCCTCCTACTGCTGTTTCATTCCAGGAGCATCTATTTTTAGCATTTTGAAAATATTAATGACATGTTGTTTCTGTTTTGTTGTTTGCTTTATTCCTTGGACTATCTCATTTCCTCACTGTATTCTATTTTAGTTTTCTTCTTTCCCGCGCTTCTTCCCGCATCCTCTGAGTTCCTTTTCCTGTGCTTGGAAATCTCCCCTTTTCCTTGGAGGCTGACTGAGGCCTTGTTGAGCAAAGGCCTGGGGAGCACAGTGGGCTGCTCATGTGTCCAGATGGGTTTTTCTCATGGAATCACATGAACAAGGATCCTCAACAAGTGTCCTTAATTACCTATCCTCAATGCTCTACCCCATGCCAGGGTGGTGGGCACGCTTGGCTGCCAACACTTGGGAAATCCAGTCGGAAAAGGGGCGAGAGTTCTCGGGGAGCAACATTTGGAGTGACTTTCCTACATCCCCTCAGGTACCCAGCTTATACCTTCCAGGGGCCCTTCCTATTCCTTTTAATTTTACCAACTCACTCCTGGGCCCATCTCATTTTGTAATACCTTGCCGAACGCAGCTCTCAGTGACCCAGACACACTGCTAATGATCTCTCTTATCACCTCTTCCCCAAGAGCAAGGAGCTCAGTGCATGTGGCTTGCGTTGACAGTTGTCCCAGGGCCTAATTATACCAAGTATTTTTCCATGTTATCCAGAGGTCACCAGCCCCCCAACCTCCAGTTTCTATTTCCTTGCCACTCCTGCCATGAAACTAATGCCACTATCTTAGGGTTTCGTTGACCACAGCTAACTAGAATATACTAAAGCTAAAGACAGAAATGCAAGTATGTGTTGGCTCCAAAGAATGAAAATCTTTTCTGCTTTGTTGAGGTGTAATTGACAAATGAAAACTATACATAAGCTGATGTATTTGCATGTACTGGGAAATGATCCCCACAGTTAGACCAAATAGTACTGTACATCTGTAACTACATGTACAGTAGTTACCATTTTTTCTTTCCTTTTTCTTTCTCTTCCTTTTCCTTGCCCTGTTCTCCCCTTACTGTTTGCCTTTCCTTTTCCACCTCCTCTTCCTACTCCATTCCTTTCTCTCTCTCCCTCCCTCCCTCCCTTCCTCTCTCTCTGCGAGTGTTTATGATTACTCTCTCAGCAAAATTTTCTCTTAATCTTTTGCATTGTGTTCCAATGCATTCCAATCTAATGTGAGTTAGACAGCCTTCTCCAAGAAACATTTTGGGGTTCTGCGACCCTTCTGTCTTGTGCTACTTCACAGGTAGGCTTGGATCCCAGTGAAAAGGGAAGATATTGGATCCCTGCGTCCCAGTGGGTCACACTTGGCCACTGGACACTCCAGTGTATCCTCCCTGTGCATTAGTCATAAAGATAAATTGAATTATGTGGCTCTTCTTGTTGTAAACAGGCTTGAAAATCCAATGCTCCCAAGGATAAAATAAAATAGTGGACAGTAATGGGCCTGGGGTAGTGTATGTGTTATATCCCTGTTTCCCAGCTTCCATAAATTTTTGAATGTCTTATTTCTCTTACCGTCTCCTTAGACTTTTCATATTGATACCATTATTTTACTGTCATTTGGTTGAGCTTTAAGAGGATGTAGAAATAAGTACAAGTGCTTCATTTACCATTTTTAGATGGAATTTCTGCTATATTTCTCTGAAGCAACATTATTTAACCAACTTGGTGGGAATAATTTAACTCATTTTATGTAAGGGAGAAGTCAATTGGAGAAGCTTCTATAATTAAGAATGTTTAAGTATTTAAACCACTCAGATGAGAATGAGTGTCAATACATATATAAAGTCCAGTGATTCATCAGAGAAAATGTTTATAAATATAAATAATTATAATGTATAATGACAGTTCGTGAAATATTTAGATTTTTCTATAAGTTTGATAAGTAGTATTTCTTACAAGCCCAAATTTCCCACCAGCACAGGGAGTACAGATTCCCAAATATTTCATTCTTTATTTTCCCCAGAATATTGCAGAAATTGTCAAAGTTCCATATTCCAGTTACGACTACTGTCGTTGTTTGTGGTGCGCATTCTATGCCTAAGACATCTACTGGTGTTATCTCACTTCCTTCCCATAGCAAACCTCCGTGGAAAATCGAATTTCCATTTTCCCCCCTGAAGAAGCTGCGGCTTTGAGATCATGAGTTCACAGAGCTAGGAATCTGCAAAACCGAAATTTTAATCGCAATCTGGGTCACTTCAAAGTAGCTACGCTTGCTCGTAGGCAGACTCCCTTCGTTTCTTTGAATGAATTTTGACACAGTCATTCATTGTGTCAAAACTATGAATTTTGACGCAAGTAAGTAGGGCAAGATTCACATGAAAGACATACAAACCTACACCACACGTGTCTAAAGGAAAGCTTAAAGTCCTGTTCTACCTCTCTCCCACCCCTCCACTGACCCAGGAGACCGCAGTGTGTGGGACTCTGTGTCCAGCGTCTACGGAAGCCACGGCTCACTGTGGCCACTGTGACTTCAACTTTACCAGCGATGTTTGCGTTGTGACAGGCGGGTCCCTCAATCCCACAGGGAAGGCATTGACGGAAGACCTATGCCCATCTCCCGAAGAGACTGTCCACACAGGAAGAGCGGACACGTTCTCCTTCACAGGTAACCAGCCACCTAGCTGGGGAGGGAACGTGAAGAGAGTTATTTCTCTCTGGCTTCCTCCCTCTGTAACCTGCGATCAGCTCCCTTTCCCCTCCTTTCTGTCTGCTCCCGTGGTACACTGGCTACAAAGTTTACCTTCTGTCCTCCCTCTCTCCCATGAGACTAAGCTATTCTTCTCAGTAGCATGTCTTGGCTTACTTTTACCTCATTATTTGGATTTAGCACATGATAAATATTTAATAAAAATTTAATAAAATTAAATATTTAATAAAATTTAATAAAAATATTTATCAGAACAGATCTAATGACAGAAGTTCTCAGCATCCAGGACAATTTGTCCACATTTCTATTTTCTTCCAGCACTCGGTTAAAAATTTGAATCACACGCCCTCATTTTAAAATGACTGGATTCCATCTGTAAGAATCCCCTCCTTGTATCTGCCCCTTGTAATCAAAGTCAAGATTTTGAAGAACTTTTAAGACATACTTGCCCTAGCTCTCTCCAGGAGTGAATAGATGTTTCCACGTACGGAGGTAGGATTATGAGGGCTTTTAAAATTCGCACTCCAGACTGCTTTCCCTGCCAGAACATACTGTAAGTTGGATATGAAAGATTACAGACCTTCCCTTTTTCATGAAAAACATTAAACACACAAGTAGTGCTGTAACAATTCCACCACAGTCGATTTTCACTAACACGTCAGCCATTTAGAGAAACTTCAAATTAAACTCTTAAGAACACCAGAACTGACCAAAATTCATTCCTCCGTGTACTCTTTCATATATCAAAAATACTTATTGAAAGGGTTTGGCAGCGTGGCTCAATGGTACAGAATTTGGCTAGGATATGGAAGGTGCTGAGTTTGATGATCAGCACCACAAAAAGAAAAAAAAATTAAATACCCACTAATGACTGGTCACTCCAGTAGGACCAGCAGGATAAAGAAGCGTTCCCATGGGTGACTCGAAGCCTGTCTGAAGACGTCCCGTGAATGACTGGGAGGACCTGTAGGTCCTAATGTGGTAAATGGGATGTGCACTAGCGCTGGTGGAAGCCAGCATCGTCCTCTGATGCTCTTGAGGAGGGTGAGAGCCACCCCTGGTGCACTAGGAAGGACTTCAGGAAAGGCATTAAGCTGAGTGAGAGCTGGAGGACTAGGTGGGGCCTGAGAGGCAGAGAGAAGGTGGACAAGGCAGGGAGTGTTTGCAAAGCCAAGGAAACACCCAGTGCCTTTGTGGGGAGCAGAGTACAGGAGGGAGAAAGCTGGGGAACAGCAGCCAAAGGTTGTGCTTCAGGCCAGATCGTGCCAGATGTTAGAGCCACGCTAAGCAGTTGGTCTTTATGCAACAAAGAATGGACTAGAATTTTCTAAACAATGGGAGGACACAGGTGTACATGCATTTTGGAAGGAATAGACTGTCAGCTAATAAAGCTATGGTTGAGGTAAGGCAAATGTTGTATATGTAGGACATTCAAGAAATAACAAATAAACATATTTAAACCTCTTCCCAAACCTTCAAACACCTTCTGTTATTGGAAGATTAACCCCATACAGAATGATCCATTCAGGGAGTTTTTTAAAAGGCTGTGTAGAGAATGGAGGTAGGAGACTTGGCAATTCTTGAAAAACTGGAGCTGTGAAAATGAGAAAGATTGCTAAGGAAAGGAAAAACTTCAACAAATGATTCAATGTAAAGCAAAGGGACTGTTTACATGAGCATCTTTGCAAGACTAGTGCTCACAGGACAATAAAGAAACAAGAACAGATGAGAGAGGAGAGAAAAGGAGAACCAAAACAGTAGGAGAAAATACAGAAGGCCCCTCAGGGCTGCAGCAATTGGAATTAGAAATGGCAGTGTGGGCTTGAACGTGCAGAATAATAGTTATTAGCATGGAGAAGTGTAACATGCTATAGTAAGGAGGTGTAACTCATAGAAGCATTGGTGGGTGGGTCAGTGGTCTGCATAGCTAGGGTGTCAGAGTCTCTCCCATCTTGTGGCTCATTGTGCTTCAGGTGGTAGCACCATCCGCACGCTGAGGTCTGGGTTCCTACAGTGTCCCAGCTCCAGTCATTCTGCAGGAGATTCCTGGGAAAGGGAGGCAGGGTTTTCCTCTTTAAAAGGGACTTTGATGCTTTCCATTTCTCCTTCAAACTCCTTCATATGATGAGACCTGAGTCCTTTGGCCATAACTAGCTTCAAAGTGGCGGGGGGGCAGAATATGGCTTCTATCTAGGAGTTAGGGAGACAGGGTGGAAGGGAAATTGAGGATCTGCTGATGGTCACCACAGACAAGTGGTGTAAGTACCCTATTACCAGAGAAACTACAGACACGATGTAATCGTGATAGATAGCTTTCTGATACCATAACAAATAGCTAAAATATATAAACTAGTAAAAAGGTAAGGTTTATGTTGGAGGTTTCAGTCCATGGTTGGTGGGTGCATTGATTTGGAGTCTTTTGTGAAGCTGTTCATATTGACAGAACCTGTAGCACAGGGAGCTGTACCTCACGGTGAACAGGAAGCAAAAGAAAGAGGAAGAGACCAGCATCCCAAGATGTACCCCAAGGCCACGCCCCCAGTGACCTCACTTCCTCCCTCTGCCTACTGCCTTTTAAAGTTTATACTGCCTCCCAATTACACCATGGCTGGAGACTATGATTTTAATACGTGAGACTTGGAGGAAATTCAAGATCCAAACCATAGCAATAATCCTTTACATTTATAGGGAAATTTGCATATTATGAAGTTCTGCCACATAACTTACTATATTTAATTTTCCTATATTTTTATTTTCATGTTAGTGTCATAAGGTAGCTGGGCAAGGTTTATTGTAAGGAGAGTGTGTCCAAAGGAGCCAAGCGGATGAGCTGAATTAGAGCCGTATCCCGTGGAGAGAGGTGTATGTGGTTGGGGCCTGATCTGCTGGTGCTCAGCCTGTGGAAGAGTCACTGCAAGAACAAAGAAATGTTCCAACTTTACAGGATTAAATAAGTGGAATAAATTTAGGTGATTAATTTTTAGGATAAAAATTTTCTTGCAAAGTAGGGGTATTTATACTTCTTAGATTAGTAAAGTTTAACATGAAGCCAAGGCTTTCAAGATACCATGGACTCACAGGAGCATTTTCTAATGAAACTTTGGCCAGTCCAAAGTCAGCAGGGATGACTATGATTTTAAACAGAATGGTCATTATTGGTTTGGGTTTTGGTTCTGGTTTGGTAGAAGACAGGCATTATTGTTATGGATTGAGCATCCATTTTTATTCATTAACATGGTACCGTGGGAAGGTCAGTTTTGAGTCCTACATTTTAATTTATATAATAGTCCAATGAAGAATAGCAACAAAGTAATGGAAAAATAATACTTGATAAAATTTATAATAATAAAACTAAAAAATAATGTTGATGAACCTGTTTCAAACAGCAGTAAGAGATACACTACCCTGTGAAGCCTCTGATTATACATTGGTCTGGTGCTTTCACTTTTTAATCACTTCCTTAATGTTTCCATATTTCTCTGTTCAAAAATAATGAATTCTGTTCTGTGCAATTCCATACCTCCATGTCTAATAAACATTTAAAATGTATTTTATGATTTAAAAAATAAAGATATTAGAACATTATGTACAAAGAAATGAGAGCATTGGAGATATATATATATATATATCTATATGTATCTATCTATATATGTGGGTTCAGGTATTAAAGGTTCAGGTATCCATTTTTAATATGATGGTAAAAATAAAAACAAGAGGACATGACAACCTGTGTTCTGTCTCTCCAGATGTGGACCTCAAGCCCTATACAGTGTATGAATATAGGATTTCTGCACGGAACAGCTATGGGCCAGGATTCAGCCATGCTGTTAAAGCCAGCACGAAGCAAGATGTTCCTGAGGGTGTGAGTCCCCCTCAGGGGACCACAGTTGGTGGCCTCGAAGATGCAATTGTCTTACACTGGAAGAAACCTGTACAACCCAATGGTATCAGCTACTTTTAAAATAGAAACAATCTCCTCAAGAATATTGAAATGAGTGTAGTCTACACTTCACTGGCATGCACCTAACCCCCGAAGAGCACATACTTCTGTGCCATCTAATCTTTCGCCTTCTGGTGTGGCCCTTGTGAAATGTTCACATAAATGAATAACATACAAGTTTAACTATCACATGGCTTCTTTTACATGAGACATCCAAAGTAAAAATAAAGAGCCAAATTTTAAAAAATAGATAATAGGAAGCAAGAAGGTAGCTCTTTGTCAGCAGTGAAGGTGATCACGAGAAGGAGGGAGAGGGAGGGGAGTGAAGAGACAGGCAAGGCAAAGAGGAATTGGGGCACGCTAGGGACGCGGACCACTGCACACCAGGAACGTTAACATGAATGTACCGCACGCATATACCAGAAAAGTGGGAAAGGAGATCAAGAGACGAGTGGAATAGGGAGGGAGAAGGGGAAGGAAGGAGAAATAATGTAAGACGTGCTATGAACATGTGCCAACTTCCCACAAGGAATGTCATCATTCCGTACTACACAAGGCATTCGTAACTAAAATAATGTTTAGAAGTTCCTTGAATCCTAGGGTATATGTGAGCTGCTTCCAAATAAGCAGATCGTGTTCAAGGAAGTTAAAATAGTTTGAATAGTGAAAGTAAATTTGCTTGATACTGAAGGGAAATAAATATAAATGACTTGATTATGTCAAGAATCCATTCCTCTATGATAGTATAATTAAGACCTGGTCACATATAGTGATATGGTAACAAATTAAAATTAAATATTGCTACTATATCTTATTTCTCAGGGACACTAAGATGTATAAATTATTTGCAAATAGTTAAAGTTATACAATATTCAACTATAGCCATTTCTCTGTACCTTTTAGGTCCTATTATTTACTATATTCTCCTTCGAAATGGAATTGAACGTTTTCGGGGAACTTCTTTGAGCTTCTCTGATATAGAGGGAATCCACCCATTCCAGGAATATTCCTACCAGCTGCAAGCTTGCACTGCAGTGGGCTGTGCTGCCAGCCCCAAGGTAAGGGCTAGGAGGGATTTTTTTCCAGTGACGGAGAGGGCAAGGTCCCCTTCACAGTGGTGCTGAGTGGTATGTTCATTGTTCACTTGCCTGGGTGCTAATACTTCACATCTGCAAGAAGAGATCACTATAAGGTAGATTTATCCAAATATCAATATTCTATCAATTAAAAACAAGTAAGATATTGAATCAGTATCTTCTCTTTCATACTCTTTAAGCAATTATTTTGGTGGTTGCTACGTAGGGTTTGGTATGAATGATTTCTTCTCAGCCAGATGCACTGAGGCTGAGTCTCAATGTAAGAGTGTTGAGAGGTGAAGGGGACCTTCAGGAGGAGTTGGAATGATGAGGACCTGCCTTCCAGAAGAGGTGAATCGCTGGTCTTGCGGAGGGGTGAGCTCTTGCTGTTATGGAACTACATTAGTTCCCCCCCAGAGCGGGCTACTAAAGACCCACCTCTGGGTCTTGTTTCTTTCACATAAGCCTTTCTGCATGTCTATTTCCACCATGAGCTGAAATAGCACAAGGCCCTCATTGGGTGCAGCCACAGATGTTGGACTTCCTGACCTCCAGAACCATGAGCCAGAGATATAAACCTCTTTTCTTTGTAAGCTTACCCCTGTCATTCTATTATAGCAAGAGAAAACAGAATAAAGCAGGGATGACCTATAAATCCAGAATCATTTTCAAACCATTCTTCAGGTGAAAAGAATTTATATTTAAGCATTATATCTGCAAACAATGCCTGCTCTTAAAAAACAGAAAAGAACAAAAGAGTTTAACATAGAAAATAATTGCTTGTAAGGCCTCAGGAGTATCCACAGAAAGAAATAATGAAGACGTGAACTTGGGTGCCAGGGGTCAGAAAGGAAAACATCAGAAAGATGCAGCAGAGAGCAGGGAAAAAATCTCCCAGGACTTGATATCAACTTTGTAGAGGAATAATGAGAAGGTCTCAGGGATGTTTTCAAAACAACTGGCCTGAGCAATTTGTGGATATGGTACCATTCCTCAAGCAACATTTAAGAAAAAAAAGTAAAATTAAATTTTTAAAGTAAAAATATGTAAAGACAAGAAGCCAATAGGGCAGCAGGAGAAATTATTATTTTACATGAAAATGTTTGATCTGATGCTGGATTAGGTAACTGGAATTTTCTGGAAAGGTCTATTCAGGGAATTAAAGCAATGAGTTTAAATGTGGTCATGGAAAGAAACTCTAGAGGGAGACAAAAGCAGAACCCCACGTGAGCCCTGGGGAATGCCAGGAAATGAAGAAGGAAGCTCCCACAAAGAAGCTAGGGAAGAAACAAAAGTTTAGGAGGAAAATAATGACAGAGCATGTCACAGAAGCAGTCTGAAAGGAAACACATAAATTCAACAGCTCTGGTTCTTTCACCGTTAAGAGAGCAGCGTCTTTTTGTAGAGGGAGGAGCCAAATGAGACCCCCCCAGTGTTCGGCCACAGGGGCCAGGTGCATGTTTGTCCCGAAGATGCCCAGGGCCCTCTCTGAGCACACAGAGCCAGACAGCAGCTGACTCAAAAGAGATCAGCCGAATGATTCTTGAGTCATTCTGTGCTTTTTACACAGATCCAGCTCAAATCTAGATGCCAAAACAATTGGCTAAAAAGGAAAAAAAAAAATGCAACCGATGTTTGTCCCAAACTACACTTTGACATTCTTGACTCAATATCTAAGTGATCTTTCATTGTTTTCCTTCTCGTTTGCTTCTTTTTTTTGGATGCAGACTAAAATCCACCCTAGTGTCACCGCAGCAGAGCACAAAGGTCTCCCCATTTACACTGTTTGAAGCTTATTATGTGCAAGCGAGTTGGGATGTAGGTTTTGCTCCATATTTACGGGTGCTTAACATGTGCAAAATCAGGCTGTTAAAATGCAAAGACACTGATGGGCCATATGGAAGAGAGTTGCCAAGAGTTCTCTGGGAAGACAGCCTGCTGGCCAGATCTCCTTGTTTAAACTGAGGGCTACACTCCGCCGGACGCCCTCAGAATTGTTGCTGAACCTGTTGTGATAAATGGTAGTGGCAGACTTAGGCGTTGTATTCAAGGTCAGATTTCATTGTTTAAATAGAATAGGAGGAAAAGAATAAAAAAGGGAGACTGCTTCTCCAAGCCTGTGCTAATGATATGCCAGGCCAGACGGGGGCAACAACATTTTAAAACAAAAGTGACATTCCTATTGATCGGGATACCGGTGTCCTGTTACCATTCATTGCTGTTTAATTCCTGTGCTTCCAGGTAGTCCTAGCTGCTACCCAAGGGGACCCCGAGAGCGTGGGGCCCCCCAGCGTCCCAGCCCTCAGTGCAGAAACTCTGCGTGTAAGCTGGAGCGTCCCAGAGAAATTGAACGGCGCCATTAAAGAGTACCAGCTCTGGCAGGGGGGCAGAGGTCTCATCTACACGGACACCGCTCGCGGGAGACAGCGTACGATCACAGGTGAAAAAAACAGAAAAGCGACTGGAGGAGTCTGTCACTGTGTGGAGGGGTCGGGCGTCCCAGGGGGGTGTGCTGATGTATGAGGTCACTTCCAAAGGACGTGTGCTCTTGACATATGGTCAGGGCCCACTTATCCATGCTAATAGAGGAGCCCACACTGGCAGCAATAAGCCTCAACAGCAGATAACTTCAGAAATAATTTATATTTGGCTTTGATATGCAGGATGAGTAGGGGTTCTGCATCAGTATTAACTTTTCTTTTTTTTTCAAACAAACAGTAAAGTGCATTTCATTCCCCAAGGATATCCTCCTATATAACGGGACTAGGACAGCCAAGAATGTATGGAAAGGCATGAAAAATCAGCTAGACACTGATATATGTCCACAAAGCAGGAAATTCAGGCACACAGCTAGCAGACAGTTGACTGGTTCGGACTCTTATTAATGTCCATTAAAGTAATTGTATTTTTATTTTGTAATATAACATTGTTTATTATAATTAACTTTAATAATGCAACATTAGAACAGCACAACAGTATCATGTTGGATAATTGTTCGTAATGATGATTATTAACATGCGTGAGCTGGGATGTTACTTTGGAGAAGAAAAGATGTATTTTCTGGAGCAGCAGCGGCGTCTCTTCCCATACTAACTGCATCCCTGGGTTGGGTTGGAGTTGCAGACTTCTCACTGCCTGTACTTTAGGGCTTGGTTTCCCCCTGACCCCCTCAAATATAGCACCAAGGGAGCAAGGACCTGAAGCAACTTGTACCGTCCTGTACCAGTAAGTCTGCGAATAATCTTCAACACGGCGGCAACAGGAGCTAATGGATGATTAGGGAATAAATGGATTCCACTCGTGCCGAAGTCAACCGGATCCCCGGCCATGTGCTGAGTTGGCTGTCTTCACAAACCTTCGGGGTAGGGAGCAGTGTCACCTCCTCTCAGTTGGAAAGAATACTTAGAGACCCTTCCCTGGGTCTGTGGGGTTGTCCCGATTAGTTGTGAAAGTTGAGAAGCTGAATGCACATTTTTATCTGGGAACATTGCTTTTCTCCTCTCCAGGGCCTCAGCTAACCCCGTGATCATGGGTGTGGGGAAATCCCTCGCCAGGATTTCACATGATCACATTGGGTTCCTGCGTCTTCCTAACAAGTGATTGGAACACTGTTGTCCTCTATATTAAACCCTTGCCTTTGTACGGAGCTTGTCATTTGAAAGACGCATTTGCATTTAGGCTCCTTTGTTTCTCGTCCCCTCCTCCCAAGTAAGGGACATTATGTCAACCATGTCTGAAGGCGGAGAAGGAGCTAACCCACTCGGTGTGTCTCCGGTGTCACTCCTCCTCTGCCTCTTGGGAAATCAAATTCCATTTCACGACCAAAACCAAGTCCCACACTGGCTGAGTCCTGGGCAGCGCATGAAAGCCTCTGAGATAAAGCTGCTGCTTCTGAGTTGGGCTCAGAGAGTGGAGAAGAGCGTGCCAAAGGCTTCCTGCAAATCCGGTGCAGTGGGACCTACGAGAAGACTTTGCACTGGACTGAGGCAGAAATCACACAAAGGACTAGGCATACGCAGGGGATGCTAACTAGATATTACAAAAACGAGGTAATGCACAATAAGATTTGTACCAGCAAAGAATCCACAATTAGCCAAGGTCCATGGCTAAAGAAATGTCTTCTTGTGGGATCTGTCTATTTAACTGGCATTGGCTTTGAACTGTTGCCAGTGATTTTAGTTTGCATTTTTTAGAAACCAGCATTTGTACACCAAAGGACCAAATTCAGCTATAATGTTGGATCTGATAGCCTTCCTGGCCTCATTAATCATTAAATAACTGCCAAGATTTTTCTTTAAATTTCTTCCCTCTACCAGTTCTTTCTTTGTCATTTTCAATCAGCATTTTCAGTCATGGAGGATTGCAAATACTACATGCCCTGATCCCAGATATCTTCTTTTATTGTGATAAATATTTTAAGGTCTATGCCCACAATTTTAATTTTTACAAATCAAAACATGGAAAACTCTTTTAGGAGTCATTGGATCTATTCCTCTACCGTGTTTTAAATACACCTAGATTGTATTTCATTTGGCAAAAAAGCCCTAAAAATAGCGATTTCTTTGTTGAGTGAAAAAATAAACTGTCATTCAGCCAAACTTCACCAAGTACAGAGCCTTCTATAATCAGTTCCTACGGGACAGGAGCAGCACCCAGCATTAAATAATGTAATACCTGAGATCTGCGTAATGTTAGGCTTTTATCAGCCAGCAAAAATTCAGTTGCACGGTTAGCTGACTGACCAAATGCAGTACCAAAGTATTTATGATGTGAATGACTGTTTTACTGAGCTCATGGAATGAACTAAAATTATCAGATTAATTTCCCATCGCATCTCAAATGTTTGATGACAGGGCTGCCTGCACCCCCTAGCGTGAATTGTGGATTTCCTGGTTGTTTCCAAAACCTTGGCGTTCCCTGAGCAGCAGAGCACTAATGAAGTTGTAGCACTAGCCTTCCCCAAGCCTGAGAAATCCAGGCCCTTGGAAGCGACAGGAGGGAAAGGCTGCACCTTGCCTCGGCCCCATTGTCTCTGCGCTTGTTTTTAATTACCTCGGAGCTTTAGAAACGTGATCCCATAAATGCTTTGTGGGAATAGCAGAGAAGGTACTCATCACGCGAAATCCATAAATTGCTTATAATCCTCTCAAGATGTTTTAAAAAAAAAAAGCATTAAGTGATTGAAGGCAGGAAGTCCTCGGTTAATTATTTAGAGGTGTTATCAATGCTTTAAGTAAACCGAGGCGTTCTCTGCCATCTCACTGAGCCAAGGCCCCGCGGGAGCTCGCAGAAGGGACCGTCATTTTCTCATGTTCGCTAATGCAAACAGCGCGTGGCAGCCGGTCAGTAAGGGCCCAGTCTGATCATCCGTCCTAAACACCTCGCCAGCTCCGAGGCCAGTGTCGCGCTGTGGGTTAGCACCGCACTGCGCACCAGCCTTCAGCGTGGGCCCCGGGACAGAGCAGAAGGGAAGGGGATTGACTGAGTTATTAAGGCTGCTGGGCAGAACAAATGAATTCACTGCATTCTCTTTGGAAGCAGTTATGATTTGGACCTTGGTGTCTGCTAACTGGGGAAATGGCTTCCCAAATAACAATTATTTGGGGGGAAGGGGTACCAGGGATTGAACTCAGACCCTTGTGCTTGTGAGGGCAGGTGGTGGAACCGCTGAGCTAAACCCCTGGTCCCCAAATAATTAATTAAAATTGTTGATCATTGAATTTCATGGAGACCCACCATGAATTTAGCAAAGAGAGAACAATTTACCTTCCTTTCCTGTCCTCTTAGGAGTTCATGAAACCCCCTTAGTGCTAAATAACATACGCCCTAGCCATACTGCCTGTAGGAGGAACTAAGGTTGCATCAGGCACCCTGCCCATCCATCCCCTTTGAAAAGCAGAAAGCATAGTTGGATCAGCAATATATCCAGATGTGGAGATTCCTTACAACAGGATTTCCCCTTATAGAAAACTCCATACTTCCTCCTTTAGTATCTTCCCTCTTGCAGGACCTATTACATTGTATTGTAATTTTCTCTGTTGTTGTCTCTTTCCCTGACTATGATGTAAAGCTTTTGAAGGACAGAAACAATAGCTTCCTGTTTGTCACTGTGTTCCTAGTGCCTATCACAATATATGATATGTTCAAAACTGTGTCTCAAATTAGTAAATATCAGTAAACTACAGTATCTAAGTTGTCATATTCTGTTCTTATTGTTATTAACAACCCTGTTGACAAAAATATCTAAGTTGCAGATGGACCAGCTACATCATTAGCAGAGCTCTTAGCTAAGTGAAAATTCAGGTTCCCCTGTTCCGAAATTATTAAAAATTTCAAGACAGTGAACAGAACCTTGTGTTACTCCTGTGTGCTTCTAAGCATGGGACCCTTTTTTTTAAGGCAGGTAGCGGAACTACTGAGCTAAATCCCCAGACCCATAGGACCCTTCTTGATTGCTCCGCCTGAAGTGTGTGAAGACAGCTCTGCAGTCTGGATTTCAGGCCATTTCTTTAACTGAGACAGGAAGAAAAGTCAGATGGAGGCCATGTAGTCAGAGCAGCTCTGGAGTTTCTGGAGCTCTGTGGATCGCTTTCACCTGTGTTTCCATCTGTTCCTTAACCCCTGATCCCCAGTACTGGATCTCTGAGAGCAGACATGACAACTAATCATATTTTCATTTTTCCAGTTGAAGAAAACTATTTTTATATGCATATCACAGCATTCTCCTCCTTCCTTTTCTTTAAACCTATTGTAGACACAAGGTTGAAGCCAAAATATTATAGTCAACAGCTGCCTGGACACTCACTTTTAAGAAATAAAACATCCTTCCTGAAATCCTAAACCTCTCAAGGTTTTTGGCCTGGGAAATCACTAATTTTGTTCTGTTCCAGTGGTCCTAGCCAGCCTCTTATCTCTGCGGCAACCGCTTTAATGCAAAATCTTGTAAGAAAAGAAAGCTGCCAAAAAGTGCAGAGCAGAGGCCTCAGTTGGTTGCACTTAAAATATTGTCTTAGCTACTTTCTCATAGCTGAGGCACAATACCCAACGCCTGCAGTTTAAGAGGGGGAAGGTTTATTTTTGCTCGCATTTTGTGGCCGTCTCAGTCCACAGTCGGCTGTCTTTAAGGCAGGGAAGGGTGGTGGAAAAACCTGGCAGAGAAGAAGGAGCTCTCAGCATGGCAGGGGGGTAGAAGAGAAGGGTCAAAGGAGAAGGAAGGGGAGAGAGAGAGAGAGAGAGAGAGAGAGAGAGAGGCCTTCCCAGCCACACCCACAGTGAGCCGTTTCCCTCCACCAGGCCTCATCTCCCAACGTCACACCCAGCTATGGAGCCATCATGGGACTGACCCAGTATCACACACTCGTACTCCAACGTCACACACCCACGACCCAGTGTCTCCCGGAAGCCCTACCTATCAGTGCATGAGGCTTCGGGGAACGCTACGAATAAGCCAAATACTCACTAAAACCACAAGTAAAAGCCAGGAACTTCGTAACTATCTAAAGAATACCGTGATGTTGATCTGTCTTTGGAAAAAGAGTCTGCCAAAGAAACCGCTCATTCAGGAAGGCTTCCTTGGACGAATCTGAGGACTAAGATGGTAGGGGTTGAGGACCTGGAATTTCATATAGAATTTTAAAAGTAAGAATGCACATTTTCTTGTAGCGAGCAGTCAGAATTGAAATTTGTGGTGTTATCTCGCTGGCATTTTTAGTGCTCTGGTGTCCAGTTCGTATGCTGTTTCTCCTTAACTCAGAACAGTATGGGAAATGGGCAGTGTTACCGTTGCAGCCCGGGGAAGGAGAAGAAATTGGCATGGCCAGTGGAGTGTAGAGCGTGATGTCTGGTGCCATCCAAAAAGGAGAACATCAGCATGTGAGCTACAACTTCTCAATGAAAAGCTGTAAAAGATGTCATAATTTAAAGGTACCTTAAATGTCATGGTCCTTGATGCTTTTGTGTACTGGTATTAAGCATCTGAATTTTCCCATGAAATCAGATTCATTCAGTGAAGAAGTGCAGTACGGCTCTACCATTACAGCCAAGATTGCCAGGGCATGCTGGAAGTTCCTGAGAATCTCCCCGAGTGGGGATGCTGCAGAGGGGGTGACTCAGATCTCAGGCAAGTGAGGGGAAGGGAAGTGCCTTTGCCCTTACAGCAGAGATGGGCCAGGCCACGCATCCACCTGGTGTGAACTGATTCCAGGACGGATTCAGTGCCCGTAAGGATTGTCATTTCCAAATTTGATAACAACCTGCTCTGATTTAGATCTAAAATGTCCCCCAAATGTCTCATGTTCAGAGATGGGGCCTTTGGAAGGTGACTGTCATATGGAGGCACTATATTCATCAGTTGATTCGTCTGTTGATGATTTCATAGATGAAGGTGCTATTGGCACATGGGGCCTGGTCAGAACAGGCAGGTTACAAAGGGGTGTGGCCTGAAGGGTGTTTTCTTATCCCTACCCTCCCTTCTCACTCTGCCTTCTGGTTGCCATGGATTGAGTAGCTCTCCTCTACCATGCCATGGGTTTCTGCCTTACAGCTAGCTGACCAGGGACCGAATGCCACCAAACCATGAGCCAAAGTAAACCTTCTGTCCTGGTGATGGGAAAGCTAACCAGTATACCACCCAGTGAAAACTGAAATAAAGGAGGCCTCTTAGCACTGAAACTCATCCCTGACCATGCTGAGCAAAGAACCATGAAATTATATTTTTTAAAATCAATTCCTAAAAATTGTGCATACTTATAGAGTGCTATTTCAGTACATACTTGCATTGTTTAATGTCTAAATGGGGATAAGCATATCTGTTTTCTCAACTATCACTCCTCCAGTGAAAACATTCAAAATCCTTTCTAAAAAAGCTTTCCTGAAATATACGTTACATTTTCTTTCTCGATAGCCATGCACTGTGCAATAGCTTCTTACTCCTAAGTATGTATCTGCTGCGTAACCTTTTGAATTACACATTCTTTAGGACTATTTGTGAATTCCCTAGAAAATAACAAATGACACCGTGGAGTAATTGGCTGAATGCTTTGCAGTAACACTCGCTATCTGAAATTATAATGGACAACGTGCCTTTTCCAGACTCTTTATCTGGGGACTAAAAATTAGAAGCAAGCTGTTCTTGATAGAGTGCATCAAATCTAGACATGGGTTTTGTTTGCCAAATCATATTTTTATGAGGCATAGGCAGACTTTCTGCAGTCTCTTTTTAACACACATTTACTCTCGAAAGTAATGCTACTTGGAAGTGTAATTGTAATGAGTTTGGTTACATGATGCCTCTTTCCTTTAAAAGAGAACACGATGCCCTGTGGGGAAATTCAGGTAATTTGCAGCCACAGTCATCTCCGCTGGACTGAAATGTTAAATATTTGGCTTTTCTCCATGCATTTGCCTTTCTTCACTCTACAACTGCTGTTTCCTACTCTTTTAATTCGATGCTGAGCCCTTGAATGATGTTTTCTTTTCTCCTTCTACTCTTCGACTTCAGGATTAAGTTACAGTCAGAATGGTTCCTTCGAGACGTCCCTTTATTTCCCTCTTCCCATCCTGATCAATTCACAAGTAGTTTTCCATTGGTGTGCCCTTTTCATTGCCTGATGCTAAAATTTCATTTATATCTCACTTTAAACACTACCAATAGGGGCTTACGTAAAATGACAGCAAATTCCAGTTGAAATGTACAGATTTTATTCAGTTTCACGGAACCGTATATATGAAAGTTCATTCGGTTCATGTAAATCATCCGTGCCTGATGGTGGCTGATACTTTACAGGGCACGTGGATCAAGCCCATTAGTAATCCAATCTTCTCAACCATATGGAACATACAAGGTCTAAAAAATAGAGAAGATGATGGATTTGGGTATAGTCTTTCCTCAAGTTAATCTGCAGCCCGATTAGCCAGTTTGTGCTCTGATGCCCGAAGTTTACGGACGCAGCAGCCGGGGTACCAGAAGCTGAAACCTGCCGTGGTCATGGTCAGCTGTTAGGATCCAAACTGCCTAACTTCAGATTGGTCTTCTAGCGGCTCTGCTCCTCCACCTCTGCATATAACTCACGGTGACATTCAAAATGGGAATACTGAAATGTATATTCCCACCTGGATTTTTTTATATTCCTGGGAATTTTGCTGGGCCTTGAGCTGCCTTGGTCATCATGGTCATGATAGGGCTAGGAAACCTGACCCAATTGCTCTAGGGCACATATCTGGGCCCCCTCTACAAGTGTCAGGCCTGGCCCACCGTTTCTTATCTCTGTGACCCCACACAAGGACCCCCAGAAGTCTTTGGTTGCTCCCTCTGTACACACACAGCAAAGCAGAGACAGGAGGCAGCAGGCGTGGGCGTGGGTTGTGTTAATGTCCACGGGGCTCACAGAAGAGGTCTGCTCATAGTAAACGCTCCTAGTAAACATTAGTGTATTATTCATGAAACTTAGTAACTTCTTTAAAAATGAATGTAATTCTCATAAAATATGTTTAATATACAGTCCGATAAAAGAGAAAAGCAGAACCACCACCAAAAACCCGTGAGTTATTTTTATTGTTTTCTTTTCGTTTTATACTTTTTGTCTTGAGTTCATGTTTGAACTAAATCTTTTAAACATGCCTCTTTCATTTTAAGAGTAGCGGCACTATATACAATTCCAATGTGTTGATTAAAAGTGCTAATGGTAGAAAGAGCTGCTGAAGTGGTTTCTACCATTTTTGTGTCTTACTGATGCTGTCTCATTTTCAGATGAATCTCACTGTCTTCAGCTACCATTCTCAGGTGACCCCAAGAACAGTGGGGCTGGTGGGGAAGCCATAGTTTTGTCTCTACCCCAGCCCGAACACTTACTCACAGTGTGAATATTCAATTATCTGACCTTCAGTTTTGCTATCAATGAGGCAGGAATAATTATTCCTGTCTTGGTGATATTCAAGGCACAACTTCAGATCTATCATAAGGGATTCATGTTGCTGTTCTTTCTCTTTCCCATGAGCTTTGACTACTTCTAGCTACTCCATAGGAAAGGCACCGAGGACAAGGTAAGAGGTGCAGCCCTGGTGCCCAGGTACGGCATGCATGGTCCTGTGTACAACATGTCCCTGAGAATTTTAAGGACAGCACCTTTAAAAACACTGTATCCTTCGAACACCCTTAACAAACGGGCACCTACTGGCTCCTAAAAGTAAAAAAAGTCAATTGCAGCCTTGAGGTATGGCCTCTTTCAAGGCTACCAAATGGTGTTTCCAGGATGCAGTTTCTTATCATTTCTGAGCTCTGCTTTGTTCTCCAGCTCTATGTGGTGAAAAGGAATAGCCAGCAGCTATAACAGAAGTCTGGTCCTAGGTCTAGGATTTGGGTTTATGTCCCACACTCAGTTCTGAGCTACTGTCACCCAAAGAGAATGTGGTGCCAGGTCTGTGCCTGGCTCGGTGTCCACCCCTCAGTTCACAGGGAACTAACTCTAGAGTAAGCCTGAAAGCCAAGCTGAGAGTGGCCAAGAGGCTGGTCCCTCCAGGGAGAGTTCCAGGTTCATCCGACTTTATGACTGACAGTGTTCCCCTGTGCATCTGCCTATGTAGTACATCATCTATCTTTATCCCTTCATTTTTGCTGGATGTTATTTATGACTGGGTGCCATTTCCATATCTTGGCTGTTGTCAGTAGTGCTGCGGTAAACATGGGAATGCAGGTGTCTCATCGGCATACTGGTACCAGTTCCTTTGGGTATAAAACTAGCAACAGGATTTCTGGATCATATGGTGGCTCTGCTTTGAGTTTGCTTGGAGGAGACTTTACACTGTTCTCAATAACAGTTGCACTGATTTGCACTTTCATTAACAATGTATGAGATTTCCATTTTCTCCATGTCCTCACCAGCATTTATTTATTTATTTATTTATTTGGAGTTAGCCATTCTAACTGGAGTGAGATGTTACCTTGTTATAGTTTTCATTTGCTTCCCCTGATGACTGATGCAATTAAGCATTTTGTTTTGTATTTGATAGCCATTTGTTGATATTTTTTTTCTTTTATGAGAAATGTCTATTCAGCTCAGGTACAAGACATTCCTTGTTTAACAACCAAGTTCTGTTCCTGAGATGATGTTGTTAATGAATCGGTAGCTAAATGAAGAGCTGTAGAGTATGTGCATACAATACTCAGAACAAAGAAGTGGTCAAAGGGAACTCCAACTTGATGACTTTGCCTTTGTTTGTATAACTCTTACATGCAGTGCTACCGTGTATTACAACACATGAAACTACAGTACTGTACGGTATAGTATAAGCAGCCAAAACATTACAGTACTATAGAAAATGACACCATAAGGCCACAGTGCTGCTTCTGTCCCTGCACTATAAATCTGAATGCCGGTTCTAAGCCCAAACAGCACTCCGTGGGAAGTCGGAACAGTCATTAAACAGGTTAGGTCCTTACATGGGGAATATCTGTGATTATAAGGTGTGATCAAAAACTAGAGTGAATATTTCAATTTAAAAATATTTGCTTTTCAGTAAAAGATAGATTGCCAGTAACCCCACCAAACACTTCCCAATACCTGAAGCTCATCCCTCCATTCCTACCACTTTCTTGAACAGCTGTAGAAAGTCCTGCTGCATGTGGGTCTGTCCCTGTGTTGTCTTCCGTGGCCTGAGGCAGCAGCATTCTGCCATTTTCTTGATCACACCTCGTAAAGACTCGAGGATGTGCAGAGTTGCTTCAGAAGATCACAAGAATGAGGAAGGAGTGTGTTCAAAGTGAGAGGAGGTATTTTCAGGGGCGTTGATGGCAGTGTGTCTTTCACTATAATAAGTTATTTAAATTTAAAAGTCATCCTATTTTTGCTCATGCCTCATAATATCCAATTCTAGTCTTCTGCATGCTAATACCCTGTTTTCTCTACACTATTTACTGAAGAACCTGTCCTTCTCATGTATATTTTGGTGATTGAATATGAAGAAGCACGTGGCTGTAGATGCACGATGTATCTCCAGGGTCTCTGCTCTGCTCCATTGTCCTGGGTGTCTAGCCTTGCGCCAGCACCACGCCGTGGCTCCGTAGTGTGTGTTGGGCGTGGGAGATGTGATACCTCCGGCTGTGGCCTCCCCTGGATCTGGCAATAATGCCTGAACTCCTCTACCTTCCATGCTGAGGCTCTCTCCTCCAAGCTGAGCTTTCCACACCCCTGAATTCCGCTACTCAATAACTTCAAGGAGAGCACAGTTCCGGCCACCAGCCCCGACCTCACCCTCTGCTACGCGAGCCTCCCCTGCCCCTCACCCCGCATCACCAGCTCTCATCTCCTGCAGTCCCTCCGCACCCAAATGCCCGGATGCTCTCTTGGCTCTGAACGCCTGCCTGACCTTGCGCGCTCTAAACTGAGGAGAGAGTTGCCGCTCCAGTCCCTTTAGAAAGATCTGTAATTTTGCTTCTTGTCTGCGTGGACGTTTCCCTTAACCTGCCAAGTGTGTCACATTCTGTGCTATGAAGTCAGAGAAAACTGGCTGTGTCACACACACGTTTGTTCCTTAGACTATTTCGACTGAGGAATCACTTAATTTTATGAGTTTTATTACATTAAACAATGAGTGCTTAAGGGGGAAAAAAATCACAAAACTAAAGTATTACATTTTTAATATTTATTGTTTATTGAAAGCATCCACATTTTTCAACACAGACGGTTTTTTGGTGTACAAAGTCTAGAAAAGAGCAACAGAAATAAATTCCATGTGAATGGCAATGAAAGTACCAGTATCACTCGAAGGAAAAAGATCTTTAATTCGATTATCTCATCTAGTAGTCTCCGCACAAGACAGCAGCACATTCCATACACACAATCGCTTACACTTATACTGACAGCCATGTATTTTGCTTTCCTGGCCTTTTTGTAGGACATACTTGACATCTCACTGGTCTTGCTATTTTGCCAGGAGGTTCTTATTGTAGTATACAACATGTGGTTAGCGGAAATATAAAATACACCTTTTTTGGGGGGGTACCAGGGATTGAACTCAGGACCTTGTGCTTATGAGGCAGGCGGCGGAACCACTGCGCTAAATCCCCAGCCCGTTAAAATATAAATTTTTAAAAGTATTAAATTATTCATCTGGTTACAAATACTCCCAGTTCTCTAACCAGCCTTTCTATACTTCCGTGGTGATGATTTCTCTCCCTCATACCTGTCCTGAAGATTTTTTTCAGCAGCTACTGCTTGTCTGAAGCCAGAGGAGCCGGACCACAAAAGGAGGAAGAGAAATGAAGGAGTTAATATTCAGGGGAAAGTTCTTGAGAATCAGCTGCCTCAAAACACAGCATTTCTTCACTTTTACCAACCATACGCCCCTCTGGTGTTCAGAACAAAAATCTAGAAAATGATTATTATGTACAAATGGCATTAATTTTGCTACCTTTTGCTAATATCCTGCAACTGGAGAAGAATCTCAGTGAAGAAGCTGCAGGCAGGGATGGCCGTGGAATTCTCAGAAGGGGTCTGTGTGTTCAGACCATGCTGCTCAGGGACAGCCTAGACCCATAGCTTCAGCAGCCGTTTGGAGATTTCTGTGCTCTTGCGCTTCTCTAAACAGTGACTCCCACCCAGCCCTGAGCACAGGAACCAGAGGAGGACACAAAAACACACTCAAAATGCCACCGACTCCTCCAGCGCTCGTGTTCTGAGAGAAGCGAGACATTCAGATGCATCTGGTGCAGTGAGTGTCAGGCTCCCCTTCCTCAGAGCGAGTGAAAGAGCTGTGGCGGGGCTAAGCCAGTTTCCCTCTGCAGCCTCTCACTTCCTTCCCCGGAAGGTCCCTTCCATTTCCTTCTGAGCTCTGTGTTTTGTAATCTTAGCACTTTCCCATGAACTTTTGCCAAACATACGTGGCTTGTGCATGCGTGGCTTAGATCTTTAGTCATATTCCTCCTCTGTGAATCAGGTGAGTATCAAATTATGTGAATCCTCCATAGTAACCAAATGGAAGGTTATAATCACGTAAGTACCTGCAGATGATTGCCGCGTTGATAAGGAAACACAAAGGACTCAAGCTCCATCTCCGCGTTGCCACTGCAGAACGCTGCTGCTTTCCTGGAGAGCCTGGCCCTGCTCCTGGTCTAAATAAACTAGATCATTACTTCTCTCGCTCATTTAACAAGCACCCCCTTCGTGCCTGTCATGTGCGAAGGTTACCGTGGTAGGTAGTCGCAGTCCTGGCCTCCCCAGAGTGTCCACCAGAGGAGGGAACAGAGCAGTAAATAAAGATAAGTGTAGAGTCAGAGCACACTGAAGGCGAGGAAAGAAGACAATCATCTCCGGAGATTACCAAGGGATATCCATGTTATTTAGATAGAGAGGTCAGAATCTTTGAAAATGTAGCCTTTGGGCAAAACTCTGTCTAAAGTGATGAGGTAAAATGCACACATGTGGAGGAACTGCATGCGCGTGCACACACACACACACACACACACGTACACACACCAAAAGAACAAAATAAATGAAAGTGTAGTTGCAAATTTACATAAAATATGTGTAATACTCATTGTATCCATGCTATAGTTTGGCATAATTATTTGACAGTTATACAGAATTATCATTTTGACTTTTTTAAAGCTTTGAAAGTACCTGAACTCTCCTAAGACTCAAAGAAAGAAATGTCTGTAAGTTTCGATATAGCCTTTGTTGAATGCTGCCAAATCTTATTGTTGCTTCCGCTAATATAAAATACTACTCTGGGTATCCCATTTCATCTTCTCATATAAGCTACATGCTATAGTGATTCCCCATTTTACAGATCAGTAGACCAAGGCAAAGAGAAGTTAAGTAACTCGTCCAAGGTCACCAGCCACGGAGTCGTGAAATATAACAATATACAACTTGGGTTGTAAATGGATAGAGTCATTCTCCTTCCCCGATAACTTATTAAGCAATTACTGTGCTGCATCGTATTCTAAATACAAAAGAAGTGACGAGCACTATCCTCTCATCCTCTTTTGCTTAATCTGCCTGTAAAGCCAGCATGTACCAGAAGTGCAAAGTTGAAAAATAAAAGTGTTAGTGTTAATATTCCCTGAGTGTAGCTCGAAGCTAGATGTTGGGTCTGACCTCCTTTTATTTTTTATGCTTCTATTCATACAAAAAGCATTTGCAGAAACTGGGGTGGGGAAGCCTGCAGAAGACTTAAGGGGTTTGATAAATGTCTGCAAAACTTTGAAGGACCGTCATGTGGAAAAGAAATTGGATGCGTTCTCTATGTCCCCAAAGGTGGAAGTGACAGAAAAATGTCACCACAATATAAGGAAGCTCTTTCACACCAAATAAGGAGAAGCCTAGAGCACTTTAAAGATGGCATGGGCTGTTCGGGTTGCTTAGGCAGATTAACTTCCTGGGTGACATCTACGGAGAAATCGGTGACGGGGTGGACGGATCACCAGAATGTTAAGATCTTTTGTGAGGCCAAGAATTTGTTCTTTGTATCAGTGAGAAATGAAATTCCTATTATTGCTTAACTGCTTATAAAGCTCACACTTTCACTAAAGAGAAAGTTGTGGGAGCCTGGGGTGCAGGTCGTGATGGAGCGTTTGCCTAACCTAACCTGCAGAGGGCTGGTTTCCATCCCAACATTGCAGGAAGAGAGCGTTGAAATTGTTTTTGGGTCATATCTCCAACTCTGCATGCTCCTCCAGGAGCTTGATCAATGATAAATAACCTCTCAAGGTTTGCTTCGTTTCCCCCTGTCCTGTCCAGGTCTGCAGCCCTACACCAGCTACAGCTTCACGCTCTCGACCTGCACGTCCACCGGCTGCACGTCCAGCGAGCCTCTTCCCAGTCACACACCACAGGCAGCCCCACAAGGTAATGAGAAACGCCCGTGTTTGGGGGGAGGAGTTTTCAGATGCCCTCAGAACCTGACTCCTCTAAGCTTTCTGATGACAGACAAGAAGGAATAAAGTAGACAGGTCCAAAACAACATGTCTGCTGGGTTTCCATTCCTCGGCTCTAAGCAGCCTGTCTAGGGAAGCTTGCTTTCAATTCCTCAAGCCTTTTAGATTTGCTTTTCTGGGGGAAGAATTCTTCCATACTTGGAGAGGAAGTTGTTTAAAAACTCAAAAGTTAAATATATTTCCAGATATTTCTAATCTGTAATCAGCACCGTGCTCTCCGCTAACGTTGGCTGAAATTGCCTCTGCCTTCAAGAGCTTAGCATACCGTAGGAAGAACAGCAGAATAATGACCTAGACACACAGGAGAAGAGATTGTCTGGAAGGTGGTGTTAGGGAGGAGCAGACAGGACACAGCTTACTCTGGGGGAGACTACAACCCGTATGGACACTGGGGAAGGTGTTACAGAGCAGATAACCTGTGAGGGGGCCCGGGAGGAACAGGGCTTTTACCAAAAGGACAGAGGGCGAGACACGCAGTCAGTGGAAAGTGTTGCCGTCGCTGTATGTGGGCACAATGCTGATTTCTATTAAATTTAAATTCCAAATTCCTTGTGACACAGTGGTTCTGTTCTCATTGTCTACTCCAGAAACCATGCCACAGAATATCTGTTGAAGATTTGGGGAGGCTTAATGATAAAGTGGTGGGAAGCAATTTAATATCCAGAGTAGGGAAATTGTGAAATAAACTCAAGTATTCTCACACGGTGGAATTCCATGCACTGGTTCAAAAGAATGAGGTGATCTGTACATATAAATAAGTCATGGAACCATATTAATACGTTTTGTATAAAAATAAATACAGGAAATACCATTCATTTCTAATGCTAAATAAATACATGTATAGCAAAAATTCTGAAGGTGTCTACACCTAACTGATGTCCATGGTTACCTGTGGGTTGGGACTGGAATAGGTGGTATCATTTACTTCGGGGAGGTAAATATGCTTAGAAGCTTGAGTTACAGGTCATCTAATTATTTTGTTAATCTTTATTGTATGCCTGTTTTACATGTGGGGAAACTGAGGCACAAAGAAGATTCTAAACAGAAATATAATGTCCATTACCTCAGTCGAGCTACTTGCCCATTAGTCTTCTAGTGAAAAGGACTGTTGCACCTCAGAATATTAGACTTGAACTTCCTACCAGTAAATGGGGAATAAAATGGAAAATTCCACATATGGGGCATATGGCTC
Source organism: Fukomys damarensis (assembly GCF_012274545.1). Lineage (NCBI taxonomy): Eukaryota > Metazoa > Chordata > Mammalia > Rodentia > Bathyergidae > Fukomys > Fukomys damarensis. The sequence continues at coordinate 5,989,614 of NW_022900923.1, forward strand.
CTCCCCAGGAACTCACTAATGATGTTTTCTATATAAAGAATGTTTCATGTCAAAAAGCTTAGTGTTCCTTTGAAAGGAAGAAACCAGCAGTGGATTTTTTGGAAAGGTAAACTATCAAATGGATACTTTCATGATAATGGATAATTTCTAAAGGGTCTATCAACCAGTTTTGGCTGAAAGTCAAGCCTGATGAAATGATAGGGCTTCTTGTTCCTGTTTACTCGTTGATTCATATATTTAAGTTCTTTAAAAAATAGGAACCTGTTTTCCCACTTCCTTTAATAAAATGTCTTAAAAGAGTTCAGATTTTATGGCTTAAAAAGTATAGCTTTTAGCAGTGCAGAAGGATGATAGGAGAAATGTTGCCTTCAAATTTATATGCCGTTCTTTTAACAGGAGTAACGATGCAAAGACTCAGTCCACTCAGGGAGCATCTCTCTGCAGGAGGAATGTGGATTGAGATCCACTTCCAGGCTGTATAAGTGCCACGGATGCCGAGTGTGTGCATGAAATCAGTGTAGTCTCAATACTTAACGTGGGGGTCTTAAGGGAGCAAATCAGCAATAATGTGAAGTCCTGTTGTTTTACTGCAAAGTAGAAGCAAACACGTTACATTGTTTTAAATTACTAAGCCAGGTATAACTCATTATAAAATGTCACTTTTGAAGGCAGTGAGGCAGAGTGTGAAGGGCTGATATTTCTGCATCTTTAGTGGGTATGGAGAGAATTAAAAGAAGCATTTGTCTGGGGCCATCCTGAGCCCTTTCCACGTTTCTCATTTTTAATTAGAAAAAAAAGTTAATACGCATTTTGACTTCATGACAAGTTGAACAAAGTTCCCTACAATTGTATCTGCATTGAAAACTGTGTACCTTTAGGCACATTCTGTAGCAGGAAGAGTTTGAACTGGATTATTACTCACTTTTGTTAGAACCATTGCCACCTTGGTGAGCTCTGGTGCCTTTTGGAGACGCCTATTGCAAGACTGGCAGGCAGGCTTCCCCAGAAAATCAACAGTAGTGAAAACAAAAAGGGGAAGAAACCAACCTGCCTCGGTTTCCCTGCAGAATCACCTTCCGGCCTTCTTTATCCACTGACGCTGCCTTGGACATCTCCCCTACTCTTTGCTCGAATAACCACACTCTCCTCTGCAACCCCAAAGACCTGGCTTTCTCTCCTGAGGAGGGTGGGGAGCTGCTGTGCTCCAAAGAGCTCGGGAGGGCTGCATTCATGGGTTCAGGACTGGGTACCTACTGCTCTGCCAGACAGTCACACGTAGGAGTCTTTTAAACACTTTAACCTCATAGCTTTTGCACTGAATCTCTCTGCCTATCCCATCCCAGTTTGCTTTTTCTCCTGTGCCCTTCTCTGAGGTATCACCGCCCACCTTCCCTTGTGCCCCCCACCCACCTTCTTAATGCTTGGCTTTTCTTTCAGTTATACTGCATAATTGTTCATAAACTCTTACCATAAACCTGAAGGACTTTTTAAACATCTGTTCTTCCTTTCTATCCCCTCCGCCACTGTTTTGATTCTGGTTCTTCTGACTTCAGTGGATCCTAAGTGAATGCCCGGCCTGTGATCGTTTTTCATCTTTTCATATCTCCCAGCCTCTTTCTGCCTCCTTTGCCAAAACAGATCGTATCTCATATTAATCACCTCCACCACATCCTGTTTCCTTCCACAAAAACATAAATCCGTATCTTTTTAGTAAAGCCAATAGGCTCAAGATTTCAGCTCTGCCAAACCGATGAATCTTTGGGTCTTGCCCACTCCGGTGCAGCACAGCAGCCACACAGAGGGGCCCAAGTCCCACCCTCCCATCCCTCTCTGACTAAGGGCTGGGTCCCCTCAGCCTGGACACCCTGCCCCGCACCCTCACTGAGCTAACTCGAGCTCAGCATGTGGCTCCTGTGGCTCCCTTTCCAGAAGCCTTTCCTGCTGTGTGACCGCTAGACAGTTCTGAGTTTTTATTTGCACGGTGATGTGAAGTGCTATTCTTTTAATAACTATGAAAATAACGTGACCACCTGCTTCCCACCTGTCCCTGTACGCCCCAGTCTGTCTCAGGTCACCTATCCTAAGTGCCCCCTCAGCCCCTGAGGGGAATTATCATGCTGCACTATAACCTTTTATTTTCACATCTTTATTCACTTCTAGGACACAAGCTCCTTCAAGGGTAAGGAGGGTATCTTTCTCCCTGACGTCCACAATCCCCAAGAAAATGACAGGAAGTCAGATAGAATGCTGAGTGAATAAACAAGCAATAGTAAACAGTCCAGAAACCAAGCACTCCTGATGTAAGTTGCTGATTGTCACCACTGGATCTCACGAGAAAGCCAATTCACACTAAATGCTTGAATTTTTAAATTGGAATAAAATTATAAGAACACGAGAAGTGGGCAATCGTTGCATGGAACTAAAGATAAGTTTAAAACACACCCGGCATGCATGCTCTTTTTCTGAAAGTCAAAAGTTTCATCCACGTTTGCCTTGGGAGCTTTAACCCCAGACCTCTCAGCTAGTTTCCCTGCCACATCCTCCCAGGCCATTTCCCTCGCTCATCACTTCTGCCTTTGAACTGTCTCCATCCTGCCCCTCTGTTACACAGGATTGGCTTTTCCAGTGCTACCTGGATTTGGGATATGGGAGACAAAAACACAAATTCTCCACTTGGGACTCACTGAGACATCTCCCCGAAGGTGAATCACACTCTTATCGAATATATCTTGGAACTGTTAAAATAGCAGTGTCCCCATATCACTATGAAGATAAAAACACAGCGCTTACTCACTATTTACATGTTTGAACTGCATCTTACCAATCAAGCCAGTGGACACAGGGTCACAACAGAGCACATTCATGAGCTTAGATGAACACAAAACTCAACTTTTGTTTATATAAAATTTTATATAAAATGTGAAACAAACCTAAAATTCTACTTCATTACCTTGACATGTTCAAATCAAAAACTAAGCATCGGCTCTCTTTTAGTACCTTAGTCATTTTTAATGCATCCCTAAGGCAGGAAAGATGTGACTATGAAAAGATAATAAACTAAACCTTTATACTTTATCTCTTGAATCAACAAATTAGTGTTATGTTTAAATCAGGACTCACAGTGAAGGGCTGAATTACCTCACAGCTGTTGGCAGAGAATCGGAGGCATAAATGTATACTATGATTTGGGGATTTTTTTTTTCCAAGTAACTAGCCCAGAGCCAGCTCAGAGAACAAAATGGGTTCCTTTCTTCTTGGGAATGAGGTGGTCCTTAGAAAGTCAGTATGCTTGAGGCATTTTGAGATCTATCTAAAAATTTTATAGGATGCTGCTATATAAATTGTGTTTGAATGTTCTGAAAATTTTTTCTCCTAAACATGTCAAAATTGTACCCTTTGCAATGTAACTTACATGAGAGATACAATCATCCCAAAGCTCTTGATTACAGGGAAGCTAATGTAATGAAAGGAGTGTTTTTTTTTTAATTCCATCAGTGAATTACCCTGTCAGAACATAACTAGATGACAACATAAAGTGTCAGGATTGAGATTTCTCAAGGCACATTGTTCATCAGAAGGTCTACATAGAATCCACAGGGCTCAATGATTTGGAGGAAAAGAAAGTGATAATTCTCTCAGTGTTCTGCCCAAGAAAATAAATAGAGGGACAAGATCAGGAGGTAAATAAACTGTATAAAGAAAAACCTAGAGTCCTGTTTAGGATGCTTTTGATTTTTGATGTGTAAGTAATTACTCGCATGGCTCTGTCAAACAACTGGATTCATGAGTCTCGAGCCCAGAAGAGAATCTCAATCTAATGGTACACATTTGGAAATGTTTCATGGAAAGATGATACTCAGAACTAAGACTGAGTAGATGTCACCTAGGGTGTGAGAAGAAGATGAGAAAGGACAAAAAGAGAGGAAGAGGGTGGGGAGCAGAAAGAGGCTAGGGCTCTGAGGCACTGCATTATTGTACGGTAAGTGCGTGGGGTGAGACAAGAACCAGTCAATGAGCGCAGAAGGGTAGCATGAGGAAAAGGAGAGGAAGCACAGCCCAGATATGAGAGGAGGGGGAGATTCTTATTTGTTGAATTGTATAATTCAGGTAAATACTGGATTATGCTTTCTTCCATGTATTCAAGGTAAATAGTATCAAAATTTAAAATTCCTGCATAGCCTCTCAGGCCTTGATTAAATTATACTTAGAATGACAGCCAAGATGGAGAAACTGTCTACTGCTACTGGTGTGATATCCCAAAATCAACAATAAGAGAAATGTATTTTCTGCTCAGTTATATATTTCATCTCCAAAGTAAATGTATTTGTCAGTCACAGTGAGATTTCTTGTAATCCACAGATAAAAACATCATGGTTGGCGAGGGGATGGCCCGAGGTATTTATTTTATCCTTCTGATAAATAAAGCTCACGGTGCTGTTTTTCCAGGGGTCTGGGTGAAACCTCGACACACCATCATCAATTCTACATCGCTGGAATTGTACTGGAGTCCACCAGAGAAACCCAGTGGTCCCATTTCTCAGTACCAGTTGAGTCGGAATGGAACTTTGCTTTTCCTAGGTGGCAGTGAGGAACGGAATTTCACTGATAAACACCTGGAGCCCAATACCAGGTAACTAAAGGAAACTTTTACCAGTCATGCAGGAGGATTTTTTTTTTTTTTTAATTTTGCAAGCTTTGAGAAAAATGCGTTTCACTGAAATGTTACTGTTTTGGATGAATCTTGTCATTCATTAGACATACTTAACTAGAGAAAACATTGAGTCAGTAAGTTAGTTTTCAGACTATGTGAGATTCCTGTAAAATGTAAACTGTTTAGTCTTCTGTTTGACCTGAAAAGCATAAGAAATTTTAAATAAAGAAAATACTCAAAGAGTCAAAGTCAAGTCGAGTAGTCACAGCATTAAACTTTAAAAATTATCAAGTTACTGTAAAATGCATTTCTACATAGCAACAAAAGAGATTCAGAGTTTTGTTTTATATCAATGACCTTTGCTTCTCTTATGTTTTCTTTACTTGCTACACTAGTGTAGGCACACATAGTTTTAGGGGAGGAAAGTTCTACATATCTGCAATTCGTTCCCATTCATGTCTCAGCAGAGACGAAATATATCTTACATTAACAGATATTTTATTGTAGAGCACAAAGAACGATTTAGTTTTATTGTAGAGAATAGTAGATCAATTTAAAAACCTTTCCCTCTAAACATATTACCTGAACTTAAACCCATTTAAAAATAAGGATGAGTCATTTGAATCTTCCACTATCAAGCAGCATCCTCCAAGACTTTCCTGCGATCTTCAGGAAAAGTTATGAATTATTAGAAAGTCAAAAGTATAAAGTTGGGAGTAGCAGAAGTAGTTATGACCTGGAGAAAATTCTACCTGTGCCAGAAAAATGTCCAGGCCCTTGGCAAACTCTCTTGATGAGGAGCAAAGAATTTCCCATTTGTCACAAATTTCAGACAAGACAATGGATAGAACAGTCAGCTGTCATTGTTGTCCGACTCACTTGTGCACTGACTTTCTAAAACTCTTCTTTGCTTAGATATGTTTATCAGTTAGAAGCCAAGACTGGAGGAGGCAGCAGTACCAGCGATAGTTACATCATCCAAACACCTCAGTGGACACCAGAAGAAATCCATCCTCCATACAACATCACAGTAGTTGGCCCTTATTCCATATTTGTCGCTTGGATGCCACCAGGTAAAGAAAAGAAATAGCCCCTCACTCTTTCTCTCTCATTTGTATGGAAGAAAATTAATTGAAAACAAGGATGGATACCGTGCGTCTCTTGGGTAGATGAACAGAATAATCCAAACCACACTCCTGAGCGAGTAAAGGCCACAGGAGTCCTTAGATTAGATTCCTGGCATTCTAGCGTCTCTCTATGATCTATCAGTGGGTTGGGAATTTAGATGGACAGTGGCCCACTCTGCCTACATATTTAAACTGTGATTGGTTATGGTTGCTGAATTTTGCTTCTCTATGCTTTGCGGTCTCCACTGAGCTATTTGTCACTATTGAGTTGCTTTTGTGATTTAGTGTGTTATAATTTTTGATGTAGGCATCATCCTCATGTAAAATCTTGATTGTGGAGTAAAGATGAGAATGAAATCTTCCTTTTCTATCTTTCAGCATAAAGCACACATGGAAAGGTTTATTTCCAGGTAAAATTAAAAACCCGTTGAAGTGTTAAATGTATTTCAAAAATATGTGGATTATTTTTAATGCCTAGTCTTAATATGAAATGGTGCTGGGCACCCCTGAAACATAACTGGAAACTCTGCAGTAGGCTCCAGTCTCCTACTCACTGTACGACACAGGCCTGAGGAAAAAAACTAAAATCAGATCTAAGAGAGACAGAAAGCAGGGTGCCAGGACAACTAATGCCAGGGCAACCAACAAAGGTGTGGCAATCCAAGCTACTAATTTTTATTGGTCATTAATTGGGTTAAAGGTGAGCTACATACTAGGGCAGAACTATGTGCAAGGATGTGCAATTATATGGTTTCTATGAAAATTAATGTAAACAAAGCTCATAAAGGATAAGACACAGCTCTCTCAAATTAGGAACAGCATACATAAAATATATGGTTGTATTAGAACATCGTTCTTCTGGTAATAAGGTTTTAGTTGTGGGAACAAAATTTGGGTGTGAGTTAGTCTGACCTCAGCACATACACTTCTGTTGGACTCGTTGCTAAAACAAGCCAATTGTGGTGTTAACTCCTCGTGGCCTGCACTGCTTACAGCCCGATTTGAGCATAATCAAGATTGAAGACTCCCGAGGAATGAGAACGAACCCATATTGCTCCCATCAGAGCAGATGATCACAGTTCAACATAACAGTAAAAATAATTAGCCCTTTTGGCCATCTGCAGATTCGTTCCACTAAATAATTAGGAAAGACATATTTTTTACTGAAGTAAACAGTACGTAAGTTAAAGCAGGTAATACAGTCAAAATAATATAAAGTCAATATAAAACATAAATTCCAATAAACCAACATACTTTTTTTTTCCCCCACCACTGGGGATTGAACTCGGGACCTTGTGCTTGCAAGGTAGGTGGTGGAATCACTGAGCTAAATTCCCAGCCCAAAGCAACATACTTCTGATATCACAGTCTAGGAGCAGAGAGAAAGGATCTCACTCAAATTCACAGGGGATTTATAAGCAAAGAAGATTTTAAGTTGCTCTAAGGTATTAAATACAAATGATTCCACACACCTTAGCTATAAAATAAATACAAAGCATGCTGAACAAAACAAAATGTAAAAGAAGAATTAATCATGGAGGCATGTGTCATTAAGAACTATCATGTATATAAGTTTTTGGAGCATTAGATATTCATGAACTCTCTTAATTTCAATAGCAAAAAAGACAAAAATTCTACCATGAGAAACATATGAATTTAATCCCCCATAAGAGGACTGATTTCAACTTTCTCTGGAGAGCGCTGGTATCTTGCACCCTTCTAGCATTTTGTAATTGGCATGTGTGTAGTACTGTTGGGCTTTAGCACTGCAAAGTACAATGAGACTGGACAAAGCCACTTTGAGACCGTATTCAGCCTGCTTACTGGAGAGCTCCCCAACTCACACCAGGATCTCTACAATGCAAATTCTCAACAGTAAGGGAAAGTCCAACATGATAAGCAAAGATGATGTTTTTCCAGCCCTGTGCCTAGGAAGTCCTGCAATTTATCCAGTCACCACCACTTGAATATAATTCAAATACAAATTGCCTTTCCATTCTGCAAAGTTCACACTTTGGATTTGAAAATTCTTTTCTTTCCAAAGTTCCAGAGTAAGACCAACAAGAAAACCAGAGTTCATATCCCAGCACTGCCACCTGTTAGGTGACCTTTAAAAACTCAGCTATAGCTTTAACTCTTGCCTACCTCAAGCCTTGTAGAAATTTTTCATTCCAGTCCAGACTAAGGGAAAATGTAAAGAAGCTAACTTTGACCATTTAACCAATGGTTAATAAATCTCTAATATCTAGACCTGTCAATCTTTTAGTTTCAGAGGCACAAATTCTACTACAGAAACCCTGTAATATAGAGAAAGATTAAAATCTTAAATTAAACTTTTTTCCTGGTGCCTAGAAGGATTTCAACTCAGTAAACAGTCAGATGACTTTGAACTGTGTAAAATCGACAGCTGATTTTATTGGAAAGATCCCCATGCTGTGTTTTGATTTGGATAATAAAAATATATTTTATCTTCCTGAATACTCACAAATATATATCTTAACCAGAAAGAAAACAACCTTATTATAAATAGATGTTATTTAGCCACTGGCAATCAGGAATTTTCTAGATATTTAACATTCTCTCTGCTGTTCCCAAATCATTACATCCTTGGTAAAGCTGAATCATAGGCAACATTGTCTGTGTCTAGGCAACATTGTCTGTGTCTATAGTTTCCAAACATAAAGGAGCATAAGAAGTACCTAGAAAGCTTGGACGCAAATTCTCAATCCCAAATTTGCTGAAGAAGAATCTCTTAGAAGTCAGGAAGTCTAGATATTTCTGTAAGGCTCCTCATCTGACTCTGAGATGTTCTTCCACATTTAGTAACCACAGATCACACACATCAAGCAAAAGTGGTCAATTAAAACGATTCTCTGAATGTATGAATCGAACAAGTTTCTCTCAAACACCAGAAGCCAAAATAGTGGTAGAATTAGTGTTTTCCCTTGCCTTCCTTTTGTTGTCAGTATGAACAGTAACTCTAGACAGTGGTAAGTTGCTGGGAGAAAAAAGTCTATATAGTTGCTAGATGACAGAAAAATTACCTTAGCAATTAACTGAACTTTGGTTCTACAGCCATCACTAAAATGTATTTTAATATATGTGTGGAAATCAACTAGTGAAAAGGGTGAGGTCTATAGAATATCTGCAAATGCCCAGGGAAGAGTAATTGTGATCCTATGAACAAACATCTTGCACACGCACTCATGTCACTTGTTATATTTGCATTTGTTAAATTGCTACTATGTACTAATATTTCCATAAGCACTTTTCCCTGCTGATTCTCATTCAAACCCAAAGAGATAGACAATACTATTATCCCCATATTAAGAAATGTGAACCTCAAAGAACAGGTATAATGTTCTCAGAGTCCCACAGAGGAGCCCGGGTCTGCTCTCTACTACTGCTTTTAAAGGGTAATTCCTTCCTGTGTTTGTCTTAACTCTTAAGTCCACATTGAACTTTTCATTTACTACCCCAAATTATCAGGTATATAATGTATCAACTCTGCTTTTGGAAATAGTTGCCCAGAGGGCCAAGAAACAAAACTAATTGTTGGTGAAAGCCAAACAATTCTGGGAGAATAATGTTTTATCAAGAAGGTCAGATGGGTAGAATGAATTGTGGGAAATGGTGATGACCTAAAGGCAAACACTCATCTGGTAACAGGTTCATCCTGCAACATGAAGAAGCTGGCAGCCAGAAGGCTCCACTGCCCCATCCAGAAGTCTAGAAGGAATAGACAGGAGCTAGCAAAGCCAGGTTCTGGGTTGCAGAGGGATTCTTCTAGGTGAGAGGAAAGGAGAGTCATTTCCCTGGCGTCTATAAGGAGACTATGCCAGAAGTATATCAAAGCCTTGCAAAATATTCATTCTCTTACCTGGCAGGCAAACCCTCCACTTTACCTCCTTATTATGTGACAAATGTCAATAGTCACGTGACCAAGATATTCTGAAGTCTGAAAGATTAAAATTTCATCTCTCTAAGTATCCTCTGCGCCTGTAGATCAGGCGGTGTACAAAACACATACCCCCATAAAAATGTGTGCTAAATTAATGGAAGAATAAAATGGTGAAGACATTTGCAGAACATACCACGTAGGCAAATGTAAATAACTTTTTGATTATTCTCCTGTTTAAAATTATTCAAACACTTGATTTCCTATTAAAGCCCCTCTCTCACCACATTAACTTGATGCCACACACACACACACACACACACACACACACACACACCCCCCTTTGAACACAAACAGGGCACATACAGATTTTCCAAAAATTACATGAGGTGTGATTTTAAAAATGGGATGAATGAGTGTTTAAATTTAAGGACGAATCACCAATAACTTCCCTCAAAATCCTCCCCCTTACTTCAAACACATTTATCCCACCATTCCTACCGCTTTGTGAAGCAGGTCTGGATAGCCTCTCTTGAGTGTCTTCATTCACGCTGTCGTGGCTGCCTCAGTGTCCTGATTCATTGAAAACATTTGCCTTCCATGGTCCGTTTAACTTCAGGAAAGAGCTAGAGACCACACAGTGCCAGGGCCAGTGAATAAGCTGGACAAGGGTGCCTTGTGATGGTTTTAAGAGCCTACTTTTCTTTGCATGTGACTAAACATCCGCTTTCATCATATTTTTTTTTAATCACACCTCATAAAGACCCTGAGGAAAGAGGGCTTTCAGAAAGTATCAAGAATGTGGGATAAATGTGTTCCGAGTGAGGGGAAGACCTCCAGGGGGATTCATGGCAATGACTATTACTGTAATAAACTATTAATGTAAACATTCACCACACATTTCCATCTCACCTCATATGATGTCATGCAGATGCTTAATTTTTTCACCTTGCAGAAAAGGAAACATTGGGACCCAGGTAGAATGAGCACACACTGTAATTTTCCTGTGGCCTAGGACCGAGTGCACAGTGTCTCTAAATTCCGGGTTTCTCATCTATGAAAGGGAGCATGGATGCCTTCTTTGTGTTGTCGCACACAGTGAGCCGGCGTGGTACAACAGTTCTTACCGGGTGCTGGCCATTATTGTTGGACCTTGCAAATGATGTGTGGAGTAGGTTCGTTTACCCTCAAGCATCCCTTCTCACCTTTCACTGGCTTCACACTTCGGATCAAGACACACGTCCGTATTGAGGAGAGCAAAGGCTGTGTTACCTTAGTGGGCAAAAATCATAGAGAATGACGAAGTAAAGACTTCATGGAACATAAATGGTTTACTCAGAAAAAGAATGGAGATGGATATCCTGGTTGCTTAAGAATCCAAACATTCAAAATTATTTAAACTCTGAAGATAATAATGAGCTGTTCTCATTTATCAAGATGATGACTCTATTTTGAACTATCCCAGCCCTTAATCATGTTCTAATTAATAGTGTCACCGCATACAACATGCACTTTTTCCACTAAGGATGGAGAGTTATTTATGCTTAATGCATAATATCGAGATGCTGGCGCTTTTCCTTTCACATTTATCTTTTAGTCTATTAAAGAAAAGAGTTGGCAACAATGTTTCTGCTGAGAAATCATTTTAATTAATATTTCTTGGGAATATAAATGCTTTGTATTAATCAAATTTTAATTAAAGCTTTAGCTAGTGACAATATGGCCTACCTATAGATGTCAGGCACCTTGGCATTTCGTTATCTCATCAGTGGCAGTGCATTAGATCACACGCTACCTACTTGAAGACAAAATTGGTGTTGTGCTATCTAAAACATTCACATTGCATTAATTGGGATGATGCCACAATGACAGTTTCTGAACTTGTAAATAGCTAAATGACACGGATTGGCGAGTTCCTGTAGAAAATATAAAGCTCTCTTTAATGACATGTGTTTTATTTTGCCCATTAATAAATTTATCTTACACTATTGAATTTTAATATATGCTGGGCTTTGTACTGAGAGACATATATATCTCATTTAATACTCATAACTGGATCTACTATGTCCTCTCGTTTTACACATTTTACTAATGAAAAGTCAGTGTAGACATCCTAAGCTATTTTCTCTAGGTTCTTTATTATGTAATCAGCCCACATTGGGGTAGGGAGTATTTTCTCACTTTTTTTTTTTAACCTAAAAGGTTCAGAAAGCAAATAATTCTTTATGAGTTTTCTGGTGGAGTTTAGAAACAGATACAGAGATTGTGAGTGACCCAATGGGATCATTTGCTTTGTAGCTCACAATTTCCTGGTTATTCATTTGCCTCTGTGCGGATCAATTCCTGTATTCATTGAACGTAAGAGCCTGTGTCCTAAGCCTCACGTGTGGGTGAGACAGGATGCTCAGCGCTGGAAAGTTGCAGGGAGGAACGGAAGGAACACTGCCCTCCTGACAAGAGCCGCATCTAGAGAGGTAGAAAAGACCAAAGACCAAAACCACACCTATGTCACATTTCCCTGTGATTGTGGTTCACACCCCATGAAGGACATAACGGAGACGCCCCTACCCTTCAGAGGGGAATCGAGGCCAGTGTGTTCAAAGTACTATTTTTAGTGCAACCAGTGTTTTGAAGCCAATGCAACCATCAAACTGAATCAATAGCTTTTCCTCTTAGAATTGTTCCTGCTCCGGCTCCTAAAAAAAGATTTTAAAAAGGATGATTTGATTGACTTGTCCCATTGTAAAGTATGCACCTGCTGTGAAATGAAGCCAAGGAGAAAAAAAAAAAAGTTGAATAATTTAACTTTTTTATTTGTAAAGATAATCAGGGTTTTTCTGATTACATCTTAACTTCATAAATGTTAAATAACCTATCAGCATCTAGTTGTTGTAAATTATGAAAAGGAGCAATGCAGGGAATATTAACCAACAAAAGCCTTGTTCTTTAGTGAACGAGAAAATGTGTTACGGCAGCTTGTCATTGTGCGACTGGTAACTTTGACACCAAATAACAAAACTGCCATTTGCACTTAGGGTAAATTGCTTCACTTGAGCTTCTAAGGCACCTCTTGCTCTGACATAAATTTATGAACTCGGGAACTAACCAAGTCGTGTGGTTTCCCAGCTGACTCTAACAAATATGCCCATTTCATTTCACTTAGTCACTTGGATGCCCGGGGGCTCGGGGCTCCAGACGCACTGCAGATGGTGTACAGTTAGCAGGAGCTCTGGAGACTTCCATGTCACAGCCCTGCAGAGTATGACAGCGGAGGGGCCTCTTTCCTGCATGCATGTCAGTGTCTGAGGTGCTCACCGCTTAAGGAGCATTTCTCTTTCTCTACCTCCTTGGAATATGGAAAGGGCATATACTGCTGTTTAACCATGGGGTGAAAAATGCACTTCCCAGATTCAGGCTTTGGCTCACCGTGTCTAAGACTAGAGCCTGATGATGTGTCTGCTGGAAGCATGGTAGAAATGCAATTTGGTTTCCATCCTTTCCATGGGCGGAATTTCCCAGGCGGACAGTAGAGAGATTGAAGACACAGGATGGAGAGTCCAGGTGGATCGGAAGAAGGGGCAGGCTCACCCACCACTGGGGCCGAAGGAGCACTCACCTATCTTCAAAGGAACATGATCCAGTACACATGAAAAAATAAAGCTAGAAACAATGCATCATTACAAAGACATTCACTCAGATGACTATCATTTAGTTGGATTGGGAATAGCAACTTCAGATGAAAAATGGGCTCAGATGTGTTTGAAGGCACAAGAGAACAGAGTCATGATAGGTTTTTTGTTTTTGGTTTTTTTCCATTTTGTTCCATTTCCTTTTGCTCTGTAGGGATGTGTATCCTTTTTCCTAGCCCTTTCTTCATTGTAGGGATGCACTGAAGTGCTTTACAACGCTCTTCTTCACTCAGAAGAGGACTCTGGTGCCCGTGGAGCTCCCTCATGTGCCCGTGCCCACTCGGGGAATGAGGGACAGCAAGGACTTGGTCTGTCTGAAGTCATCCCAGTCTGTCTAGTCCCACAAAGTGATGACAGGATTTTCCATAAGTGTGTGCTCATCCGACTTGTCCACAAGACCTACCCTAGGGGTAAAGAAGACAGGATGAACAGCAATCTCCCACAGAGTCAGAAAACACTGCCTGAAACATTCACCTGACACCTGCAACTCCTTTGCGGTCTTCCTCACCTCTGACAAATGGAGGCAGACTCCACGTGGCATTCCTGAGCATCTGCCATCATCCAACAAGCAATATGTGATGCAACTCATCATGTAGGAAATTTTTCCACTAACCTCACTGGCTGAGGAGTGATGTGCTGTTACACTCTGGGTAAGTAAGAAGATCTAAAGAAAGCTAACCGCGGATGCAGGTTCAGCATCACAGCTCCTCTTCCTCTTCATTTTATAATAAGGAGGAATTGCTCAAAATGTGCCGTGGAACGCCATGACATTGCAACGTACCCTGGATAACAGAAATTTCCATAAACGCATCTTCCCGCTAGAAGGTTAAATCACAAACCGAGAGGGTCCCTGATTCCTACTTCAGTCTCTTTTACTGCCTCAAGCAGCACTCTCTGAAGAACGTTTCAGTGGAGTGGGGGAAGCCTGATTATATTGCTCTTATTTTACCTCTAATACAGAGCCTAGGTTTCCCTCACCCATTAATGAACTGAGAGTCTCAAACGGTCTGTGTAATCAGGTCTCTTCATGCAACTCTCAAACTTCATTTTAATTGCAGCAGTCTTGTCGGGAGCAGTGAAAACAGTTCCAGTTTTGTCTTGCAGTTGAGAATTAGCCCTTGAAGAATGACTTCGAAATAAGCCCATCGTGTGCATTTGCTATACCAATAAAGAGAACAGGAAATTTAAAAACTTTTCTAGCCCTTCTGTAGCCTGACATCTTTTTCCCCTTTATGGAGGAAAAGCAGTGTGGAATTCTCTAGTGCCTGAGGCTGTGGTGGATCACAGGCCAGGCCAACTTGTCATCTCCATGCTGGGAAGACACCTCGGGTGAAGCTGGTTTAAACCAATGGGAGAGACAAAAAAAAAACATACACACACACACTTTGAGGACAACGTGAGCAGCAGTTGTTCACACCACTGTCGTATCCATTAATCATTTCCTGGGGTCGTACTGTTGGTTCAGTCTAAGGTGACATCAGATGTGTTCACTTTACAGTGTCTTGCGACAGTTGTAATTGCTCAGCACACATATAATTTTCTTGTTTACTGGTGTACGTTTTGATGCATAATAGTTGCACTCATCCTGTGGACTTGGTATTTTACGTCTCGATTATATTTACCTCCCTTTCCCTTTCCTGCCCTGCTCTCTACCCTTTCAGCAGGTCCCTTTCCATCTCCACAAAGTCTACCTCCCTGTTTCCTATCGTCTTTCTCTTACTTTGGTCTTTAAATTGTTTATGTTTCAGATTTATCATATAAGACAGCTCTGTGATACTGCCTGATTTCTTTCACTTAGTTCATCTCACACATTTTAGGAAGAGAAACTCGGACCCATTTTTTGTAGTTCAGTAAAAGTGCAATTCTGCTGAGTTCCTGGGCTTAGGTAGGAAAATCACACACTGCCCAAGTTTTGCAGATCAAAGTCATGTTCCAGCAGCAGGTGCGATATTTCTTGTCTCTGAAAATGCATCGGCATGAGCCCACAAGCACCCATGGTACATGTACCTCATGTTAGACTTGGTTTTCAGAACTCTAAATAGCCACTGACAGTTTCCTTGTTCCATCAATGGAGATTCTGCCTGGTCGGTCATTAGTTCCCCTGCACCCAGTCTGTTATGAGAACTGTCCTGCCCATCTGTAGAGGTTCTCTCTGCACTGTCCCATCTCTTTCCCTGAACTAACCAAAGGCCACAGCATGAGGAGAGGGCATAAGTACAGAGGGATAAGATTCCATACCAGATCAGCCTGAGTTCAAGTCACAGCTGCCCCAGTTAATCCGTGTGCAACATAAAACAAGTTCCTTAACTTCTCTGAGCCTCAGTTTTCTTAGTTCTTAGAAGTTAATAACATTTACCTTTACAGCATTCTCCTAAAGTTCCATTCATTCATTCAAACTAATACTTATTGAACTAGTACTTTGTGCTAAAAGCTAGACATAGGAGCTACACTAAGCAAAAGAAGAAAGCTCTGGCTGTATGAAATTGGCGTCCTACTGGCATGAAAAGAGATGGTGACCAGTGCTTGGCATAACACAGGGAGACAGCAAAGTGATGCTCTTGTTTATGAGATGACTTCTGAGCTGCTCTCCTTACCTCCTCTCGCTAGTACTGTTCATCTAGTACTTTTAACTATCATCTTCCAGTACTGTAGGCTGGATCTTGTTAATTCCTTCAGAATCTTAGAACTATGTGGGGATGGGAGAGAAGTGAGGAGGAAAAGAAGTGCAAAGGGTCAAAATGTGGTGTGTGTATGTACTGACTTTCCAGTATGCCTGGATTTATTGTGTATGACAAACAGCTGCTAAGAAAAGGAGGGGAAAAGCTAAACTTTCTTGAAGAAATAATTACTAAAATGTAGAGATCACAAGCTTGGACGTGAAGAAAGCAGGGTCTACTGTGAGGTCTGCACGGCAGCCCTGGAAATGGGGAGATTGTATTATCACTAACCCGAGGAGAAGCCCAGGCAGAGCATGAGTGAGAGTGGAGAACCCGGCTACTTCTGCTTTGGACCTTCTGCTGGCGTGGAGATCTCTGTGGGATGTCATGTTTAATGTCATGTTTAATGTAGGCTGTGGAAAATCTCAGCTTCTGGGGAGGTCTAAAGCCAGAGATAGGAATTTAGGGATCGATAATGTAATGTAGTAGTTTCATCAATTAGGAAATGTAACGCATAGTTGAAGTAGGTTACTCTATCTATTTTTTTAATCTTTGGTACCGGGGATCGAACTCGGGTCCTTGCACTTGTGAGGCAGCCAGTAGGACCACTGAGCTAAATCCCCGGCCCTAAAGTAGGAAACTCTATATTTAAAATAAAAATTCTTAGTCTAGGTTCCCAAATTCAGCACAAGTTGTTTAGCACTTTTTTAGAGGGACCAATCGGTCGATCATTTTAATAACGATAAAAGTCTTCCAAGATTTCTTATTTCATCCACGCTGCACAAAATCCTGAGCATCCTTGGTGTGTCGGGCCTTTCTACTCCCGAAGCATTAGAGCTGTAGCTACATCTATTTCTTTAGACCTCGTCTCTCTTGGGTCTGAATCTCTAGAGACATCATTTGCCTGTTCCATTGTTTCTAGCTACAGACAAACTTAAGTACAAGGTAAGTATCCAAGCTCCTCAATGTTACAAGTTCTCAGTTCAGCAGGACAGTTTTGTAGGAAACTCCATTGTGTTCTTTATTCTAAGCTCCTATCATCTCCCTGAAAAAGTACCCATGTTAGTCATGGCCAAATAAAACTGAGCAGGCATTTAATTATATAAAAATATTGTGAAGAGACCACACTGACAAGACCTCTTTTCTTTGGGAAGCAGTGGTGAAAAATGACAGTTATTGGGCCGAAATTTCATATGTATTTGACATACATAAGCCTCGCTGACAGAGTGGACTGTCTCAACTCAATAATTAATGCACTGGGAATTCTCTAGGTAGACTGTGATTTGGGGACTTTATGGGCCATTATGTCAAGGATCCGTGTCAGACAGGATGCATACACAACGCTCTACAGAAAAATTATTGTCACAAGCACAACTGATGTTTATGTACCTTAAGAGTAAGTAAACCTAGGCAAAATATATGACACCATTCCTAATTGCCTTGTCTTTCTGAAAGTGAAATGTGCCTTTAGTTTGACTCACCAGTAGGGTATGTCTTTACACAGGAATATTACAATTTCTAAGAAACAGGTTCAGCACATTTCTTACTTTTGGAACATACAGCCGGATATTTTGCAACTGAGGCTTTGTGCAGCTTTTAATTGCTGTATTCAGGAAATACTTGCCTTTCCACAACAAGGTTTTAAATGTACGTTTTGCACAACGACAAATGGCTGTTGACCATTCCTTATAATATGTGTATGTATATGTATGTA
>NW_022900923.1:6007546-6045990 GCF_012274545.1 Fukomys damarensis
ATATATATATATATCTTCCTCTTTCTTTCTCTAAAGGGATCTGCATTCCCCAAATCCCTGTGGAGTACAACATCCTACTCAATGATGGGAGTGTCACACCTCTGACCTTCTCTGTGGGTCACCAACAATCCACCCTTCTGGAAAATCTGGCTCCTTTCACGCACTATGAGATAAGGATACAGGCATGTCAAAACGGTGAGCCTTTCAAACATTTGGCTTGGGCTTTTATGGTAAAGTATTTCACTGTTTTTTTTTTTTAATTTCCCATTGGAAAGGAGTAGGCCCTCGGTTCATATACAAAGACTAGCATTGCAATTTGTATTTGTAGTGGACTGTTTACCCAGAAAACTCAGAGACTGGCACTGAGAGACTCTCATTGTGCATTTCTGCATGTTAATCCGTGAATATTTAAATATATTGAAAGGGTGGTTTTGTAAAGCCTTCTTTTATGAGGCCCTACCCAATCAAAGGAGACAGTGGTAATAAGAAACAAAGTGAGAGTCACAAAAATTTCATAGAAAATGTATTCACCTTGGTTTTATTTAAATTTAATCAGAGTAAAGGGAGAAGTTATTTAAAAGTTGAGCCACCTGAAATGAACCTCACGCACTTCACATGGCTCCCTTGAACCCTACGTTCTGTGTCTCAACTGTTACCTTCAATTCTGTGACTCAGCTCATGTCCAGGGTCATAATCCACCGTGTCATCCTAAGGAGAACCTGCCTGTTTCCTCGGTCCTCTGAGGGGATAATTGGTTAAATGCAAACTGAGACTCAGGCGTGGAGAACAAGGAATCGAGAGAGCTGTCGGTCCATCGTTGCATCATTTTCATTTTGCATTAGATACCGAGATCGAGCGACCGGTGTACGGATGCACAAGTGA
The DNA here is from genome assembly GCF_012274545.1 of Fukomys damarensis. Classification (NCBI taxonomy): domain Eukaryota; kingdom Metazoa; phylum Chordata; class Mammalia; order Rodentia; family Bathyergidae; genus Fukomys; species Fukomys damarensis. Next base: position 6,008,429 of record NW_022900923.1, read on the forward strand.
ACACGGCCCGCACGTGGTCTCTAACTCCTGACAGCCAGCTGAAGATGTGGCTCATACATGCTGATGCACAAAACATTTGCCTCACATCAGACCATGGGGACTTTCCAACCTTGTGCTGTGTGTTTGTGGGAACTCCTGTGTCACACGTCAACGCCAGTGTTGGGGGAACTTCTGCGTCCACACAAATTCTAGTCCCCATGGTGAAGTTAGGATCAGAAAGCATGAGACCATTTGCTGGTATATTTCTCTACCATTAGATCACGGCTACTTGCTTGAAGGCCATTGCTTTTCCTGACCCAGTCTTTAGCAGATCAACATGGGTCTGGCTTTAAATTAATGTTTTCTTGATTTAAGGGCAAAGTCAACTTCTGATTTCCCTATCCCCAAAATGGGGTTATGTAGGCATAGTGCCCTTCTAATTGTTTGATTCCTGTGTGCAGAAAATATTTTGTAAGAATATTGACAAAAATAAAATATTATTAAGTGTATCCAAGCTGTGTACACCGAGTCTACACTTGTGAGATTTGAATGCATTATCGCTTTTTATTAGAAGGATCCAATAAATGAGGGAAATCTTACTTCCAAAAGGCATATGCTTGACTGCCTATGCTTATATAAATATGTGATTTATTAATAAGTTTTCTAAAAATATTCCCTATATTCAGCTGCATATGGGTCATTCTCCAAAATAGATCACATACTAGCTCATAGAATATGTTTAAATAAATGCAAAGGAATTTAATTTATCCCATGTATATTATCAGACCATAGTGCAATTAAGCTGGACATCAATAGCATAAGAAACCACAAGAACTTCACAAATGCATGGAAATTAAATAACACTCTCTTGAACAGTCAATGGGTCACAGAGGAAATTAAAGAAGAAATTGATCAGTTTTTACAAATAAATGATAATGCCAATACAACATACAGGAATCTGTGGGACACAATGAAAGCAGTTCTACATGGAAAATTCATAGCAATGAATGCCCACACTAGGAAAACAGAGTGAGTTCAAATAAACAACCTAATGATGAATCTTAAGCTTGTAGAAAAACAAGAGCAAGAAAAACCCAAAGCTCATACAAGGGAGGAAATTATAAAGATCAGAGCAGAAATCAATGCAATGGAGACTAAGAGTGATACAAAAAATCAACCAATCCAAGAGTTAGTTTTTCAAAAGAATAAATAAAATTGATAAACCCTTAGCCAACCTTGTTTAGAAAGGGGGTGGGGAGGAAAGGCTCAGATCCATGCAATTAGGAAGAAAAAAGTTGAAGTCACAAGAGATCCAGCGGAAATTCAGAGGATCATCAATACCTACTTCAAGAACCTATACTCTGATAAAATGGAAAACAAAAGAAATGGGCAGAATTCTAGATACTTGTGAATTACCAAAGTTGAACAAAGAAGATAAAAAATTCTTAATACCCCAATTACAATCAGTGAAATTGAAAACCTAATTAAAAATTTATTAGCAAAGAAAAGCCTGTGTCCCGATGGCTTCACTGTTGAATTCTACAAGACATTTAGAGAAGAACTACTGCCACTACTCTTTAAACTTTTCAATGAAATTGAGAGGGAAGCAGTACCTCCAAATTCACTCCTGAAAGCAAGTGATACTTTGATTCCAAAACCAGGGAGAGACCCAACCAAAAAAGAGAACTATAGGCCCATCTCCCTAATGAATATAGATGCAAAAATCTTCAATAAGTTACTGGCAAACAGAATACAGAGGGTCATCAAGAAGATTAAACACCCTGAACAAGTCAGATTTATTCCAGGGATACAAGGATGGTTCAACATATGTAAATCAATGTGTAATACACTATATTAATAGAGTCAGGGACAAAAACCATATGATCATCACAACAGATGCAGAAAAAGCATTTGACAAAATTCAACACCCTTTCATGATTAAAAAAAAGCCTGCAGAAATTGGAATAGATGGTCTTCATCTCAAATTGATAAAGGCTATCTATGAAAAACCATCAGCCAACATCATATCACATAGCCAAAAACTGAAAACTTCACGCTAAAATGGAGAACAAGACAAGGACGTCCACTATCACCACTCCTCTTCAATATAGTTCTGGCAACATTAGCCACAGCAATTAGACATGAGAAAGAAATTAAAACAATAAAGATAGGAAAGGAAGAAGTTAAACTGTCATTATTTACTGATAATATGATCATCTACTTAGAGGGCCCAAAAAAACTCTTGATTGATAGATTCAGTAAAGTATTTGGATATAAGGTTAACACTCAAAAATCAATAGCCTTCTTGTACACAAATAACAGACTCACTGAGAGAGAAATTAGGGAAACAATTCCTTTCAAAATAGCATCCAAAAAACGAAGTATCTAGGAATTAATCTAATGAAGGAAGCAAAAGACCTGTACACTGAAATCTACAGCACTCTGTAAAAAGAGATAGATGAGGATATAAGAAACTGGAAAGACATCCCTTGCTCCTGGATAGGAAAAATCAACATAGTGAAAATGGCCATACTTCCAAAACTGCTATACAGATGCAATGCAATCCCGATTGAAATCCCAACAGTATATTTCACAGAACTAGAGAAAACAATCCAAAAATTTGTTTGGAATAAGAAGAGACCTAGAATAGCAAAAGCAATTCTAGGCAACAGAGACATGACAGGGAGTATCACAAGCCCAAACTTGAAATGCTTCTACAAAGCCACTATAATAAAAACAGCATGGTACTGGCAAAGGAAAAGATTTGAGGATCAGTGGAATAGATTGGAAGATACAGAAGCAACTCCAGATGTACTCAGCTATCTCATCTTTGACAAAGGAGGCAACCATCCTCAGTGGAGGAAAGATAGCCTCTTTAATAAACAGTGTTGGAAAAACTGGATCTCAACCTGCCAAACATTAAAACTCAACTCTTATCTTTTACCACACACAAAACTAAAATCCAAGTGGATTAAAGATCTAAATATTAAAACAGAAACACTGAACTTGCTGGAATATAGGTAGAACTCTTGAAGACATTGGCAGAGGAAAAGACTTTATGAACAAATCCTCAGTAGCTTAGAAACTAGCACAAAGAATCAACAACTAGGATCTCATCTTTTAAAAAGCTTCTGCACTGCAAGAGAAACCACCAGCAGCACTAAGAGACAACCTACAATGTGGAAAAAAAAATTTTACCAGCTGCTCCTCAGACAAAGGACTATTATCTAGAACATATAAAGAACTCAAAAAAATCAGGCCCCCAAATATAAAGATCCAATTCAAAAATGGGCATCTGAAATAAAAAGACATTTCTCAGGCGAGGAAGTAAAAGCAGCAAATAAACATATGAAAAAATGTTCAACATCACTGGTCATTCAAGAGATGTAGATGAAAATGACACTGAGATTCCACCTCACCCCAGTAAGAATGGCTGCTATCAAGAAATAAACCAGGCCGGGGATTTAGCTCAGCGGTTCGGCGGCCTGCTTCACAAGCACAAGGACCCAAGTTCGATCCCTGGTACCAAAAAAAAAAAAAAGAAATCAAACAATAACAAATGCTGACAATGCTGACAGGGTTGTGGGAGAAAGGAACCCTTATCCATTGTTGGTGGGAGTGCAGACTGGTGCAACCACTGTGGAAATCAATATGGAGATACCTCAGACAACTAGGATTAGAGGTTCCATTTGACATAGCTATTGCCGTGCTGGGTATCTTCCCAAAAGAATTTTAAAAAATCATATTTCAGTGATATATGCTCACCCATGTTTATAGCAGCACAGTTTGTAATAGCTAAAACTTGGAAACAGCCCAGTTTTTATCCAGTCATTTGGAGATTGGATAAAGAAGATGTGGTTTTTCTATAAAAATGAAGTATTACTCAGCATAAAGTGTCATTCATAGGAAAATGGATGCATATTAAGAACATACTCAAGTGAAATAAATAGTACACACATGTATAAATACCAAATAATTTCTCTGGTATGAAAAACTAAAAGTGTAAATAAGACCCAAATTGCATAACTGATAATGTAAAATAGGAAGAAAAGGTCTAAAGGTGTAGGGGAAGTGGGAAGGGTAGGGGAAAGGTGATAAGGGAAAAGAAAAAATATGAGAAAATGAAAAACTGGAAACAAAGTCTTTGTAAATACAGAAGGGAGGAGGGGGTGAAGGGAGGGCTGGGAATGGGGAAAAAATGAGAACCAAGATGTGTCATGTAAAGGTACAAGATCCCAGTGATGAATGTAAGTGTTCTGCATACCTAAAAAAGTATCAATAAACCCAGTGGGGGGAAAAAAATTATTCCCTATTTAAATGTTCACATTGTATAACTATGTATAGTATTAGTCTAACATATGTGAGTAAATTCACAGACAAAAGTTCAGATGAGATAATTCCCTCACTTAACAAACCATGAAAGCCCTCAATTCTTTTTTCAAGGAAGTTGTGGAGTTAGCAGTAAGGTATCTGTCGTGACATCTGAAGCAGCCCCAGAGGATCTTAGTCCCCCTCTTCTCAAGGTGCTGGGGTCAAATTACATAAAGGTCCAATGGATGCCGCCTAAGAAACCAAATGGAATCATCACCAACTACTTCATTCACAGGTAAGCCTGGTTTTAGTTGTATAGGAATGTGCATTGTTCCAGTAGCCACATCAAACACACCTTTCACTTCCGCACTGGGGTGGCGGAGCACTCAAACTTTTAGAGCACACCTGGTACAGATGAGACAGGTGCTGAGAACTTCTATGCGTTACCCAAAGACAGGAGACACAGCCCCTAGTTTACACCTCTGTGATTGCGACCAGTTCCAAAGCTGAGACCCCCGAGCCCATGATAACAAGTAGAACAAACCCCCAAAGCAGGGTATCCCAGAAGATAAAGTCTTCCCAGAGGAGGAACCAGAGCAATAGGAAAGTCTGCTGCTTCTGGTCAAGTGATACAGAGGCCGGAAGGCTGCTCTTCATCCTGCAGAGGCTATGGGGGCCTCTTTACCCAGCAGTGGCTCTGTGCCCAGCTCTCTTGGGCGTCACTGACAACTCACTGGCTGGTCGGATGGTGTGTGGGCAGCTTTCACCCTTTCATCGTCAGACGTGGAATTTGTAAAGTGGAGCTACTGTACTGAAAATAAGAAAAAAGTGATTTGAAGGAGAGACTGAAGAGAAGGAGGGATGGGACAGAAAGGACAGAGAAAGGAGGAAAGAAGGGAGGAGAGGGTGAGGCGAAGGAAGGAAAACATAAAACAAAGCTGTGGGGCAAACTGTCAGAAGGCCCTGAGTGTCTACAGCAGGAAAGACAGACTCAGCAGCAGCCAGTGTGGTGGTGTAGGCCTGTCAAATTCGGAGGCTGAGGCAGGAGGATTGATCACAAGTTCGAGGCCAGTCTGGGCAATTTAATGACTTAGGGAGACCTTGTCTCAAAAAGTAAAACATGAGCTGGCGATGTAGCTCAGGGCAAAGCCCTGGATTCACCCCCCAGTATTGAAGACAGCAATCAAAAGAAAATAAAAGACAAAGAAAAAAAAATGAGAACCAAGACTTGTCATGTAGAGGTGCAAGATCCCAACAATGAATGTAACTGTACTGTATCCCTAAAATGCACCAATGAACTCAATTAAAGCTGGAAAAAAAAAAAGAAAAGACAAACAGAAGCACAAATCTGGGATCTGCAGTTCGTAAGTCCCCCTCCAAAAGCAATGTCTGCACCTTAGACGCAAGAGGCACAGTTCTTGTCAGTTCGTTCTGTCTTCAAGTGTTTGTCATTCTCAAAGGCAGCCCAGCACCTTCTCTTATTTGATCCTATACCCTGGCCATCTCGTGAGACTTAACTTACAGCTCCTTTTTCTGTGGAAGCCCTCTGATTCAGATCCATGGACAGTGGTAAGCAAAGGGCTTGCAGAAAAACTGTGAAGGGAGAAAGGACTATTGCATTTCTGGTTATGTAAATGACATTACCGAAAATGAGCACGCCAAATTCCTTCTCAGCAAACATTAATTTGAAGAATAATATTTCTGATTCAAATATCATGAACATGTAAAAATGGCTAATGTGAATTTACATTTTACGCTAAGCACATTAGTGCAGGCTCTAAAATGCCCATCCTCTCGAAATAGTTTTCTTTCATCTGCTTAATGCTAATTGTGTGAGAAAAACACATCAAATTCCTATGCTGAATACAGGGAAATAAAGTATCTGTTAGAGAACAGGACTTGGCTTCACTCTGTTGCTTTTGTAAATAAAGCTCATGATTACAGTGACTATTCTATGGCAGCTATAGAGAAAGAAAACAGGAAATATAATGCAGAAAGCCTGCTTCAATGAAAAATACTGTAAATTGAATTTGACAGCATTTGATGGCATTTGATTATTCTAGTCACAGCCAAACAATGATATAAAGACTAATATGAAGCAGAGTATGTTACTGCCTGGCACACTCAAAAGCAATAAACCTTCCTCCAATGTGACACAATCACTTCACAATCATAATTGTAGCCTGTTTGATACCTCCGAGTACAGCGGAAGGGCACTGACTGACACAGATACATTTTGTTTTTTATTTAAAGTGAAATGAAAATGGCGCACTGAGCTCCAGATAGGATCGTTACATTCACCTACATAGGCATGAATCACTCAGCAGTTATTCCAGCTGAAGTTTAAATGTGCTTAGACAACAACAATATCAAATTTTTCTTAGATAGCTGCAGAAAAAATCAGAAATTTGTTAGGACAGAAATAGAATGGAGACACATCGTTCTTTTTCATCCTGAGACTGCACAGGGCCCCTTCTCTAGTTACAGCCATGGCCTGCAGTATTTCTAAGGAGGCTATGGCATGTAATTTCTGCTCCATTGTTGGCTGCCTCTTTCTTCTACCACCACCAAAGGAAATACATTTAGCTCAAATCAAAGTCAAGGTTTGGCCGGTGCTGGCATTTGTATTAAATTGAAGGAAGCCAATTTGCCTATCTCCTTTGGAAAATGCTGTTCATTCTATTCTCAGTACTTCCTGCAAACCATTTTTCCTCCTGTGATTCTGTTGTTTAAATATTGCCTCCAGATACCATCCTGTTAGAAAAGAGGGTCTACCCTGATAAGGAGATAAGATGTTCATCACCTAAGAAGATGAAATCACTTGCGTAAGAAGATGAAATGACCGATTAGAGACAAACCATTCATATGGTTATTGCAGCCTACTGTACTTGATAAAGATGCTACTTTGTGGGCTACATATCAGTGTCAAAGCAAGATTTCCCACAAAGATTGTGAGAAAGAAGAGGAACAAGGTTTAATTAACACTCCTTGCTACTTTTTTATTGACAGTGTAGGCAAAGCCATCTTGGGCTTTTACTTCCTCTTCAAAGGGAGTTCAGTTTGTATGGTGATTCCTCAGGAGTCCCACCCCGATCCCTTGTCAATAATTTTGTAATTGGAAGAAATCTCTTGACTTTCAGCTACAAAATCCATGGAGGACATTATCTTGAAAGTTTACAAATCACACAACAAAATTATCCACTCTTGCTAGGCACTTCTATATTAATGAAGCAAAATTGCATGGATTTATGATCTCGTGTGCTTACTTTATAAAATCAGTGAAAATATTTCCACTGTGTTCCTGAAAGACAAAAATTTTATACCAACACCACGTAAATGCTGTACAAATTGGAAGAAAACAAAAACGAACCTTCTTTCTGAAGGTTTTCAAAGATGAAGGTAGGGAAAGATATTCCAAGTGGGAAACCAAAAGTGATCATGTTCTAGAATGATTAATTAACCTGACTGAGATAACTAACTAAAGGTGAGTGGCAAGTCAAAGGCCAGGGAATTTTGGTGCAGTTCAACTTATATCATGCAGAAAGCTAAATATTGACATAGACCTTGAGATTGACAGACCCATGAGTAGAGGTACATATGGACTACAGAGCTGCAGGGTTCTGTAAGGCCCGGGCTCTACTATCAATAATCTTCACTGTGGTATAATGTATTAAGACAAACTAAGTACACAAGAATGTAAAATGTAATGTGAGAAATATAAATATCAGAAAATTTAGAGGAGATGCTTTTTCTCTCTCTATTTCTGGAACATTCATGGAAGATTGCATAAACTCAATGTTACTGAGGCTAGGCTTCCCAAAACCAAAAGGTAATGACTACTTAAATCATAGAACAGATTTGTTGGAAAACAATTAAGAGTACAAAAGATATCAATGGTTATTATCTGGCTTGTTTGTTTGTTTGTTTGTTTGTTTGGGTTTTTTGAGACAGGGTCTCTCTATGTAATTGAGACTGACCTGGAACTCACTATGTAGCCCAGGCTGGTCTCGGACTCACAGTGATCCTCCTGCATCAGCCTCCCGAGTGCTAGGATTACAGCCATGCACCACCACACCCCAGGCAGTTGTTATCTGTTCTTTGGAACTTTTTCATGCATACATAATTCTCATTGAAAGAAGTAAATACTATTAATTTTAAAACATTAGCATTGATGTTTTCTACTTATATTTTCTTTGGCATAAAAGAAATCATACTACCTGTGCTGTTATGTTGGAGTGCTTCTTGTTAATTTATCTGTGCTCTTTACATATTAAGGAAAGTCTCCATTTTGTGACCACATTATAGATATCACATCAGTTATTTCTTCTACATGTGATCCAATGGAAAAAGCATGGAATTTACGATCATGGGATGAGATTTCTGCCACTCATTACTTAGGTGACCTTGAGCAAGTCAGTTGTTGTCTCACTTTTTTTTTTTTTCCGTTGTACTGGGGATGGAACTCAGGTCCTTGCACTTGTGAGGAAGGTGGCAGAACCACTGAGCTACATTTGTCACAACCAATCCATTATATAGTACAGGGAAGATAATGTGGTAACTTTAGTGAATCCAGTTGTAAGTCTGTCATTGGCCCATTTCCTCCCGTTTAGTATTGGGGCAGGACCCAGGCCCTTCCACATGCCCCACCAGCACCGAGCCCACCCTCTGTATCATTTCCTGTTCCCTCCTGCTGGGAACATCATCATCGCTTCCTGTGGCAATCAAAGTATAATTAGGAAAGAGAAATCATACCAGTTACACCAAGAGAAAGGATACATTCCCTGTGATGAGCGTTGCCCCTGTGTACACCTAAAATGTACAATAAATGTTTTGCTCTAAAAAGAGACTATCATACAAATTATTAGTAACTAGTTATAAATATGTTAAGTGAATGAAAGATATGGTAGAGGTGCCAACTGCATGAAAGAGCTGCCACCCCTGGGCCTAAGGGAACATGGAGAAATGGTTAGAAGTATTCAGTCTTAGAGATTCTGGGGAGGGAACCACTGAGGCCAGGACCCAGCCTCTGAGGCGGGTGCTCCCGCCCCTGGTGCAGATGTCTGCGGAAGGTGGAGCTGGAGTTCTGAGTGTAAGAAAAGTCGTGTGTAGGAAGCATCTGCCCCTCAGGGGAAGGCAGTGCTCCTCTGGTGTGGGAGACTCCTTGTGGGGAAAGGTTCACATTAGCCACTACCAAACAAAGCAGAGGGGAGAGAAACTTTTGCTTTTTCCTTTCTGCTTCCTGCCACCCTCTGGCACCCCCTATGAACAGAGCCCAAAATAGAGTTCCCTGGTGGAGAGGACAGGTGCGACTCAGGGTCCAGCCAGCAGCTCTGTCGTAAAAGTCTAAGATAGAAGGGCAGGTTTAGAGCTTAGAGACAATAATTCACAAGCAGGCTTGTGCTTGCTGTTTAACCGGTTTTTGTAGCGTTGGGGATTCTCCTTGTCAACCATCAGTCGCTGCTTCACAACATTCTTACTGCATCTCTTCAGGTCCTGAGGAAAAGTGAGGTGGCGTCATGGGCGGCAAGTTCTGTAGCATGGTGTGACAGATAGAGAAAGGAAGGCACGCCGTGACATGGTGTGACCAGTGAGTCAAAAAGGAAAGTGGTGGAGGGGCTCAGTAACAGAGCACAGGGAGGGCTTTTGGAGGAAGAGGCTCGGAAGTAAAGCTTTAGGGTGAGTCAGACTATAGAAAGGAGAGGACTGGGAAAGGAGGATGGGAAGAGGCTTGGGAAGCAGAATTAACGGCTTCCGAGGCCTTGGAAGCCTGACACATCGTGAACCAGGGGGCCGTTGACAAGCCCTGGATCGTGACTGGAATATAACCTGGGCATAGAAACCTCGGGAAGTGAAAGGGAGTGGTGCACTAGGCCAGTCGCATGACGAATCACTGGAGGGATTTTGAAGGGCTTCCCTTACAACTGGGGGGATGTGTTTGACACCTTTTTCTCCAATACCAAAACATCCACTCAGGCCATAAGGCTTGATGAGTGAGCTTTCAGAAGGCATTTTGTATACTACCCGTGTCTCTATGTCATCCACCAGCACCCCGAGTTTGGGATCTGCCTTTATCCTCAGGGGCACTTCTGGGAAGGCCTTGGTATTCCAGGCCCTCTGTCTCTACCTGCCAGCTCTGTCGGCCTAAGCAAAATGTCGCACATCGTCTCTGTGATAACCGCAGTGCTATATCGTGTACACATTTTACCCAGCGACCCACACGTGCCCTGCTGTGTTCCGTTAACTTAGACAAGACTTCTGGGAAGTTTGTGATGCACTAAGAAGTTATTATCTCCAATTTACAAAATTAAACAGAGGTCGCAGAATAAATTTCCCGAGGTCACTGAACTCAATGGTAGAGGCAGGACCTGCACCCATCTCTTCAGGCTACAGGTATTTCTGGATATTCCTTTCAATTCCAAGTATTCCAGTGGTCTTCATGGGGTGGGGCTGTGAAATTGTTAGGTGAGATGCATTGAGATTTTGGATTTCATTGGAGCTGTTCTTGAAGATGAGCAATGGCACTTGCTGGGAGGAAAGTATGGTGCTCTTAAAGTCCCATGCTAAGACAACAAATGACCTCTAAATTACACATTTTCTAGTTTTCATAATTATTTTTCTTTTCGGCTTGGTGGGGGAAACATCAGGTTAATTCTAGTTGGAAAAAGGCATCACTGAGGATGTCCCAAATGAATATAAGCAAGAACAACCTCTGCAGCCTTGACAAAGAAATGAAGATGTGATTTCTCTAAAAACAGGCTGTTTTCAAGAGGAAACACTTCCAGCTGCATGAACAGTGGAGCCCGAAATTTTAAATAGATTAGGAATGACTGTGGGCTACCCAAGCACTTCTGCTCAAAGTGCGTTCGGACATAAGGAAATCCTGGATTTTAGCAGCACAGATGGACACTTACCCCTCCGTGATATTAATTTATTAAGTATTCAGCAGTGAGAAGAAATACATTAATCAGGCTGTATGTTTTCATTGTTGTGGTAGAGAACATTGGGGCTAATGTTGTGTTTAATTTCTTAAATACTGTAGATTTTTAAAATTCACACTTTCAGGCAGTTTTTTTAAAGAATGTCCATTTTATGCAAACCATGGCTCTATCTCAATTTAGGAATTCATTAGGGTTTAATAAAAATTAATTGAATTGTCATAGTATGGCTGAGGCAAGACAAAATAGAAAGTGTTGCTTCCCCCAAAGAACTTCTTGGGTTTGTTTGCTTCATTATCTTCAGAGAAAACGGGTTTTTTAAAACCACTGAGAGGAGTGCCTGGCCCCGAGCCCCGGGCTTTCATTAGAACGGAGCCCTCCCAGTGACACACCTGGTACCTGGTATCTGCGGCTCGCACCGAGGCCAGACTGCACACCGACACGGAGTGCAGAATCTGCTCCACGCATGAGGCGGACTGCCGGACAGCGAAGCCTCGACATCCTCCAGCGGGAAGTCGGTCATCGCTCGCACTCAGGTCACAGTGATTTATCAGTGTGAGACTCATCAAGCTCCCAAAGACAAAGACTTCACAGAACCTGCCTTTCTGTGCGAAAGTACTGTCATTTACTTTGTCTGAATCACACCTTAGTTTTGGATGGAGCTGGTCAATTTGCTATGGCAGCAAGTGCCATTTCCAGCATCTGAAAAGCGTGTTAATTAAGTACCCCTAACAGCCTGGAAAATATTGATATGTTCATCCTTCTCTTCTTACCTGGAGAGTGAGTCCGAAGAAGAGAGTCCGTCTCTTGGCTACATCCTTCCCAAGCTAGATGTTTACCCTAATAGAATATAAAAACCGATAGAGATACGACAGAGTTGTAGAGAATTCATGAAATTGCACACCTTTGAGCCATCCGTGTAAAAACATATTGAAGATGTGCTGAGCTCCATCCATCCAGTGCTGGGATTGCAGAGGAATAGCCGGGGACCTTCTCCCTCTCACCAGATCTGCTTCATGATTTTACCTCCAAACACCCAAAGAACTGTTCCAAGTGAAATGCCAGATACTGAGGTGATCCTAGCACCCGACAGTCCCGTTTCTCTTGCTTAGATGTTGAGTGCATTACCTGTTCCGTGCCGAGAATGTGCGTGGGCTCTCCCTTTGAATGCAACGAATGCCGAAGAGAGAAAACAGCCCCCTCCTCCGGCACTTGACAGAACTGTGTCAGGGTACGACACATCTTCCTAGGTTTCAGAGATCTCGCGATGGGTCAGACTTCTCCCCTTAATATCTCTGAAGTAAACTCCGCCGTATTCCCGATCCTATTGTTCGCCTTACTCTGCACATGGCTTTGCCCTGTCTCCCGGCTCTGCTCTCCTTTAGGTAGGGTGGGTTCACTGCCGCTGCCCACTCCTGAAGCAAGGCCTGGCGTTTGACTGCTTAACAAGGGTATTTGGTGAATAACAACACATATGTAAGGAGGAAGGACCCTTATTTTGAAGGGTTGTGGTTTAATTAGAGAATTGAAGAGAAAAGTGACACACTTTTCAAACATTCTGGAAATAAAAGCAAAAAAGTGCATTGTGCTACATGAGAGGAAATAGGAATCGTAAGCTTCTGGCTCCTAGTGGTCCTCACCCTCGGGCCAAGGCTTCTCACAGCAAGGCCCGCTCCCTGAGCAAACAGCTTCCTGTCCCTGCATTCGGCGCACTCCCTACCGTCCTGTTGGTCCAGGAAAGTCTGAGGGCCGGGCCCACATGGGTCTAGGAGAACAGGAGCAAAGAACATGGACACAAAGACATTTACAAAGAGGACCCTCGTTGCAAACTACCTACCATAGAAAGGCAAGGGTGTCCCCAAATACCAGCCCCTCATAATATACAGTTTGCAGAACTGAAACCCAATCTGACTGCAGTACACACACACACACACACACACACACACACACACACACACGAACATAGGCACAGAAAATACACAGAAATGCATTAACTGCGTATTACAGGATTTGTATTTTTTTAATTTTTAAAGAATATGCTTCTTTGTAACACATATTTTTTGAAGAAAAGAAGTCTGGAAAATAATGCAACAAAATATGATTAGGAGTGATATTTTACTAATTTTATTTTTGTCATATTTTCCATGAAACAAGCACCTGTTTACAGTTTGTGTTTTCATGAGCACGGGTCTCTGATCCCTAATGATCACATCCATCAGGGGAGAGTGCATGGACGTAACTCGGCTTAATTTTTTTTCCATCCCCTTCCCCTCTTCTCCCCCTCTATTTCTTGTTCCTCTTCCCATATGCAAAAGATCTGAGGAGAGACATGGACTTTTACAGCGAATGAGACACACACGCAGGAAAACACGCACGCACACCCATACAGTGTCACCTGCACGATGGAGAGGGGCCCCGCTAGGTCTATGGTGTGTTCCTCCAATGACACCGGGAAGGGCGAGGCAAGCAAGAAGTCCAGGCCATAGCCGATTGTTCTAGCAAACCTTTCGCTCCCTCTGCACACCTGGTTTGGAAGCGTGCAGTTCTCACCGGTTGCTGGCTCGGTTTTCTTTCAGACGGCCTGCTGGCACGGAAAATGTGTCCCTCGAGTTTGTCTGCCCAGAAGGGGCCCTCGAGTTCACCGATGAAGCCGGGACCCTGAGGCCTTTCACATGCTACGAGTATCGGGTCAGAGCCCAGAACTCCAGGGGCCGCGTGGACAGTGCCTGGTCCTCTGCACGGACCCTGGAGGCCCCTTCGCAGGCCCTGCCAGCCCCCCAGGCTCGAGCCACCGGTGCCCATTCCATTCTGCTGAGCTGGGTGGAGCCAGACTCGCCCAATGGCCTCATCTCCCAGTACCGCGTGGTCTACAGAGAGAGCCCCGAGGACCGGGCGCCGGGCAGCGCACCTGCGCATGCGTTCACAGTGAAGGTAAGGCCCAGGCAGCGCGACCTGCTTGGTATGCTGAAGTTCATTTCCTGTGCAGCTTGTCATTTTCTTAAATCTGTGAAAATGTCTTGCGTGTGTAAAGAAGCAGCGTGGTCATAAGGACAGAATGTTGAATGGGGTCTGAGGGCTACCAAAGTCCACACTGTAGACCACAGCTACTTTGCACTATTGCAGGCAAATGTGTCCATCTCGCCACCTGATTTCTGCTTTCTGTACCCATTAAATGGGGCTAATTCAGCATCTCCTCAGGATGAGAATAGTGAAACTAGACAGAATATTTAATTTTCTACTTCCACAAAAAGCCTATTTTATGTACATATTTCGTTAAAGTCACATGCACTATAAAAGTCACATGTAGCATAGTTATGTGGTGATTTTTTTTCTGGACTAGCCCACTCTGATGTACAGAACAACTTAATTCTCTTCATCCGGTGTCCCTTTGGTCCCCTCTCGATGCCAGCAGAGCCCGAAATCCTATGCGTGACCCTGGAATGTGATGATGATGATTATCTCTGAAAACACTCTTTCTCGTGATGGCACAGCAGAGAGAGCTGCACGTAGGGGAGGAGGAGAAGCCCATAGTGTACGCCATCCTGAGACAGATCCCACATCCTCCCTCCAACCAGTCATAAACCACGCCACAAGAGAAAGCAGTGTCACAGCCCGGAAATGTTGGGCACAAACGCACAAGCTCAGCCAGAGCCCCCCAACCCCCGCTGCAGAGGCTGCACGGAGAAGATGAAATGTAATAGTCCCGGAGTTAGATGCATGCAAGGGGCAGTCATAGAACATGGTAATGTTTAAATTTTAAGAACTTATTACAGTAACAGACAATCTCCCTCACAGTCCTCCTCCTCCCTTGGAACACATTTATTGCGCCATCATCCAGGCCACTTTCTGAAGCAGCCCTGGAAGTTGCTTTTCACAAGTGTCTTCACAAGATGTGCTTAAAAATACACCAAATGCTGCTGCCACGTGCTGTGCAACAGAAAGGCGGGCTTGTAAAAATGTTACAGTGTCAGGCTGGGGACTTAGCTCAGTGGTTCCAGCACCTGGCTCACAAGTGCAAGGACCGGAGTTTGATCCCTGGGACCAAAAAATAAATAAATAAAAAAATGACAGTGTCTCTTCATCTACCTTACTCACAAGTCTAGCAACATACGGCTTCTGGCTCTTCCCCAGATGGCGCTTCCTCAAAATGACCAAGAAAGGTAAAGGTCTCGCAGCAGTTTAGGGCAACATCAGGGCAGCCATGACAGCACCATTAAAGACACTCAGCAGAGAGGACTCGAGCACTGCTTCAGAAATGGACAGAACGGCGGGATGAGCGTGTTTGAAGCAAGGGAGACCGTTCTGAGGGAGACTCGTGAGGGTGTATTTTAGATGGTCATTTTTTTAATTTAAACACATCATGCTTTTAACCTCATATATAGTTTTCAAAATGTGCTAAAACAATATTAAATATGGGCCCTGGGGAATAAGAACAAGACATACAAACAGAATAAGGCACTCCTTAAAAGAAAACTATATTTCTATGCTTAAATCTAGGAAGCCCAATTTGCAAGAAGCTTTTAGAGCATAATGTTTATCAAGATATCTAAATAATATAAATGGCTTCTAACAAAACTCCAGAAGAATCTTTTCTATGGGTAGTTTAAAATACTGTGCAATATTTTTCTTTAATCTTTTTTTCTCTCATTGAGTTTATTGGTTCATTATAGATATACAGTACAGTTGGATTCATTATTGGGATCCTGTACCTTTACATGACAGGACTTGGTTCTCATCTTTTCCCCTTGTCCCTGCCCTCCCTTCACCCCCTCCTCCTGTCCCCATTTACAAACACTTTATTTCCATTTTTTCATTTTCTCATATTTTTTTCTTTTCCCTTATTACCTTTCCCCTACCCTTCCCTCTTTCCCTACACCTTGAGCCCTTTTCTTCCTATTTCACATTGTCAGTTATCTCATTAGGCTCTTATGTACTATTGTAGTTTTTCACACCAGAGAAATACTACTCAGCCATAAAGAATGAGAAATTAGATTCATTCAAAGGAAAATGGATACATATTGAGGATATACTCCTAAGTGAAATAAATAAGTCACACATGTGTAAATACTGAATCGTTTCTCTAGTGTGAAAAACTATAATCTTTCTATGTACTTAATTCCTCATATGACTAACAAGTCAGCGGCATGTGAGTGAAAGGATAGTATTAAACTTTCATTTTTATATCAGAATTGGTACTTTGTTTTCCTATTTTATGCTAAATTATCTGTATATGCCAGGATTTTTCGTGTCATCTCCTCTAGATGTTTCATCGTAAACATTAGAAACAGTGTTCTTAAGACCAAAAGATCATTTTTAGTTGATCTGTGCTCCATTGGGAGATTTGCTTGCTTATCACATATGCTCAGAACTTATATTTTAAATTTTCATCTGTAGAGTAAAATTTGTCTTGAAAATACTAGAACACTCTTGATAATGGCTTTTTCATGAGAAGTCTTAATTGAAATATGATTTATTGAAGGTGACAGACTGAACTTCTAATCTTTCTGGCTTATGAGCCTAACCATTTCATCTCCCCACACAGCTCGGATGGAGCTCTCCTTCCGAATGCCTTACATACATGTGAGTCAGTCCTTCATAGATGGCTTTGTTTAAAACACATGATTTCAAGCATCTGATGAGTCATTTGACAGCTCAGTCGTGGCACATGCTTCCATTTTTTCTAAAGATGATTCACTGTCTTGCCAAAGAGAATAACCAGAATAATCAAGAAGAAAGAATGTGGTCATCTCATTTTGGAATATGTGCCTGTATTCTGTGACCTTCCCCTAAACTTGGATCTCTGGCCCTGAGAGCCATGGGAGCTTTCATTAGATTCATCAGCGAGGACCCATCTGAGCTTCTAAAGACATCAAGAACATAATCTGAGAAGCAGTCTGGGCCAGCGTTCAGAGATTCCAGTCTCTAGACCAAGTTTCTAGGGCATGAAGCCACTGCAACTCTTTTTGAACAAATACCTTTGCAAGAGGCCATCAGGAAAATAAATCACTGTGTCAGCTTAATCCATTTCTGAATTCCTAGTGTGGAGAGTGTGTTGAACTCTTTAAAAATAAAGATTATCAAAAAAAAAAAAAGATAATCCACTTCTCCGATGTTCACACCTCCTCCAAAGCAGGGAAGAATGTCCCTTTGAAGGTAGCCAGATCCTCTCTCCTGAAACATAAGTCCATCTGTTCTTCTCAGAGCAGCATGGCTTCTCTCCACTAGTACAGGAGTCTTACAGGGTCAAGAACAAATTATTGACAATTCAATCAAATTTGGCAAATGCTCATTGAGAACTGTGTTCAATACGCCAATACTGCGTACTCTGTTCCGCTGTACTATTGAAGTCTGCCATGAGACTGGGCTTTTGGACCGAGGCTGGCTGTAGGGGAAGGTGGGTGCTCACATTTTGGACACAGCTTACTACTATTGGGCATTTTTATTTCTGTGCTCTTCGCTGCTTGTATTTAGATAACTCCCTTTCAAATCTCTCTCCAGCTACCTTCCTGGATCTACTTGCTGTCTCCCGCTTTCCTATCCCAGCTAAACATTTCACTCTCTTCTTCCCCTTCTGGGCTTGCCCTAGGAGATTTTTTAGGTTTTATTTTTTCCTGTTGTCCACACTGGCTGGGATTCTCCAGGGGAAAAGAACTGCATCTGTTATTCACAAGGCACACAATCCATCCCCACAATCACAGGGTTACCGTTCAGCCGGCAGACTTGCAAGAGGCGTTGCCAACACCCCTCATTCAGTCCCTCATTTACTGGGTTCCCATCCTGGCACAAGGAGCCACCAGTACGTTGCCTATGGTGTGGAGCTATCATGAGCTTCTCCCAAGGTCCCCCAGAGTTGTTTACAGACAGGTGGATGTTGCTGAGAGCCGCATAAAGCAGGTGTGGTGGAGGATGACTCCCGCTGCTGGTGGCAGTGGATGGAGAACTGGCAGCGGGGGCCCCCGTGGGGGTGAAGAGCATGTGTGTTGGCAGGAGCAGTGGCAGCAGCAGCAGAGGCAGCAGGAGAGGAGGGATGGAAAAGCGTGGGTTTAATGCATCACTAGCTTCTCTCCCAGGCCCATGAAAAGTCATGTCCCTGGGGTCTAAGAAGATCCTTCAAGGCGAGGAGACAGGCAGCAAGATGCTTAAGGTCTCTCTGGACCAGTCTTCTTCCTTACTGAAAACAAGCTTACGTCAGAAGTCCTGAAGCTCCCTTCCCAATTAGCTCTGTGATGGATGGCGCAGTGTCGAGAGAGAAGCTGTATTTAACCTTGCTTGGCATGCAAGAGTCCCGTGGTGGTGTTGACAGGAACACTCCTGGCGAGGTTGGCGATACTGCTCCCACCATTCGGGTTTGTTTGCTTTTGCTCACTGGCACCTGCCATGGTGCTGGCAGAAATAACTCGGGATTTAAAGGCAAAGGTGGTTTTCCTTTAGCCTATGTTCTAAGCATATCTGTTTGCCCTGTGTGTTAAGAAAACATCCAGTCCAGAGCACGCACTTGGCCAGGCCTGGAAAGAAAGATGGTGACTTACTCTGTGTATGGAATCAGGTGTGAGGTACAGAGGGATAACCAAATTATGTTGCCCACTAGAAGCTGGCCTCTATCTGAGAATAAAATTCAAGTTTACGGACTCTGATTCTGGTTCTAGATGCCAAATTCCCTTTCTCAATGTCAAAGAAGAGGTACTCAAGTGAGTGTCCTAAATCTTATCATTAAATGGATATGTGGCCAAAAAAATTAGGAAAACTTCATATTATTACCCAATTATGGAGAGTTTGTGAGTATATGGATCAATTCACTTTAATTCCATTTTTATTTTGACTCGTTATAAGCTAAAGATTGACTGTTCTTTACATGTGTTTGTAAATTAGGTGTAGCTCTTATAACCTCACAGTTCTTGGCTTTTACTCCCCAGACTATTTCTTAAACAGAGGAAACACTCTGAAGATTTCAGTGGCTTAGAAATCTCTTCCAATGCTTCTTCTAATTTGAAGACAAAATTGGTAATGAAAACAATCCTCATATTTCCTGTGTCAGTTGTGTAAACTGAGATTTTTCCCATTTTATGAGAACTGTGTCATTCTTTGTGGAAGATACAGAACACGACTAGGTAAATGTCACAGAGAACAATGAGTACTTGGCAACGTTCAGTATTTGGCTTGACATTAACTTTTCATTTACTACCCTTTTGTGATCTTCATCCCTTTTTTCTAATCATGCCCTGTAAGCTCCAAACATGCCCTGGGAAGCTACTTTTTGCTGGATAGTATTGGAGATGAAAACTATTGCAGGGTATTTAGTCTTCTTGAATTCCCTACCACTTCCTCTTTGAAGGAGCTTTATTTTTCTCCATCACTTTATTCCAACAAACTCTATGGACACTGTCAGCACCATCCAGCAGGGTGCAAGGCAGGTCTCGTGGTTTTCCGCGAATTTTTTGGTGACCCGAACTAACTCAGATTTGGTAATCAAGACTTGGGTGTTTGTTTGTTTTTTGTTTTAATCCAGTGTAAATCAGAGGTGTTGTGTCTACAGTGAAGAAGATCATCATTTCCTTCTTTTTTTAGTTCCCTCTTGTTCTCTTACTGATTTCCCAAAGATTGCGGCAAAAAAAAAAAAAAAAAAAAAAAAAGAGAGAGAGAGAGACAGACTAAAAGGATCACTGCCTCACACAGCAACACACTGTTCTGGACCCTCCCATCAGGGCCCTCCGGGAGCTAAGCAGGTGCCTCCTGGGATTTTTTTTGTGTTACACAGAGCCGCACCCCCACCCCCTGCAGGAAATTCCGCTAATTTCTCACCTTTCTTACCTTTCCATTACTGCCCCAGGGACCCACCTTACAACCTCTCTTACTTCTGCAGCCCCTCTCTCAAGCAAGCAAGTTACACTTACTATTACACAAAAAGATCTCATTTTCCATCCTCTTCCATAACTAAATGGACAGATTGTCCAACCAGATCATCTTTGAGTCCTCCCTCTTTGTTTCCATATCAACTGCTTACAATTCTTCTTCCACACTCTATCTGGATTTCTTCCTAATATGTGTGTGTGTGTGTGTGTATTATATTATATATTATTTACTTATTTATTGGTACTGGGGGTTGAACCCAGGGCCTTTGCACTGAGGAATATCCCCAGCCTTTTTTATTTATTTATTTTTATTTGTGGGAACAAAGTCTCACTAATTTACTCTTGCTGGGCTCAAGCTCATGATCCTCCTGCCTCAGCCTTCCACAGTGCTGCGATTACAGGTGCGCACCACCATGCCTGAATTTATTCCTTCATCCTGAAGATATTTGGATCTTTATACATTTCCTCCCCCTCAAATGATCATCCCCCTGCACTTAACCTGTCCTTCTTCCTCTCCTGGTCTGGACTGCACTGTTCCCTGTCCCACAGAAGCACTGTAGTAGCCAGCCACTTGTGCATGTGCAAAGTACTGTATGTGGCAGTGTAAGAAGACTGCAGGACTTTACATGTTCTAACATTTGAAATAATGGAAACTTGAATAAATTACCAATTAGATAAGGTTCTCTGTGCAAAGCAGCCACGTGAGTTTAGTCACAAGTGAGCCACACTTCAAATGTTTTATAGACTTCACATATTCTTCACTTTGCAATAAAATTCTGAGTTTGCAAATTGGAACGCTTCCTGTTGCTGTGCTGTCAATTTCCAGATAATTTCCCAAGTACCAGATTTGGTTCTGTTTCCTTTCTAAGGGGCCTGGAGTGAGAACAGGTTCATCTCCCTGTGGTTTAATACTGTCCAGCCTCCCCACAGCACCTCATGCCTGCCACTGTCAGACTTCTGCCCAGGAAATGCCTTTTCTGCCTACTGCTAATTCCCAGCTGTGGCATTCATGAGAGCTTTCCTTCCCCTTGCACTGGGGGTGCTATCAGTAGAACTTGAGGTCTTCATGGTACATGCACACACACACACACACACACACACACCCCAAGTCATCCAGATAGGTTCTGCTGAATTGGGGTCTGGCACTTCACAGTGCCAATCCACCAACTCTCAGTGTGCGAGACGCAGGTGATGGAGAAATTGTTTGACTTTTGGGCCATGTTATGTTGCTACTTTCCAGTCTTTAAGTTATGAGGAAACCCTATTTAATATCCCAAGGATTCTTGAGACAAATCCAAGAATCCCAACAAATCCTATGAAACAAATCCTAGGGCAGCAAAATGAATTTGACTACATATTAAGAGGCCTGGGCCATAAATTCAGAATATACGCCACTTAGCAGAGATAGCGAGCTATTAATGGCAGTGAAGGGCAGAAGTTAATTGAACTACTCTATGCTCATCACAAGAGGAAAGTCACCACTACCGGAGACAAGATGGCGGCCCCTGTAGTGCCCTGTGACCACCCAGAGAGCACAACCCTTCGCTCTATAAGGGCTTCTGGGTGAGGGGGAAATCATACACAGATGACCAATTTTTTTATGGTTCACAGCCAATCAAAGTGAAATTCAGCAGCTGTTCAGGACAAGTGACCACTGTAACGGCTGTAATATAACCTACTAAATAGAGAGGGAATTGCATTAGAGCAAGAGGTTAGCTGTGATTATCGGCAGGTGAGTGCTTTATTGAAGTTGAAAGACCATTAACATTGATAGAGTAATTATTTCAACTTGAAAGTAATTACCTTGATGGGTGATAACTTCTCTAGTGTTCCCAGATTTGATTGGGCCAAACAAATGTGAGCTCCTGAAGCCTAGAAAAATATTACAACAATACTGTGTTTTTTAAATTATGGAAACTAACGGAGTATTCCAATTATGCTGAACAGTGAAAAGATTTTGCCTTACACGAGCTAGTGACTTCTCATGTAGAGAGACATTGCTTTTTAATCTAAATGCAGTGACCCACACCCACCACCTGTGAATATGTATGTGCTGGCATTGCAAATGAATCTTTCCATCTCGATATCATTTTTGAAGTGAAAACTCGTGTTAGTGCTGTACCTGGATATTACTAAGCTGAACCTGGAGTGGAAGGATGAACAATAGGAGCTATTTTCTGTCTTTGTCACAGAAGGTTCAAATTTGTATAAGTCAAGTATTTTGATAATAGCGTCGCTCCAATAGAAAACACCACGAACGCCATGAATTGTGGATCCCGTGTTTCAGATGTTACATAATTATGTAATTCAGTGATCCAGTAGCTTTTTTGCCTGATATTATTCAATTCTGCTACAAACCAGTCCTTTGTCAGATAGTTTGCATTTATCTGGCTATCAACAAACAGAATGAAATTTGAAAACCTCGGCAATTGCTTCTTTGAAATCTCACGAATGCTTGAAAAGTGCAAGTTATTTGCAGTTGAAGACCAAGATATATCCGACCTAATGTGGTGATAAAACCAAGAAATCTTGCAGGGCCCAGCCATTAATCAATTGTTTGCCAAATTTCTTTTGAGAATTTACTACGTCCAGAAACTACAAAGATAGAGAGAAGAATGAGTCTGTTCTCGCTGGGTTTTTGATATCACTGGAGAAAAATGCGAGACGAATTACAATCTAACAAGCAATTATTTGGTTAGGCATAGGCATTGACTGTGCTCATAAATATTTAGAACTGAGGAGAATGTTACCTCGCAGCCCTGCTTCTAAACCCAGCGTTCATCCTACAAGGCCTCGACCGTCAGCAGGGCTAACACAGGCATCGTGACTCTTAGTCCTGCTGTCAGGAAAGATGAATGAGACATCACCTGAAGGCTCCTGGAATGATGCTCTGGGCCTTTCTGTCACCCCAGCAGGACTGAATCAGACGACCAGCCAATGAATGACTCTCTTTTTGGCAGCACCTCCCAGGAGTTTTTTCCAGTCAAGATCTCAAGCTGTGCTAGGGACAAAACAGGTTTCCGCCTGTTGTCTCCGAGCCAGAAAGGAATGCTTTTCCAAGGAGGTAATGGGTTTCCTTCATCTCCCCACCTTGCCTCTGGATTCTCCTCCATAGACAAAGTCACTGAGTTGCTCTTTTGCAAGGAAAAAACATGCAGAAATCCTTGCCAGGCTGAAAGGGATTTGCTAACTGAAAAATAAAATGGCTGGCTTGAATTTGGTGGGAGAGTGGGGGTTTGAGGGAGAGAGAAGAACTTAAGAATTACATTTCAAATCTTGCCGTTAAGCCAAGCAAAGGGAAATCTGACCATTGTGACACCTTTGCAGAGCGGGCATGACAGGCTCACCGTGTTTCATATACGGCTGGGCGGACGACTGTAGTAAAGAGCCCCTTAGGTACTCTGAATTTAAAAGAAGTGTAATAACTCATTTTTAAACATTTTATATGATACTTGGATTATTAACTGTTCATATTACAAAATCAGAGAATTTTAATCCATTCAAAAAGGTGTACCTTCTAACTCCGAAAGATAATGGGCATGTCTGGATGGTAAAATTACAGTATTATTTTTAATGCATGTAAATGTTACTTTTTGACAAGACACAAGTAATGAATTTTATCGTAGAAGTTCCTATTGGGTGATTACGATACAGAGTTTTATTTTTGCTAAAGCAATTACTAATGTCATGGCTGGATACCTGTGCCCATTAGTGGCTGGTTCTGTGTTTTTTTAGGATGGTTATTGATCTCTTGCTGAGCTGAGATTCAGGTTTTATGCCAGATAGCTTGATTAATGGGTTGGTTTCTATGAGTGGACTGAATGAGGAGAGCAAGCAGGGGCAGCCTGCTTTGCCAAACCCAAATCCATCAAGACGCGTGGCTCATTATGAAACAGTTATCGAGGATACATGAAAAATTAATTGGGCTCAGTTTGATTCTGAGAAGAATCGGCTTTCTACTTGGCGGGCCCCCCACTCTTTCCAGATGTTGTACGCCAGCCCCTGGAGAAACAGCAAAGGGAGATGTATTAATACATTGTATTGATTAGATCAAGACCCCTGACAGTTATTTGTAGAGATACCATCTGGCTGCTGCTCGAATTCCTTCACCAAAAACAGGACGCGACACGTTATTAATCTCAACTCTCTAAGTATAGACAGTTGCCTTTTCTGCTAAAGTGCATTTTACCATTCCGTGGGAGAGGGAGGCAGCCCTGAAGGGTGTAGAAATTAAGGTTATTACACAAATTGAGCCATATGGTCCAAATATTTCAGCAAGAAAATTGCCAGGCAATAAAAATTGCTCCTGCCTTCCTAATGGTGTAAATTACAGTTTAACCATGGCTCTAATGATGTCCTTCTGCCGCGCTTAACTACTGTTACATGAAGGACATTGTTTTAAAAATATAAAAAACAAGTAAATGCCAGCAGTGTGTTTTACAATCTGTTAGTGTGTCATTAAGAACACTGTCAGAATTACATAAACATAATGGCAGGCGATCCAGCATACAAAAGAAGGCGTATGGAAACGGAGTCTTGAAAACTCTCTTCTTTATCTGCGTCATGTCAAGAGCGTGGTCCCCTCCAGAAGTTTGTCAGGGAGAAGCCCTGTCCACTCGGTTCTTCGTCCTAAAGCAAGATGTACAGCACGTTGCGTGTCCACACACACACGCTCACCACAGACTCCCCCCAGGTGTCAGGAGGCTGGAGGCACCAGGTGAAGGGAGAGCAGATTGCCAACTGCACGGTACAAGTCGGCCTCTGTCAGTGTTTCTGTTCAGGAAGTGGGATAAGACTCCGCCAAGCTCCCTCACAGCGACAAGTATGATGGAGTTGGAGGCAAGGACTATGCGAGGTGCAAGTTTTGCCACATTTCTGAGGAAATCGATCCTGTTGTTGAGGGCGCCATCATAAGAGGAAGCTCATTCAAAGCAGCTGTCCCCATTTTCATATGTAAACAACGGGTTTTAAAAAACAATTAAAATAGTCCCAGCAGGTTCCAGCAAAGGTATGGAGTGAGGCAGGTGGCCCACACCGCTGACTGAGGTCAGCGAACACAGGTCAGTGAGGGCACCTGGCTCTGCCCTGTGCCTTCACCCAGAGCACAGCGCCAGCGGGCGTGGAGTGGCTCACACCCTGGAGTGAACTTCGGGAGGAAACCAGTGCGTGAAGCTGTCAGATGGTCACTTGATGATAGTGTCCTGTCTGAAAACACTGGTCCAGGATTTCAAACCTGTGCACACACAAGAGAAAAACATCTTCTCCTCTTGTTCCCCTTCATCCTCCAACCATCTTTGCCCCCAGGATGCACTACTCAGCCAAGCAGGTCAGAGCCCACGCAACGGCCTCATGACTGCCCACCCCAGAGGCCGATGCAATATGGCGGGTGGGAACGGGGACACACGACAGGATGCTGCTGGGGAGGGTAAGGAAGCTCTCTGGAAGCCCCGCCTGAGACCCCAAACTCATCTAGAACATTCCCGAAGCCTGCAGTGTCCCCTGAAGACTCTTAGTCCCTGGAAGTGCTGGATCACAGCATGCGCCCTGGTGCATCAGCTGGTGCGGTCACCACTGCCTGTGCCCCTGGAACCCTCTCACCAGCCTTCGGTCACAGAGCACAGGTCACACCCAGGTGGCCAGGACGTGCCCTGCCCACCACCTGCGAGAAGGGCCCTAAAACATCAGAAGGGAAGGAGAGGCAACTTAGTCTTCCTGTACTGTCTGTGTACTTCACTGTGTCACGTCTTCCCTACCTGAGTGTGGTGCTTGGTGTACAGGACACTCAGTGTCTACCTGAAAGCAGCCTTCTGACCATCGCTGTGCACCTTGAACCGTGACTAATGTTCTTCCTTCATGGCCTCCCACGTTAGAAACGCTGTAATTAGCACATTTAGGTTGAACACAGTGCAGGCCTCAGGAGGACACTTCTCCTCACCCTTCCTGCTCAGAAGTTACCTGGTCATCTTACTGCGCACCTTGGCATTTTTTTCCTTAACAGAGCAATAATTTTTATTAGTGGAATTTATGCTTATGCTATTCAGAAATTAATGTTGTGAGGGGACATTGCGCATTCGGGTCCCTGTGGCTGGAGGACCCCATCTGTTGGAAATAAATCACTTTTTAAAAATTATATCAGTCTCAAATGGATCAGGGGAGGGAGCCGCGAACAGTGTGAAGACGCTTGATTTTCAGTCTCGTGAAATAGAGTGTGGTCAATACGCTGTCAGCACATTACCGCGTTCAGACACCAGCACCATATTTCACCTCTTTGAACCCCAGGCGGCCAATTAACAGGATGCAATACTTACTCATTACAAAATAGGCAGGGTAAGTTCAGCGGTGATAGGGGCTAAAAAGAATTCTTAGCGAGGAGTAAAAGAAAGACTGATGCGTAAGGAGAGATCAAAAAAAAAACAAAACTGGGGATTCCAGAAAATAATCTGGAGAAAATTTCCTCTTAAACATATCTGTAAGCAAGGAAATTTAAGTGGAAAGATGTCCCTCTGCGTAGCTCATCTTCCCAAAAGATGCTGCCTTCAGTTCCTGAATCTGTGTTTGCTGAGAGCAGCCTTTCTTCTTAAGGCAGAAAGATATTCTTAAATTAAATCTTTCCCAAATCATTAGTATCGTAGGACATTTTGCTGCCGCTTTTTACAGCAAGCAATACCTTTCTGCTTTTATTTACCATTTCGGAGCTTCTGTCTTCATCTCCCACCTGCAGCCCAGCAAATGAGGGAAGTTTGGATTTACTTGACCTTGTGAATACTCATTTTTGGAAATGTGGAAAACATTAAGAAGGAATTATAAAGTGTTCTATCTGTATAATTTAAAAGCCCATTGAAATCTATGAATTTAATGTATTAATTCATCCGTTTTCACTTTGTAGCCACTCGAAGCTTATATGCTTCTGTATTTGTGCCCTTGGTTCCTTTATTTAGCTTTTCCTCCCTTCTTCCCACCCTCTTCTCTCTCCCTCCCTCCCTTCCTCTCTCCCCTCCTCTCTCTCTCTCCCCAGCTCTGTCTGTCTGTCCCTCCCCATGTCCATCTCTCTGTCTCTGTCTCTGTCTCTCTCTCTCTCTGTCTCTCTGTCTCGCTCTCCCCCCCTCTCTGCCCCCCGCTTTCTCTGTCTCTCCAAGCAAAGGGTCCTTGAGAAGAAAAAGCTGAGGAGAGGACACTGGGGTCTTTCCTCTGGTGGGCAGTGACTTTCTACACAGTAGATCACGTGCTCTGAGAATCTAGACACTAAGCTGATAGCTATTTCCGGAAATAAGATAGATCAAGAGAGAGAGAGAGAGAGAGAGAGAGAGAGAGAGAGAGAGAGAGAGAGTGCATGTTCCTTTTCCCTGCCTTTTGGGTGGCTTAGAACTCTGACCCAGAAATCTAAGACTATGTCTGGCTGAACCTGTGTGAAATGGCCCTGACAAGCACAGCCCTGAATGTCAGCTCCGTCATTGAAAGTCTGTGTTTGTTTCAGCGGCGAGTTTTTCTACAGGGAAAGGGCGACTCTAGTGTTTCTAGTCTGTGTTTGGTTTTGAGCCCCGAGCAGAGTTCTCCATCCAGAAGGCCAGTCCCCTCTTCACACTGGGCTGGCACCTTGCACTGGGCGGTCACAGCCCACAGATCGCTCCGTGTCCAGTGCTACTGCACCTGAGCAAAAGGCTTGGGAAAACTCTGGCCCCTTCTCCCATAGAATGATGCCTGGCAGGGGCCACCGCTCGCTATGGTTCTGCTTTTCCTGCTGGGGGAGACACCTGAGCATCTCCTGCACCCGACCTGTGTGAGAGGATGGCTCTTCTTGGGCCCTGTGTCCTCAGGCCTTTGTCAGCTCCCGCAGGGAATGATGCCCGCACAGTTGTTGAGATGACAGTCACCGTGACAACTGGATGTGCCTCTGGGGACATCGGTGATGCCCTCCCAGCTGGGAGCCCTTCACAGTGTATTTTATTCCACGGCACAACCACACCGATACCAAAGACGATTCGCACTGCGTTTCTTTGGTCTCGTCTTCAAGTTTAGCAGAGAAGTTAAATTGAATCATTCAGCCTGAGTCGGAAAATCGAATAAAGTAAAGTAACAGTGTCACTGGTTAAAATGGCCCCAGTGCGCGATGGAGGTTTGGTACCATTTTGTGATGGGCACATTTTACAGGTTCTGTCTCCAGTTGGACTCTTCAGAGTGCTTTCTGAGCAGTGATCATGGGAGTTATTTTACCAATAGCAGCCAGGCCCTCCCCACTGGAAAACTAGTCAAGGGAGGGGGTTTCAGTTTTTACAAATTATTAAGGACAGTCCAGG
The DNA here is from genome assembly GCF_012274545.1 of Fukomys damarensis. Lineage (NCBI taxonomy): Eukaryota > Metazoa > Chordata > Mammalia > Rodentia > Bathyergidae > Fukomys > Fukomys damarensis. The sequence goes on from NW_022900923.1 coordinate 6,036,797, forward strand.
GAACGCATGGGGCCCTCCAGCAGGTGCCCTGGCCTTCAGCCCAGGATCCCGACAGGGCATGTCCCACCACTGATGTCCCTCGGACCCTCTGCACTGGGCACCTGAGCCCTTTGTCATTAGATGATATAAAACTGAGCCCTCTGGTGCACTGTGTGACGCAGGCATTTTCCTAGTTTCCAAATCTGCTTTTTGAGGCCACACTGATAACAAGTCTCCCTTGGTCATCAGGCCACCCCCTTGCTGTCCTACTACCCTTCATTTTCCTTTACAATTTCCAAACTTCCCCCATGCCTGAGGTAAACCAAGACAGGATTCGTTCCTTGCAAAGGAGAAATAAGGCTCTTCTAATTACTATATCTGCACTTGGGAGGCTAAGGCAGGAGGACTGCATGTTTGAGGCCAGCCTGATGAGTTTGGGCTACCTAGTTAGCAAAAGATCAGCCTGAACTATATTGTGAGACCCTGTCTCAAAAAACCAAAAAGTAAAAAAGTAATGACCATATCTACCTTCACACCCAGGAACTCTGATCGTGTCCCTAATCTTTCTCTGTTTTTTTTCATGTTCCCACTTCGATGATTTGTACAATAAAAGGCAAACAGTATATATAACCTGCCACAGGATCAATAGACAGATGACAAATAGATAAGCTACAATGAGAGATTGAGTTTTTTTGCACATTATACAACAATGCACAGAAAGGAATTTAGAGAATTTATTCCTGCAGTAGGTCATGAGGGCAGAAGTGACACTTATGACTTCTCTCCTTTATATCCCTACCGAGATGAGGTTAGATGAGTAGAGCTCATTCCTAAAAGACCTGAATCCCTGGAGCTCTTGCCTTCCTATGAAGGATTGCAGCAGTCTCACACTGGCTGGGAGAGATGAACCCTGAAAAGGACTCAACAGCTGATCCAGAGAGGGAGCTGCACAGACTTCTGGGCTTTGGGGAGGCTTCCCAGCCTCCACTGTGTACTGGCGTCCCTGCTTACCTCAGCAACCACCCAGCCCCTGCGCCAAGCTCTTTTTCATTTGTAGTTTTGCTTAATTTTTCACTCGCTCCTTGCTGCATGGCCTTCTCATGGGTCTAGAATTGTCTACAGTCTGTTCAATGAGACCATTATTGACACGTCTCTCCCCTAAATATCCACATCAGCAGATTCTAGCGTCTTAGTTCTGGCAAATAAAACTTGCAAATTGGCTTTTTAGTTCTTTCTGTGTTTGACAGGCTGAGTCCTTCCCCTTATCTTCTACCTCTTGTCTTCTGGGTAGATTTGATTTGTCTTCTGACCAGATGTGAAGGTCAAATTCCTAACAGTAAATTCTCTCCTGATTCTGAGAGTCTTTGCATTTTAAATTTGTTTTGTTTAAATCTTGCATTGTATAATGTACAGATAGGTTCAATCAGATAGATTTAGCACACTTATCTGTTGATGTTTGACATCCATCCATTCTGTGTGGAATTTTATGACTTCCTAAACCTGTGGTGGCTTCTTATACTTGTATATATACCTTCAGTGCTCATTTTCTGTGTTTGTAGAGTGCTTTTGTGAATGTGCATCTTATATTCCCTGTGTGTCACAATTACAAAAGCCTATGATTTTCATGCTTTCTACTTTTCCATTCCTTTTTGTTCCTAGCACATGCTAGATAAAGAATAAAATGTTTAAGAATAAATAAAATATTTGACTGTGGCTTAAACCCTCAGTCATTCACCAATCTCAGCACTTTTCTTTGCAAAGAGCTTGAATCAAACATGAAAACAAATTTACACAGTTGCTCTTTGGAATCAAGAGTCCCCCTATACACACACAAACACCCTGCTTCCTTAGCTGTCCTGATGCCAAGAATCACATTGAGAGCACTCTTCTTGAGTGACATCTGTGTGCCAGGACTTTTCACAAAGGTCTTCTGGTCCTCACAAAGCTACCAAGAAGGATGTAACCATTAGAAAGCAAAATTCAAAAAAGTAGGCAATGTCCTAAGGTTGCCCTAGAGTAAGTGTCAGGGCTAGGACTTGAACTCAAGTCTTCCAAGTTGATTCCTGCTCTTATTAAACATCTGAATTCTCAGAGGCTGCCTCTTCCTGCCTCTTCTATGACATTAGTCATAGGACTTTTGGGAAACCTTTCTCCACTTACACATGAGGTAGGAGTTCATTTTTGCCTCTTTGCTAAGAAAAACAAAATAAACTCTAGACCAATAATCAGACAACATGCCGCTCTCATAGCATGCTTTCTGTCCTTGATGAATTTTTCCGACTTTGACTACACATACAATAAAAATGAGTGTGCAAAGTTAAAAACAACCCTCAGTCTGCCTAGATGAATGGAGAGCCACAACTTCTAGTTCTAAGAACAAATAAAAGTTGTTTTCCTTTTTATTTAAGTACGCTTAGTTTAAGTACATTTTCTCTTAAGGTATAATGACTAAGCCTTGATCACTTCTTTATGTTTATTCATTTAAAATGCAAATAAAAGCAGATAATCAATAGATCATAATCTCAAACTGGAGGATTTACAAGTTAATAAGCTTGAGTCAATAGATATTCCATAACGAAGCTCTCAACACTAAACCTGACATAATTTGCTTTGCACTAAGCTGGTTGACTTAATGCTTTAATTTAATTCCAACATTAACTGAAAAATCCAAAGAAATGAGGAAATTTAAATCCTATTATAATAAAATATTTTCTAAGCAACAGCTCAGTAGCATGCCACAACTCCTTATGCCTGCCACCGGGATCTGCCCAGCCAGCTGGGTTCTGGATGTTGGTAACCCAGAACTGCCTTTAGAGCCTGGCACACATGAATTGTCAAAGACTGCCCATGATCTGCCCTTGCAATAGCTTTTCTGTCAGGTATAACTATCATACTCTTGTCTTATCATGTCTGCTTTTCTTGCTCTATGGCCAAACGATTATAGTTGCAGATGTAAGGATGTTTCCCGTTTTGTTCATATTTTGATATTTATTGCACACAACTGCAGGACATAATGATTACATTCATTGTGGGATTTGGCACATGCACAAAACACATCTAAATTCTTTTTGCTTCCACTTCCTTTCCGCTCCCTTCATCCATCTCTTGGTCCTCTTCCCATTTGCAAAGGATCTGAAAAGCAGCTCCTCTGTTATGCTTTGAGATTGTCGTGGATAGCCTGACCCCCCCAGAGCAAAGCAGCTGGCAGGCTGGGGTCAAAAGGCAGAAGGAAGCCTCTTCTGGTGTCCTAAAAGCAAATCCTGCTCCAGGAAAGGGATCTGATGGCTTCACCTTCCAGAGTCTGGCAGCGTCTGTGGGAGGTGACACAAGAGCACGGGATGTGATATCCCACACACCTTCCAGGTCATCAGAAAGGGCTGCAGTGCCTCCAGTCCACTCCTGGATCTGCCTTTGTAATTCTACAACTGTGGGCAATGTCCTTCAACTATCCTTTCCTCCTTTTCCTTATCTGGAAAATGAGGGGTGCAATAGTGTCTTCCTTGTGAGGCTGTCTTAAAGATTAAACAATTTGATATACGTGAAGTGCTGGAAAAGCGCTCACCGTTGTAACCCTTTGAGACGCTTTTTAGGGGAGAATTGGGAGGATAAAGAACTTAGCTGAGAAGAGCTTTGAGAACAGCACTGGGTGCAGCGGTCAGATGGGTCCTTCCCCCTTCCTTACCATCCTCGCGCCATCCTCAGACTGGCTTGAGGCTTGTGCCCTGGCTGCTGCAGGTGGCACTGCGCTCTGCTGCCCTTTACAGCGGCCGCCTTTCGCTTCTTCTTTGCAGTGGGTGTTGCCACTTAACAAGTCCGCTTGATCTGCTAGTGAGTGGACTGAAAGTGGTGCCCTGGCAGTTCCCACGGGCCCTTTGCTCTTCTAAAAGCTGGCTTTCAGGTTGAACCTTTTCACTCAGCGCTCGCTCTCAGAAGTCTCACACCTCTAACAATGTCACCGTGGCTCTGGTGGTTCGTGGTTGCACACATGTAGCCTCCTGAGCTGCACACTTGCATTCGGTGCCAACCCACACCTGTCACCTGAGTTGGGCTTTGTTCACTGGCTGGCTTCAGCTGCCGCTCCAAATAGCTCCAAAAAGACTGTGCTAGGAGCCATCAATAAAATGAAAAGTTATTGCATACACAAAATAGCACAGAAAGAACCATGTCATGGCCAACTTAAAGGGGGATGCTATGCCTGTACGACTCTAACGGAGTCTTTCAAAAGATATAAAATAAAAATTCTAAGTGATAGAACAGCCTTGTAGTCTCATTCAATTGGAAGATTATTTTTCTTTCTTAAGGATATGTAAAAATAATATGTTTTTCTAAAATAAATGTTTCTAAATGATAAAGTCCTGGGTTTTTAAAAATTAGGTATATGCAGTGAGAGTTTATTTTCAGAACAGCTAACCTTTTATTAGTAAGGTAATACACTCACTCGGCAGGCATCTCTTGAGCACTTGTATGGTGCCGAATGCAGATTGTATCCCTGGTCCCTGTCCTCTCAGAGCTCAGGGCTGGTGGGACTAAAGGACAGGTTCACCAACTCCTATGTGCCAGACCATGCCAGGAACAGTGGAAAGAGGAGAGGAGAGAGGCAGGTAATTGGGCTGGGAATCGAGAGACTCTTCCAGTTGGAGGGGCCGTTAAATTCTCAAGGGGACTGAAGAAAAGGGGAATCACAAGCAGGGGCCTCATCAGGCAGCGTGCTGTGACAGACGGGGCCCTCCGAGTCAGAGGCAGGGCCCGGGCCAGAACAGGGACAGAGGTGGGTGACAGAGGCGTTCCCTGAGACATGGGCCCCGTGGGGCTCAGGCTGGTAAGAAGTGGCCACAAGTTCAAACTACAAGTGCCTCCTGACCAGATCTAACGTCTGGGGTCCTCTGACTTTCAAACTAGAGAGACTGGACTTGAGTATTCTGCTCGACTTTGGTGATGAAATAGGATCCAGGAGAGCCAGTGAGTGCCGCTGGCGGACACTGAAGTCCAGGGACAGACAGCTTTCTCTGACGGTTTTGCAATCTCCTCACCTTTTCTTTTCTTTTTTTTCAAATCCGGCCAAAATGAGTTTCTGTTCACTATAACTAAATATTCTTGACTACAGCATTGGCTATGCCAGTGCCCACCTTTCTTGAAACTGTAGGTTGTAAGCTTTAGAATCTGGCTGTTGTGTTTCTCACAGGAAAATACAAGTGATTTCTGTGTTCTTAACATTGTTGAATTCTACATATTTTTAGATATTTTTGAAACCTTTGGGTAATCAGCAACCTTATGTCTCATGCTCCAAATTTCATCATACACCTTACTTAGTCCGGGTAGGGTAGGATAGGAGAGGGCTCTGTGTGACAATAAAACTCCCAGGCTCTGTGCTCACCATGACAACGAGGTGAAAAGCTTCGGGTGGATTAGGCTGCCCTTCTCCACGTATGCCAGTGCAGACCGTGACAGGGGGAGAACACGCTGCAGAACTGCACAAGGTGATTGTAAAACTTGAACCTGAAAGTAGCCCCCGCTCCCTCTGCCCAAATACCAGAGTGCAATTACCAGTGCAACAGTGAAGACAGGAAATCTGTTATACTCAATTGTCATGTTACTGGGAAGGCTTCGAAAGCTTTAGGGTTAGATGTGATTAGTCTATATGATGTAAGTAAATACTGTTTAGTAAATATGGACAATTTCTTCCGTTTTTGCTTGGCTAAGAGATTTTGTCATGAATGGGTGTTGAATTTTGTTGATCCTCGTGAGAATGATCAAATGTAAGTCGACTTTTATGGGCCAGGCCCCATAGACTGAGTTAAGGTGCCTCCTCTGCGTTCACACTGAAATCCAAGGTGATGGTTTCGGGAGGCGGATCCTTTGGTACCGCAGGTGACTCTGTCATGATGCTGGGGCCTCCATGAGTGGGATTTACGCCCTTAGGAGAAGGACTCTAGAGTGGTTCTGCCATGTGAGGACATAGTGAGAAGATACCTATGAGCCAGGAAGTGGGCCCTCACCAGAACCCACCTCGACCTCCTCGGTGCCCCCGTTTCCAAGATTGGGAAATCAGTTTCTGTAGTTTATACGCCATCGATGCTACATTACTCTGTTATAGTGGCTGTTCAGGGACGCAGAAGCTCTCAGGTGTTCCACCAGGTCACAACGAAGACAGAATGTGATGTTTCTCTCCCTCTTGTCCTCTTCTGAGTGCCCAGTGGAGTTCTGCAGAGACGACATGATAGGTCACGATGCCACCATCTGCGGGCTCCTGGGATGTCTGCTTGTACATTCTGGCCCTTTAAAATCTCCCACCTTTAATTTTCAGTGTGGTAAAATTTGATAGATACAAAGCACAGAAACAGAACCTTTTGTAATCCTCAATTGTTTCTCACATGCTAGGACCTCTGATACAGGTGTCAATGTTTTTGAATGCGTATGGTACAGGAATCAGACAGTGTGACTATTAGCAAGTTTCTTAGCTTACTTGAGCCTCAGTTTCCTCGTGTGTTACATTACCAGCTTCGTAGCATCATAGGAGATGCAATGAGATGCTGCACGCAAAGCCCTTTACACCAGATCTGACACAGTAGGAGCAACACTTGGCCCCGTAACCACCTGTCTTTGGAGTGACGCACAGGAAAAAGGAGGATGATAATTTTTGTTCCCAATGGGGAGGAGAGCGGAAGACTGGGGCATGGAAGGGAGGGGCCCTTCCCTTGTATACTCTTCCTTAGAATGCACAACTTTTCAGAAAGACTAATTTAATTAAAACTTAAAACAGAACTTCCCTGCCCCTCATAGAAAGTTACAGCCGGTGGTTTATGTGCCCCTTCACTTAGGAAGCTGTGCTGCTGCCAGTGCATCTGGACAGAGAGCTCCGCCCACCCACACAGTCACCCTGGGTCTGACTCAGGGCTCTGCCGCCGACCCTGCGGCTGACAGGAGTCCATTCACCCAGGCCTGAGCACCCGATCCTGCCCAGGTCTGGGCCGACCTGGTCAGCTTTGATATTCAAGGCCTGTTATACCTTCCTCCTCTGCATCATCGCCCTCAACACATCATCGAAGCTTTCCCGTCAGTACACAGATGTGCACTATTATTCTTCCATTTAAAAATAAAGTGACGCTCTAGACCCCACCAGCCACCATGCCCTGTCCCCAGTGCCCTTTGCAGAAGAACGTCTCAAAGGGTTTCGTCGCCGTGCACTGTTTCTGCTTTCGAGCCACTGACTCCACCTAGGCCAGTCAGGTTCCTGTCCCTGCCACTCTGCTGAAAGGCCACGGAGGCCTCTGTGGGCACTGACTATTCCAGTGTCACCTGGTACTGCTGACCACAGCCGCTGCCGCTGGCAGCCCTGAGCCCACGCTCTGCTGCTGTCTTCCAGCCTCACAGGTCTGGTCTGGGTCGCCATGACTGGCTCGTCCGAGGTCCCTGCTCTGCTCTGTCCTCCTTCTGCGATTGAATTTGGCTCGGGCCCTCTCTCTGCCTGACCAGCTCTCACTCTACACACCCACAATGGCCCCGCCTCGCCCTCCCTGCCTCAGCCTTCCCTGCAGTAGACTCCGTGCTAACGCATGGACGCTGTCCCTGCTTGTCAAGCACCCACCCAGACCAGCCACAGCGGAGACCCAACAGAGGCTAAAGCCACAGGCACCTGTCCCCACGGAGCTCCAATCCAGCAGAAATGAGCCAGATGCATGACACCTACACTGTGTGTTGTGCTGGAAAGTGATGAGCACTTTGGAAAAAATACCAAGCCAGGCCAAGGGAGTAGAAAAGGCAGGCAGAAGACAGTGGACCGTTTTAGGTAGGAAGGGTTCTTTGACAGGATGAACCGTGGGTGAAGGGCACAGGCAGAGGAAACGGCTAGCCCCGAGGCCTCAGGCAGGAGCTCCTTGGTGCCTGCAGGGGAGGAAGGGCAGATCCGTCCAGGGCGGGGGCAGAAGAACAGGGGCTTTCTGTGGGGGACCCAGGAGCCACTGCGGGTCTGGAGCAGAGAGTGGCACGACCTGACTCGACTTTCAGAAGACACGGGCTGCTCTGTGGACAGTGAGGGCCGGGGCTACCATCTGGGAGAGCAGGCAAGGGGCCTTGCAGTGCTGGCAGAGAAGAGAAGGCCCTGGGCGGGATAGGCAGGGAGAGCAGAAGTGTGGGCACTCCGGGATTCCGGATGGGTTTTGAGGTTAAGTAAATCGAAGACCACTTCCCAGTGGTTAGCTGTGGATCTGAGAGGAAAAGTGGACGAATCCAAAGGTTTGGGCCTAAACAAGTGAAAGATGGAATCATCAGGAATGGTAAACAAATGGACAACACGATGAAGTCGCCCTGCTGGGAGCAGCTGGCACATTTCAGTTGGGAATGTAGGGGCCTGGTGAGAGGGAGCCCATTGTGGGAACAAGTGTCACCCCTTCCTCATGTTCGGAGAGCCTGCTAACAGCTCCCATTCCTCCCCTGACCACTGCCACAGACTGAACTTGGGTTCCTCAAGGTTCCTGTGTTGACGCCCTGATCCTCAGTGTGACTGCGTTGGAGACGGGGCCTTCACAGAAGTAACTGGGGTTAAGTGAGGTCACGAGGGTGTGCCAGTGTCCACAGGGCTGGTGTCCCTGCAGGAGGAGGGGGGACCCCCGACGTCTCTTCCTCTCTGCACGTGCCCAGGTGAGAACACAGTGAGCAGGCCCCGTCTCCAAGCCAAGCGAGAGAACTCACGAAAAGCCGGCCCTGACACGTTTCGCTTGGCCTTCCAGCCCCCGGAACAGTGAGAAAATAACTTCCTGTTTTTGAGGCTTCTGGGTCTGTAGTGTTTTTGTTAGGTCAGCCCCAGAAGACATGTACAAACCCCCAGTTTCTTCACACGGAAGCCAGAGTGAGCTCTCTAGGACAGAAGTGGACTGAGCTCTTCTCTGGGGCCCTTGGTGGTTTCCTTGAACTTGGATCCAGATTCTCTCACCACTCCTTGGCCTCAGGACTCATGCCATCTGCTTCCCGCTAATCACCCTGACCTGGGTCACCCATCCTGCCCCTCACTGGGGGCCTCCATCACTCCAGCTCCTTCCTCTCCACAGAACGCCAAGTCTGCTCCCACCTTCGAGAGTAAAGTTTCTCCCTTTGCCTACACATTTCCCCCCGCAGCCTTCCCGTCTGTCTTCCCCTGTGTCCTTGTCTAAGGAGACTTCCTCAGGGTCCCCCTGACCCACCTGCCACAGGAGCATCTCCCTGAGTCTTCCGCTGACCTC
>NW_022900923.1:6046053-6049849 GCF_012274545.1 Fukomys damarensis
TTTCCGTTCCCCTCCCCCTCCCTCTCCTCTCTGCCCCCCCGATAAATTTCCCAATCTCCCTCATCATAATTTAATAGAGTAGACAAATGCCCTGAGTAGACGGAAGCCCTTGTCCCCTATGATTTCTGCTGCACCCTTAGAACTTAGGATTCCTTGTTCCTAGTGAGCACTCCAAAAATATGCATTGAGGCTTGAATTGAATAAATACAATACTTGGCCTGGAATAAGATTCTTTTGCATGTATTTTAGAACAGTTTTTTCCCAGTATTTCCATAAAATAGATTAGCTGAGTAGAATTGCTGGGTCACAGAGTGTGCACGGTTTTAATTTTGATCAGAAAGTAGTGCTTTTTAATATTTAGTGTGACTGATTGGCCACTTTAAAATTTAATTATCCCAAATTTAATGTTTTGCTCTTCACCTTTGAAACATGAGCCATTTCAAAGCTGGTCTCCTTCTCTCCCCAATGTTTTTATGGTCACAGAAGCATGGCTATTCATTTGGCAAAGACTTCAGTTTTGGCTTTACTGATTAAATTGATACAGCCAACTTGACTGTAAAGAAAATATCTGTGAATTAAATATTCTTTTGAAGCCGGGCGTGGTGGCGCAAACCTGTAATCCCAGCACTCGGGAGGCTGAGGCAGGAGGATTGCTGTGAGTTCGACACCAGCCTGGGCTACATAGTGAGTTCCAGGTCAGTCTCAACTACGTAGTGAGACCCTGTCTCAAAAAACCAAAAAATAAAATAAATATTCTTTTGATATTGACCTCCCTGTTATAAAATGAATGGTGTACTCTAATGACAGAAAAATATCTGCCTTCATTTTACATAATATTCTTTTCTGAGTGTCGATATATGTTCAACAAAGACATTAAATTGTACACAACCCGATACACAAATGCTCCAAGCTCAACATTTTAAGCTTGAAATCTACAATTTTTCTACCCAGGGGCCCTGACAAAGCAGTAATTACACATGACAGTGGCCTGAGCATAAGAGCCGGCACTTAGGCTTTCTTGAGTCTTTGGAATAAAGTCCTAGAATGCGGCTCGGAGTCCAGAGTTAAGGAGCTTTAGACCTGAAGGTCACCCGCGAAGCGACCTCACTGTGTTTCCCAGACTCCAGTGATGTCCTTAAGCTTTCCCGGGTGCCTCATGGCGGCTAGGAACAGGCAAGGGTGTGGCTGGCTGCGCACAAACACGTCCAAGCCAGCAGTGGGGGTGACCGTTCCGGTGAGTGTGGTTCCCGAAGTGAGGCAGTGCAGACACCAGTGTAACTGCCTTAATTCAGGTCAGTTGTTAAGCATCTCCGCCTCATTCTTTTAGATAAAAAGACAACCCTGTTTCCAAAGAACAATTGCAAATTCTGAGACAGAACAAGTGTTCAATGAAGATTTTTTAAAAAACACTATTTCCAAGAAAACGTTTTTCTATTATCTGATCTACATGGCAATCTGTATATTTTGAGTGAATAAAGCCTCGCTATATGAATGAATGAATTCATTCTTAGGGGTTTCACTATTTTATCAGTCACTGATTTTGATCAACAGCACTGTAGGGCACAATTCAGGACCTCTTCCATTATTGCTTCAGGCCATAGTGTAGAGTTCTCCACACACACCGGGTTCTGAAAACTTTGTGCCCAATGGCCACTTAGCTGCAGTGTCCAGAGCTGAACCGGGCGCCCCTCTGTACAGTCCACCACCGAGTTCTGCTGGAGTAGAGGCTCCTCAGAGACAACAGTCCTTTTTCTACCTTGTGTCTCCCTTGCAACTTTAGACAGCCTCAGACACAAGATGCTCAAAAATGTCTTAGGAGTGAAGGAGCTGCTGACTTTCAATGCTTAAGGTTTCCACTGACCTTTTTGGCAGCTCTGCCCCACCCCTTCTTGATACCTCCTAGCACATCACACTTTTTAGGCACAGAAGGCAGCAGGCTGAGAACCTGGGGGGCATTTTGCCTTCCTTCCTGTGAGTTGATCTCTGACGTGGCAGGAGCACTGTGTGTATCCTGCATGTGGATGTGTTGGGTGCCATTGATGCTTAGAATTGCAATGCTACCTCTCTCTTTTCATGGACTTAGTTTGCTTAACGATTTTGGCAAAGATGCCCTTGTTGCATTTGTGTGGGAAAAATGGCCACAGTCCTGTTTGTCACCCAGTGTAGAGTTTGCAAAGAAAAACAAGATTTCCTCCAATGCTCTTGCTTGCAAACCAAATTGTATGCAAACAAAAGTATTTGTGAAGTGAGGTATCACTGTGTGTAGGCAGAGAAGACAATGGCAAAGTATGAAATCAGTGCATGAAAGCAGTAAATTTTTCTAACAGTGTTAACTTCTTGCAGGCTTGAAAGACTCATGCCTAGTTTATCAAGGACAGATATTCAAGTTTGATATTTGGTTAGCAGATAGTAAAGATATTTCTGATCTTTTAGTGGGTGGGCAAGAGATGAAGACTGGTTTGATTTTTGAAAAAGAGAAACACTCGATTTAAGTTTGTTGGCTAATCTTCGAGGAACTTAAACACTAACTTTATAAATGGAAAAGAGAAAAGACCCTACAGAACCCATGACTCAAATTATCTGGGTTTCAGAAATCCAGAAAAATATTTGGTGTTGATTTGTCAGCATTGCCACGTATACAAGTCACCCAGGTAACTGCATGCATTCTGTCCCCATCCCAAAGCTTTACAGTAACAGTAAAGAAAGGCTTGGACTACTTCTCACATTATTTTTTGTTATCTGAGCCACAAACTCTGGCTCTTGACTATATTCTTCCTTTATTTTGTCATTACAGGAAAGTAGACTATTGCTTAAAGTATCAGAGTGGTTGATGTATTTAAATCTAGACTGCTTTGAAGCTCTCTGTTGTGGGAAGGGCAAACCTTTGACGTACTTACTCTCTGAGATTTGGTAGCTACAGTAACTAGGGAGGACATGGAGCCCCACCAGCTGATCCGGATTTATAGGCCGTAGCTCATTCACTGTAGGATGAGCAAGAACAATAAATGACAGGCAGGGGCAGAAGAAATCCTGCTGGCTTGAAATGAAGTAGATGGTGACCAGGAAGATTAACCCTTTCCGAAGTGTGATCAGCACACGTCATGCTCTGCAGAGGAGCACCGCGGGGCCCATTCATCTCAGTCTGGGTTCGTTACTGGCAGCAGGGCAAAAAGATTGCTCAGGGCTCACGTAGGTGGGTTAAGTGAAAACGCACCACAAAGACCACAGGGAAAGCTCTGGAAACTGCCGGATCATCCGATCAATAGACTCGAAGATGACTAAGTTAGGCGGCTTTATGCAGTTTAAACATTTGTGCGGGGAGCATCCCCATGCAGCCTTTTATTGACAGCTGCAGATCAATGGTCATTTTTGATCATTTTCAACCTACATAAACCTACTGACCCCATGGCCACCTTTGGGGCACTTCAAGTCTTCAAAAATAATCAGAGGAGAGGGTGTAACATTGTCAGGCTGCTGAACACTCCGCGTGGTTCCATGTGTCCCCAGAAGCAGACTTGAGAGATCAAAATGTAGTTCCAATCAGCAGCAGGACCTCAACTAGCAGAACGATCCCGAGTCCGGTCCTCCCGCCTCCTTGAGCGCTACGCTAATTTGTGTCCCGACTCTGACCCTCAGGTGTATCAATTTTTAAACTAAAAGAGGGTAAATCTCATTGGAAATAATAGATAATAGAAAAAAGATTTTATCAAATACAAGTTTTCCTGTTTTTCCGTTCTTCAGTTGTTCTCTTCATCTGCTGCCTAACAATAGTAGCTAAAAGCATCTAAGTTTAAAA
>NW_022900923.1:6049935-6082268 GCF_012274545.1 Fukomys damarensis
TATATATATATATATATATCAAGAGGAAGGTTATGGACATGGGCATAGAATGGATGAAAATAAAGGGAAATTAATGCAACTTGGTAGCCCAGAGTCAGAGGGAACAAAAAGTGTAACTCGAAAGAATCCATGGCTGGGAGGAGTGAAGGGGAGAAAAGAGTAAAATGCTGACAATGGAGGAGAAGAAATATATCAAAGGTGGAGCATCAAACGCAGATACTCTCCGAAGAGGACAGGGAATGAGAGGAGAAGGGAGGGAGGGATCAAAAGGAAAGGAGCAGAAAGACAGGCAAACGAAGGAGCAAGAAGAGGGAACTTTCCTCAACGACAGCCCTTGCTGGTCAGTGGGATTCCCTGCTCCAGCTCCGGAGGAAGAAACTGTGCCCCCAACATGGAGCCCAGGGTGCTCCGGCACAGATTTTGAGTTTAGAGAAAATAACAACTGAATGAAGGAGGCGCAACCCAATGTGTACAGGGAACTACATCCAGGCCTTGCCACAGGGTTCTGAAGCAGTGAACTTTGGTGTTGGAGATCTGTTCAGAAGCGAGCGATATAAATAGCTTCCTGAGGAAGGTGCAGATAGATAAATTGCTAAGGACTGTCTTGGTATTTTTAAATGTTTCTTTACTTTTTCATTTGGCCTTTGCTAGTCATTGACGGAGAGTGTACCTATTGTTGAGATCTATTTAAGGGAGGTGAGAATATTTTTGAGGGGGTGGGGGGATGTAGCTCTTCAAAAATAAATTAATATTGAGAACTTTAAATTTCAATATACAGACCTTTTTCCTCTTCATCCCAACGTGTGGTTACTTCCCTGTTTTTTAAAGACCAATACAGACCAGATTAGGCAAAGTGACTGTTTTGATCGCCCTCTGTAGGATCATACCTGTAATGATTTCTGTGCCAGGCATGGTCGAATTGGGGCTTGAGATGGTGGAAGTTTGAAGCCAGGGCGTTGTGAGTACTTCTGCTTTCCAGGGTCTGAGCCATAAGTGTTTCTTAAAAGAATCTATCGTGAAATCATGAAATCAGTTTTGTTATTTGTTTAATGGCTCCTGGAGTGTGTTGAAGGACTGAATGCCAGTTGTCCATCATCAAGTGCTCGTGTTACCAAAAGTGTTTGATCGTATTGCCATCTAGGGGCGAGTGGAACTCTCAGCTCTGAAACTAGCTGTGATTGAGCAGGTGCTGCTATTGACAATATACATATGTTTTTGCTTTATAGCCCACATGCTCTTCACGTTTCTTATGACAGAAGCGATCTCTAAGTGTCCCCCAACAGCCTCCCTCTTTTATATATAATCTGCTCGAAGTGATTACAATTTGCTTTGGAGCGTATGCTTTTTTTGGCATCTATTACTGAAGATTCTTGAACAAAGAATTATTCTTTTTTGCATTATTAATCCTGCCCGTGTTTGCCCTATTTCCACAGAAAAGGAATCATTTATTGGAACAGAATGTTTATAATCAGCACTTGTAGCACCCTCAGATTTAATATTCATTGTGGTCATTCTAGTTCTGTGTTATATTTATCTAAAAGACCAATCCAATGTTGTGGAGAAATAAGTTTTTAAATATTTATGACCTAACTTTTAATATTTCAAAAAAAGAGAACTTAGTATTTCTATAAAATTTGTTTCAGAGTCTGGTTGCTTAGCAAATGTTTAAATATTAAAAGATTTCAAGAGGTTAGCTTGTAATTTCATAATGGGACTTACTGAAATAGGAAAATTGACTTTATAGGTTGCTGATAGGTAAGAGAAATTGCATTTTCTCTGCCTGTGCTTAACACATAATAAAAAACACGAACACAGCTAGAACTTTATAAATAAGAAAGTGATGATGACAATAGTGTGGAAAATTATTTCTACATTATTTTGAATTTGTCTAACCAGTTTCTTTGAAAAATTATTCAGTTTAATTTTGTCATCTTCTTTTAGATGTATCCAAAATTTTATAGCCCCAAATTAAAGAGAATTTCCTTACATATAACTGTGCCTGATGTCTTGGGTACCCACTCTCAGAAATAAGATCCTGTCTTAGTTACTTTCTTATTACTGGGACAAAATACCCAACACCCACAAATTACAGGAGGAAAGGTTTGCTTTAGCTCACAGTTTGTAGAGGTTTCAGACAATAGTTGGCTGGCTCCAAGGCAGGGCCACATGGCAGAGGGGCCTCTCAGGGGGGAAACAGTTCATGGCAGGGCGGGCAAGAAGTACCAGGCTGCAGACTATTGGTTGAAGGGGTCTTCTATCATCCACACCCAATCAGTGCTAAACCAATCAGTGGACTGATTCAGAATCACACACCCGTGATCCTGTGACTACATGAGGCTTTGGGGGACATCTAGATATAAACCATACCAGATCCTCTTCCCAGGACAGAGTTCTCCTCTCTCAGCCACGGAAGCAGAAGACAACTGAGGACTCTCAGTACACATCTAGAAAACCCACCCCAGTCTCACACACCACTAAATGTAAACGCCTTACTCCCCCAGTCCAACCTAATTGGCAATGAGTATGGTACACAACAGAAAATGCTAATTTGTGTATGTTTACCTACACATACATTATTACCCCACTTGAAGACATAATTTCTACCCTAACCAGACACAACCATCCAGTCCAGATGTAGAAAGAGCACCCCAGGGCCTTTGGAAACATTAAGCTTCTTAGCTCCGGTTTAGTTATGCAAGATATGTGAAGTGTTTTTCTCCAAGCAGGTAAGAAAAAAAAATCAGCTGTCCCTTGTTTTTCTTTTCTTTTCAGTCAATAAAGACCAGATACTCAAAGCCTCAGTAATAATTACTCTGGGTATGTTTCACAGTTTTAGTTATGGCGTTTTTAACAAATGAGGACATTTTCACATTGCTACTAACTGCAGGGTTCTCTTGGGGTGTTTGTACATTTATATTTCAGTGGGACTTTTACTATTTTCTTGTATGTGTTTGTTTTGTGGAGTTTGTAAGATATAAACACACAGCAAGAGAATGAGGGAGGAAAACTGGGGCAGTGCAAGAGTCTTATGGATAAATAAATAGCAGTGAGGATTAGAGAATTTGGACTGTTTGGCTTAAATCTCCAAACACTTAATTGTGTTAAGGTAAGTGAGTAGGCAGTTATCCATCTCTGTGACACAGCTGGGTGCCCCTGATTTTGTTGTGAGCTACACGCAGCCCTGAGGCCTCATAGATTTGTTTAAATGTTCATATAGCACATTCTTGGTGCACACGGTCTGAAAAGTCAAGCCTTTTACCTGACATAGGCTTTCTGGGTATCTGGAATCCTACATTAGGTGACATGTTCAAGGTGTCAGCAAGAACTTGGTGTTTTGGGGGGTGGGGTACCAGGTATTGAACTCAAGACCTTGCACTTGCAAAGCAGGTGGCAGAACCACTGAGCTAGATCCCCAGACCAGAACTTGGTTTTCTTAGTGACTGTTTAGGACTCTTCAGTTACTGGCGTGTCTTTGGCCATGGACTTCAGAGAGTGGGATTCTGGCCATTTCTAGCCCTAACCTGTCCACTTTCTTCCAGGGAACAAGCCGCCAAGCCCACCTGTTCGGCTTGAAGCCGTCCACAACATACCACATCAGCGTGGTGGCTGCAAACCATGCAGGAGAAGTTTCAAGCCCCTGGACTCAGGTTCAAACCTTGGAATCTTCCATGAATGGGCTGAGCCACTTCACCATGGACCAGAAAGAGAATGTCCGGGTGCCACTGCTGCGCTGGGCAGAGCGTGTGAGGACCAATGGTGCGATCAAGGTAAGGGCTGCCTGCCCTGCATGGAAGCCAGCGTTGGGGTCTCCGGAGAAGCAGACGGGGTGCTCTGGGGTCTCTGTGGGTCAACACCCCTCACAGGGTCTGTAACCTCCCCGATGGCTCCCTGGGCTCGTAGTCGCAGATCAAACTCCATCACGTGTGTACCCGCCCCATGTCCCTGGACTATATCACTTCTTCCCACCAGAGAGCTGCACCTGAACACCCCGAGGCCCAGGAAAGCAGAATAACTCCTCCAACCCATGCAGGAAAAGACAGCGTTGGGATCTGAAGCCAGAAAGTCGCAGGAGTCACAGGAGCCCTGAGCTCCCAGCGACTGTTCTCAGGGCACCTGAAGGCTCCTCCCTAGGTCTTTTTTTTTTTTTTTTTTTGGTACCAGGGATTGAACTTGGGACCTGGAGCTTGTGAGGCAGGTGCAGAACCACTGAGCCAAATCTCCGGCCCCCTAGGCCTACTCTTAAACTCTGCATAATCTGCACTTTGAACAGAGCTCACTAAACAACTTGCAGGTGCCTGCTGACTGCCCAAGAAGCAGTCGGACAAATGTCACACGCACATGTAGGCTTCCCCAGGCTGTGAGTACCGGGAGGTTTCATGTCCTCAGAGGGCGCATTCTGATGCTCTGAGCCCTCGGCCATGGCAAAGCTGGCCTCCCCTTCCTTTCCGAAGGTCCTCACCTGTGGGTCCCTGCTGCCGCCTCTGCCTCCCGTCTATACTGGCCCGGAGCGGTAGGGACCTCTGCACCCCGGCACTGTACCTTCTGCAGCCTGCAGCTGCCGCCGCCACCACCCTTCTGTCCTGCCCTCCTCCTCCAGGCACAGAGACCCCCACTTAGTTCCACATAGAGCAGGAAAGACTAAGCTGTAGCTTGTCCTGCAGCCCCTCAAGCCCCCTGAAGGGTGACAGCGGGAAGGAACACACAGCGGACCTAGAACTGCATGAGCAGCTCCGGGTCCCGGGCACCCGCCTGGCATCTCTGGCTGCTTCTGTCCAGTGCTAGAGCTGAGCGAGTGACAGAGACAAAAGCAGCCAGCAGCACTGACACCAGACATCCTGCACCCTGGGGCAGGAGGCTTAAGCCTAGGAACACATCCCCAAGTCACAAGCCAGCCGGAAGTCCCCTCAGAGAGAAAAGCCCCTCCATCACTGCCATCAGCCCTTCCTGTGAGTGTCTGAGTCCTCACCCAGCACCTGCTGCTCCCTAGCATGATTGACAACAGGAATATTGACTCCTCTCGCCTGCGTTTATTTTTCACCAAATATTTATTGAGCTTCTACTAAGTGCCATACACTTATTCAAGAGTGAACAAGACAGGAAAGGTCCCTGCTGTCACAGCCCTTACATGTATATGAATAAGCTTGGGGGAGTCTATGGGAGGTGAACAGAGAGGCAAACAGAAAGCTGGTAAATAAACAAAGTAGGGAGTTTCAGAGAGCAATGGATGCTATAAAGAAAATTAAATAGAGCAGTGCAATTATGCCTGCTCAGGCTATTTCGGAATGGATAATCATTTGAATTGAGTTGACATTTGCGCTGAGCCCTGAATGACAAGACAGAGTCATTCATACAAAGATATGGGAACAAAATGCTCAGACAAAGTGAAGAGTAAATGCAAGAGAACAAGGTGGTTGTGTTCACTGGAAAGAAAGAAAGGCGAAGTGGTAACCAGCAGGGAGCAGAGAAAGATGGCACCCAGAGAGGCTGGCAGAATTGGCCAGGGACTGGTTGTGTCATGCACTGTGGCAAGGAACAGGAATGGAAAATTACTGAAGGCTTTAAGCAAAAAGTAGAGTGGTCAGATTTATATTTCTAAACATCACACTGGCTGCTGGATGGAAAATGGACCACAAGGGGAAGGATGGAGTTCAGAAGTTGTTGGAGAATTCAGGGTAGGACCAATGATGGCTTGGATTACAGTGAGAGGCCGGAAGTGGAGAAATATGAGTGGGTTTGAGAGAGACTGAGAAGAGGGAGGTGAAAACCTTTCTAATCAGAAGCATGAAGGAGAAGGGGCACTGCAGGGTGGCTTCTAGGTCTTGACCTTGAGCTGTGCCAGGGAAGAGAGAACTGGAAGATGCTCAGGTTTGAGGGGCAAGTGGGGAGTCCAAGGCATTAAGTCCCCTGAGAAAGGTCTGCACTGAGCTAAAGATTCAGCACCCGTAGGTGGCATTGGAGCCATGGTGCTGAATGAGATCTGCTAATATGGAAAGAAAATAACAAGTAATGAGGAGAGCTGGATCACGCCCTCTGGAGATCAAGGCTCGGAGGTTGAGTTGGGAGAGAAAGGAGTGGGATGTCCCAAAGGTGGAGAGAACATATGTCAGATGCTACTGTGGGATCAGATAACGTGAGGCCACATTAGCTGGATTATAGGAGGAGGAGGAGGAAGAGGAGGTCATTTTGATCTTGACAAGATCGAGTGGTGGAAAGGAAACGCTTTGTGCCACAGCTTAAGGAGAAAATGACACGTGAGGATGGCAACTCAAAGTTTGGATGAAAAGGAAAATGTGCAAGCTGAGTGTCTTGGAGGCTGAGGCAGGAGGATCACAAATTCTAGCTCAACCTGGGCAAATTTTCAACTTGCAGAGACCCTGACTGAAAATGCAAAGGGCTGGGCATGTAACTCTATATGCAGGTCTTGGGTTCAGTGTCTAACACAAAGAAAGAAAGATGAAAGGAAGGAAGGAAGGAAGGAAATGGAAAAGAAGGAAAGTTGGGGAGAAGGGAGGAATAAAATGGAGGAGTAGCCAGGGCACTGTGGTGTTGAAAAGCTTTATTTAAAAGTCAAGGGAAGATACTACAATTCATTCAAAGATTACGGGAATGACCAGCAAAGAAGATAAGCGGATGGTGGAGGAGATAATGTGGATAACTGCAAGAGTGCAGTCACTGGGAAGGATGAGAGATCGGGATGCGTAAGTTGGTGGCCCCGGACAGGAGCACAGATCCTTCCCCGCCAGCCAAGGGACAGAAGGAAAACGCAGATGCCTCTCTGCTTTCTGTGGGCTCACACAGCATGAGCTGAAATACTGTCAGACAGGATGTGTATCCAAAACACCTAACCTGCTGAATAGCGTAGCTGAGCCTAGCCTAATTCACACATCCTCAGAACACTCGGATTAGCCGACAGTTGAGCAAGGTCACCTCACACGAACCTGTATTCTAATGAGTATTTATTATGTCCTTAGCATATTTATTAGTCTAGATTGCCAAGGATTTGGTGACAGTAATGTAACCTGAGAGCATTCCTTTCTAAAGGCTTCTGTTCCTCATGAGC
Source organism: Fukomys damarensis (assembly GCF_012274545.1). Taxonomy (NCBI): domain Eukaryota; kingdom Metazoa; phylum Chordata; class Mammalia; order Rodentia; family Bathyergidae; genus Fukomys; species Fukomys damarensis. The sequence goes on from NW_022900923.1 coordinate 6,056,996, forward strand.
CATGTGGTGTGTCAATAACCAACAACAGTGCCAAGAAAAGGGGTGTTGGCTATTAGTGAGGAAAGGAGAGCACACAAAATAATTACTTCAGCAAATGAGAGACAAATGCATAAGAAGATACAGGGTTACAATTTGGTGAGCACCTACTGAAAATGTACAGTGAGAAATGTAAAGTGAGACCAGCCTGCCTGTGAGTGTTAGTGCTCTGTTGCTATAACAAAATATGTGAGGCAACTAAATTATAAAGAGAAAAGGGTTCTTTTGGCTCATGGTTCTGGAGGCCCAAGATCAGGTGGCCCCTGTCTTTGGGCTCCTGACAAGAGCAGCAGGTCAGAGCTGGACTGCAAGCCAGAGCGGAAGTGCTGATCATGCCAGAAAGGAAGCAGGAAGAGGGCAAGGGGTCCTGAGGTCCCCTGCCAGGCACATACACAATGAAGCAGGGACTGCCCACAAGGCTCCCTCTCCCCCAGGCCCCACCACCTCCCAAGAGCACCTTCCCAGGGACTGGGATTTTAGCATGAGCCTTCCGAAACACTCATCTAAACTACAGCAACACATTTGGACTTTTCTCCAAAGCCTCTCAGCAGCGTGGGTGAGAGGGGAAACTGAGGGTAATGCTCATTAGACGTTTGCCCAGGGAACAACAGGGGCAGCAAGGGCTCCAGGGACCCGAGAGGCTTATGAGCTGACATGGAATCTGCATTTCCTGTGGGATCTGGGCCACCCCTCCTCCCCTAGGGACCTGCTCTTACCCTGGGAAGCCAAGGAGAATCACATCAAAACACAGCGCTCCAACCTAGATTTCTGGAAGTCTGGGCTGCGCCATTTTAAGTGACATTGAAGGGCTCCTGAGCAGCCCAGGTTTGTTCTATCAGCCACAGTCTGCAGGAGCAGCGGGAGCTGGCAGTGCCCTGGCAGGCCGGCGTGTGCCCCACCCCCCCAGCGCCAGAGGCACAGCTCCTCACCCACAGGAGGTGGCACCTTGAGGGCACTGAAGCAGGAAAGGGTGGGAAGTCCCAGCTCAGAAACATCTGCGTCCACATTTAGTTACTTTCCAGCTTTCCAAGAACAGTGAGTAATACAGACATGAAAACTACCTGTGTTTGGTTGATAAACCTCAGACAGTTTTCACCAGCACAAAAATGTTTTGCCCCAAAAGAAGCCGTCAGTTTTCCTCCACAGCATAAGAAAGACAGGGTGGGTTTTTTCCCCCAGTCATCAAAATTACATGTTTGTGTATACTCTGTATACATTTTTGTACACGCATTAACGTGTGTATATGTGCCTGTACGCGTGCACACATATTTTCAGCCCTGGCACCCCAAAATAACAAATACTAAGCATTACAATTCCATTTCCCAGAAAGTTCTGTGGAAAATTCCTAAATAAGGTAGGTGGATCTTACCCTAGTGAGGATGAGATCAAACCCCCACAGAATGGATAAATTGGGACTTGAATGCCTTTCCTTTCTTCCTAAAAATAAAAATAGGAGCACCTGATGAGCACGACTTAAGTCGAGGAATAAGGGTCAGCGGCCTTAGGCGTAGATCAGTGCTTACATATTACCCAACCTTTTAAAAAACCTCTGCAGATCTTTTGTTAACCGAAAAGGCTTCCATTTCCGAGGTTGCTGGCAGGGTGCTGCTTCGAGGTCGTTCTTGGGGGTCTTTCTTTGAGATGCTCAGTGCAGCGTCTTCCTCTGCTTCTCCCCCAGGCCTGCGGAGTCTTCAGCCAGGGGCTAGGGCTGCGCCGCTTCCTGCTCCGCAGCCTGCATCTGCGTCCGGGCGCCGTCTCCAAGCTGAGCCTGCAGCAGCTTCTAACCGGAGAGGCGGCCCCCGAAGGGCTCTCTGCTCCCCAGCTGGCCTGGGTGTCCCGGGAGCCCCCCACTCTGCGGGTGTCCTGGACGCCCCCGGAGCAGCCGCACGGCGTGATCCAGTCCTATGGGCTGCAGAGGAACGGGGAGCGCCTTCCCTTCCGCTTGGACGCCGGGACCTGCAGCTACACAGACGCCGACCTGCTACCCTTCTCCACCTACAGCTACGCTGTGCTCGCCTGCACACGCGGAGGCTGCGCCACCAGCGAGGCCACCCGGATCACCACCCCCGAGGCCGCGCCATCGGGACTAGGCCCTCCGGTTCTACGGGCCGTCAGTGCCAGCCAGATCGGTGCGTCCTGGTCCCCACCGTCCACCCCAAACGGGGACATCACTCACTACCGGCTGCGGTACGCCGGCTCGGAGCAGCCCGCTGGGCGGGGCCTTTCCCTCCTGGTGTCGCACCTGCAGCCCTCCACGCGGTACCGCTTCTCCCGGCTCGCCTGCACGGGCGGGGGCTGCGCCACCAGTGGGCCCAGGGCTGCACGGACTATGGAGGCCCCGCCGGAGAACGTGGCTCCCCCCGTGCTGCAGGTGACAGACTCCCAGTCCGTAGACGTCACCTGGAAGCCCCCCCGAAACCCAAAGGTCCAGATCCCTAGCTATGAGCTCAGGAGGGACGGAGCCGTGGTGTACACCGGCCTGGAAAGGCGCTTTCACGATTTCACCCTCACCCCAGGTATGGAGTATGGCTACATGGCGACGGCCACCAACGCCCAAGGGGCCGTTTCCAGTCCTCTAGTCAAAGAGCGGACCAGCCCCTCGGCGCTCACAGGACTGCAGCCAGCCACACTGCACACCAGGGGCCCTCGTGAGATCTCTGTGAGCTGGGACCCTCCGGTGAGGGCCAACGGCAACATCGTCAACTACACCGTCTTCACGCGCGAGCTCTTAGAGGGAGAAAGGAGAACCCTGGCCATCAACAGGACACACGGCTCGTTTGGTGCACGGTCGCTCGTAGTGGAGCAGCTGAAGCCCTTTCACAGGTAGGTGGCCGAGCGGGTGCCCTTGGAGGAAGCCATTGTCCCTTCTGCCGTGCCAGCCCCTGGTCAGTTCTAAAGAGAATTCCGAAGGCCAGACTCACGATGTACCCAACCCGGTCCATCTAGCGGTCATGGTGAGAAAGCCGGCTTCTGCAGAACCCCAGGAGAGCAGGATTCCTGCAGGGGATGTTTGCAAAGCCAGCGCGGAGATGAAGCCTCTTCCTGAAACCAAGTCCCTCCTAAGTCACCGGCTCCTGTGAAGTTCCCAGAACCGGGAGGGCCTCCTGCCCCAGCCCATGAACAGAAGGAGGCACAGTAAGACAGGATAAAGTGCAGTCTGAGTGCGGTGACCAGCCAGACTTGGTCTGCAACGAAATTAGTGCTGGGAAGAGCTGTTCATAGGAATCCAGCGCTGCTTCCGGAATAGAAACTGTTCCAGACTCTTTCCCCGCCGTTTCAGGACTGTCTTCCCCTGCAGCTGTGACTCCTCAGACTGTACTATCCTGCTATCTCACATTCTCCTGGCAGTTTTCTCTGAGTTCTTGGCTGGCATGAAAGTGTGTTGCTCCCTCCACAAAGGAATCTTCTTGCAGCTTAAATAATTGCTTGGCAGTTTTCCCTATCACGTTTTAAGTAACTTGAGTCCCCAGGGAGAAGAGTAATAAAAGGCATTTTATGCTTAAAATTTAGTAAAATTAACATAACCATTTAAAAAAATTAAAGGCTAAAAGTGTTGATTTCCAGCCACCACAGGTAAAATTGAGCTATCATTGTAATCTACCGATGTGTAGATTAGATACCTCTATAATTATCTCTGATATATAGTGCTGGCTACATGAAACATTCATGGTCCTGTGCATCTATTCGTGACAATTATTTAGGGGCACATTAAATATTAAACAGTAATTAAAACTTCCTCAGGTGTCCTCCACAGCTAATCCACATACGTTGGCTTTTATTTTACTCTAATTCGGGATGTAAAAGACCCACACCGGCTATGGAGCTCTGCTTTCTACACTGGCTTCCTCTTTCCCTGACATTACATGCGAGTTCCAAAACTGCCATCAGTTGACTCCCCCTGCCCTTGAAACTGTTCTTCACAAAGATTTCTAGGGCAGAATATAGTTTTCCAGATGTGAGAAGGATGCTTTTCCTAGGCTGGGAAAGAAAAAGGTTGGTTCATCCAGTGAGTCTAGCAGGGACACTTAAGGGTGCAAGAGGGGTCTCTTTGTTATTCCCTGTAATTAAAGCTGTGACACTGCTGGTGTAGGACAGAATAGCACCACTACCCTATGTCTTTTAAAGCATAGTCATGTTCATTAATATTACGCATTAGTGTGTCCACTGTCGGCCACTGTAGCTTCACTAGGAAGAAGTAGCCTGGGAATGTTCCAGAAAGCAGCTGACCCAGGATTCAGAAGCTACCACAGATAATCCAGAAACTGAATGACCGTTTGGTGGAAAATCAAAATTGACCTCACAGCTCTTCCACACGCAGCTCTGGGTGTGCTCGCGTCAGCCTGCCAGCTCATCCGTGTGGAGAGGGGTCAAAGGGGAGAGAAAGTGGAAGGGGAGGAGAAGCGGGGTGGATGGGATAAGTCACAGGGGACGAGAAGAAGGTGACTTGCAGAGCAGGAAGCCCGTATGCTGGAGAGCTGGTGCAGCAACTCCTTGAAGAGAAAAGGTGGAAAATGGACAGGAAAAGCCTGGACCCAGAGAAATGGAGGCAGACGAGCTGGGTGCCGAGGGGAAATTAGGGGTGTCATAAAATCCGTGGGTGAAAACATGCTGGTTTTCCACCTGAGGCACTCAACACTAACCAGAGTCCCTGCTAGGTGAACAGACCTGTTCAAGCGGCCGACACTGACACCGGCTCCGAGGCAAAGCCTAACTGATGAGTTGCGTTGAACTGGATGGTGATGAGGTGTCCTGGTGATGGGTGCTCCCATGTAACTGGGTTCACTCTGGCCGCGGAAGGTCTCTGGGGTGCGTACCGGAACCTGTTGTAAGATGTCAGGTATCAGGTCCGAGATTTATCACTGCCGAGACCTGAGCTCCGTGCTGTTCCTTTACAGCCTGGAAATAGGCCCGGGGATCCTCTGGCCCTTGCTCAGAGACAGGGGAAGCCCAGAGCTCCCAGACCGCTCCTCACTCCCTGAGCTGCCTTCCTCATTGCTGCATTAAATACTTTTGTAGAGCACTAGACTTTTCACAGGAAAGAATCTTGAAAGTTGATTTATTCCACATAGCCTTCTTCAGGGAAAGAATTGTGCCCAGGCCTTGTAAACACATAAGAGCCTTTCCTTTAGTTTGCCAAGCCAGGAGGATTTAAAATGAACTTTCCATGGCAATATGATTTCATTAGTCTTTTAAAAAGTTAACCAAAGACCGGAGTCTTGGAGACATAGCTCAGTGCAGTTCTTCTTGAGCATGCGCAAGGCCCTGGGTTCCATCACCAGCACTCAAAGAGCTGTGTATAAAAATAAATGTGAGCTGTGTGTGATGCCACAGGCTTGTAATCCCAGCCCTCTGAGAGGCTGAGGGAGGAGGATTGCAAGCTGGAGTGCAGCCTGCAATTTAAAGAGACCCCCATCTCCAACAAGGAGATAAGGGGGCTGGGAGTACAACTCAGTGCAGAGGTCCTGGGTTCGATCCCCAGAACCAGAAAATAATAATGTGTGTGCACTTCTCTTTATAAGAATGCTCCATCTTTTAAAGCTCTGTCCCACACATATCTGTCACGCTGATGCCCTGTGATCCTACCTTCCGTCCGCAGGTATGAAGTATGGATCCAAGCCTGCACCACCCTGGGGTGCACATGGAGTGACAGGGCCGCCATCCAGACCCCGGAGATAGCTCCCCTCATGCAGCCTCCTCCTTACCTGGAGGTGGGGACGACGCCAGGGGGCTTCCAGCCCACCGTTTCCCTTCTGTGGACAGGTCCTCTCCAGCCAAATGGAATCATCTTGTCCTATGAACTGTACAGAAGACAAACAGCAACTCAGCCTGGGAAATCCAATCCAGTGCTGACCTACAATGGGAGCACGAACTCCTTTCTGGATTCTGAACTGCTGCCTTTCACCGAGTACGAGTACCAGGTAAGACCTGTGTGTGTCCAGCAACGCAAGCTGAGATCTTGTGCACTCACCTATAAAAACTGCGCTTGGTTCAAAAAGTCATTTCACAAAACACAGGCTGAGAGAGGGTGATGATATCCTTTAAAAAGTTTTAAGCCACTGGGCTGGGGATTTAGCTTAGTGGTTCTGCTGCCTGCTTCGTGAGTGCAAGGACCTAAGTTCAATCCCCAATACCAAAAAAGAAAAAAAGAAAGTTTTAAGCTGTGAATTCATTTGCTGCCTTCCTTTTCTTGGTTTTGGATCCCTGTGGCAGATGCTTGCTTTTTCTATGTAACTAGGGGAAGTGTTTGCTTTTTGCACTAATGAAGTGGTTTGCACCATTAGGCTCCCCTCTGGTAGTGAGACGCTCCTTGTTGGAAGATCCCGTCACAATAACTCACTGATTGTAGCACAAAATAAAATCTGTTGATGAACATCTGTAGCTGTTGTGCTCAAGAAAGAAGGGAGAGTGGAGAAAAGGCTGAAAAGATGCAACTCCTCTGCATGCAGGATGAACTAGGTTGGTAGGAGTATGGTAAAAATTGTCATAGTAAGACTGCATGTCCCTAAACCAGCAAGCATTAAGGGTCATATTCTGAAGATACTTTGAAATCCAGAGAGAATTTTTGTGAGGCTCGTTGTGCCTTCGGAATCCACAAGCACTTTTCTTGTAGTGAGTAGCAGCCCCGTTTCTGGTTCCACCTTTGGCGCAAGTGTGGCGGGAGAGTCAGCCAGGTTCTTCTGGCCCAGGGAGGCACACACTGGCCCCAGCGGGGCCTGGTCTTCAGCGGAGCCACTGGGAAATGTAAAAGGGAGAAGTGAGAAATCCTGATAAAATTCTACTTTTCTCTGTCTAAAAGTTTTTCTTTTCCCTGCTTTTCCAAGCATGGCTCTCCAGCCCTTCTTTTAACTCTGTTTCCTCCCAGTAAAGGCTCTTTGGCTTAAGCTAGAGTCCCTTCCTCTGCCTGAAGTCACAGGAAGCTTTGTTGCTTGATATAAGCACTTAGTGCAGGCACAATAACGAGATGTTGTCTAAGATGGGAAACTGAGCCTTAAAATTCTTATCATAACAAGAAATGATAAAATCACTAAGGAACTGTGGTGAACAGATCAATGAGCATAATGATTAGAGGTAAAATTTTAAGCATGAAAAAAAGTATGTTTCAGGTTAATACTGTATGCGACAAACTAACCAATGAAATTAGTAAGAATCGAAGGTGGAGGTTCTTGAGTGGTTTGAAGAAATGCATAGAGATAAATCCATAATTTATTGTTTGTAATTCCAAATTTAAAAATCTTTTAAAAGCCAACTTTTTTAGTGGCGATGGGGGTAGGGGGTATGGGCACAACTCAGTTGGTGACAAAACCCAATCTAAATAAGTTTGACACTATCTGTAGTATTTATTTATTTCACCTACATGTGAATATTTATATGTTTTACTGCAAAAATACTGCAGTTCATCGTAAGATAGCTAACCTGGTCATCTCGGAGATATTATAAACTATACAGTAGATACATTTTGTTAACCTTTCTGAATTTGAAAAGCAAAATTGTCTGAAAAGCCTACCAGGCTCCAAGAGTTTAGGATAAAGATTGTGGCTTATGTTACGAAGCAACAAAATACCTACTGATGCCCCCACTGGAAAGAAAATACTGTGAGAAAGAGGCAGGACCTGTGTGGCTGTGCCTTTGCTCTTGCCTGTTTCCTCACTGAAGTGTCAAGCTGTCAAAGACCACACAGTTCTCAGTCATTTAGTTTCCCATATAAATACAAGTGTGTCTTTGTGAGAGAATTGCTAGGAGTGTTTGGCCTGAATTAGGCAAAACAAAATGACCCAAAGGTACGCAAGGCAAAGCAGTGTTACAGCTCTCTCGACATTCATCGCCTGCTGTCGCTGGGTTAGATTTTGGCCGCATTATCTGACAAGTCTCATCCTAGTGTCTGTGGACTGGCAAACTCCAAGCGTGTGTCCTCCCTCCAGTTAAATTTCTCATCAGGAGCTAAGGATGATCAAGGAGCCCACATTTCAGAGAGGAGGCAAGTTGAGAATCTCCAGCCGGGTAGACGCTTTTGTAACTGTTATTATCAGCTCCATGTCACGGTTTTCCTCTGCACTCACACACCGAAGTGAAAGTGCTGTGTTTAATTTGCTTTTCATAACAAACTGATCTCAAATTTGCACTTATTAGCTAACCCTGTGTTGTTACAATATAAGAATACAAAACAGGAAAACATTCACGCCTGTCAGGCTCTGTACTTATACAAAAGATGTTTTGAAGCGATTAAATGATGAAATAAATGAACTAAATTATTGGATTTATTTAGCCTGTGTGAACGCTGAGCCTCTAGTAATTCTAGAGAAGTCATTGAGTAAATTATGTCCTAAATGATTTATTTCCCTTAACAAAGGAACATTTTGTCTTTGACGAGAATTTGCCCTGCTCTCAAAGCCACTGGAGGGTCACCTCATCCACAAGTCACCTTTGAGGAAACATCTCCTTTGTCCTAAGCACACTGTTTACCTGACAGCCAGCACTGATTTGAATCTTCAGCAGAGGGTGATATTTTCGAGGTAGCTCACTGATTTTCCAGGAGCAAAAACAAAGAAGATGTCCCAGCATGTGGAACTGTTGGTCAAGAGGTGGCTGTGGTGGTTGAGTGTGGCCAGCCACATAGTTTGCCCTGGGAGTGCCAGATGGGGCTCATGACCACCGTCCTGCCCTTTCCTCCACCGCTGAATTCATGCTGCCTTTGAGTGTGGACGTGGAAGACAGCTGCTAGGATGTAGTTAAGTGAAAGAAACAAGACTGCACTCTCCAGTCCAAATTAATTCACCAGTCAGTTGGCCGGTGAGACAAAGGGCCGTAGTGTGGATAAGTTCTGCTAGGCTGGAGGGTCAGATGTCACTCAGCGCACAACAGTTCATGCGAGCAGCTTGGTAGCAATTCACTTGGAAAAGCCATGTGATATCACAGGCGTAATGATGACCTGTGGCCGTCCATTGCTTTCTAACAGGCCAGTGCTGTCCCCAAACTGGAGGCTCCAGGAAGGGGTGGATAGGAGACCTGGAAGGGATCGTACTGTTCCCACCATAGGCAGTCAGCTGAGGACCAGAATGGTGCTATGCAGGCCACCAGAAGATAAAGGCTGAGCTGCGCAGAGCAGGAGAAGGGCTAGCAACTTCTAGTGTCCTGGATGATTGTGCAAAGAACACTTCTGAGCCCACAGGCTCCACAGAGTTGGTGGCTGAGAGCAAGTGCTTACCTCTGCAGACCTGAGGAGGGTGAGGCCAAGCTCCTGTGCCTGCTGAGGGCCTGCTTTCTACTTTCGCTTTTGTGGGCAGACGATCTCCCTGTGCTCTCTTAGGCACCCACAGCAGAGAACAGTAGTCACCTCCGGGCTGTTCCTCTTCTTTCTGAGGACCCTAATCACATTGGTGAGGGCCCCACCCCAGGTGAGCTGCTACCTCCATGTCCCACCACCTCAAGAACCAGCCTTCAGCAGATGAGTTTTGGTGACGCAGAGCTTTCGTGCACAGATCCCATCTAGACACACAAGTCCCCTCCCATGGCCACGGAGGAACGAGCCACAATCATGTTCTTTGTGGAAATTCAAATCAAACTTTATCTTCTCTTGATTGGCCCTGGTAATCTACAGTTTGTAAAGTTGAACAAATAAGCCCTGATCCAGAGCAATTTCGTTTTCTAATACTGTTTAGCTTTAAGTTGCAGTGATGCAAGTGGGTCTGAGAGACCAGCTTCAGACAGGAAGTGGCAAGAGGGTTATCTGTTACCGAAGTGGATGCAGGGAGATAGCAGCAGTGGTGTCCCCTAGCAAAACCTATCCACTTGATTTGCTCTAAAAAGTGAGTTTTAAAATTGTACATTCATTATAAAATAGAAATGTAAATAAATGGCAGACTTAGTTTATTTAGTTTACTACATGTGAGTCCCGTGTGTGACCTTGAGAAAACCCGTACCACTAACAAGGCATGATGAGTGGTTTTACTCCAAGTAATTAATAGAAAACCACTTGAACTAAATTTAAAAAGAAGGGAATTGTGCGCACTCATCTGTCTGGAAAGAGGACTGAAGGAAAGAATTCCTTAAAACTAAGCAAAAGACGCGAACACCGGGCCCTCAAGACCTGCTTGCAGGATTTGGTATCATGGGACTCACCCCTTCTCTCCTTCCCTCCTGCGTCTGTCTTAGCTCGTCTGTTTCCCACCATTCTGCACAACTTCTCTCCAGGCATCAGAGACTATCCCTGTTGGCTCCAGGATTCCAACTTTCTCTGTGCCTCACTTTCCTTATCCTTCAATTATGAGTAAGAGTAGCTCTGACCCCGTAGCTTGCTTTGAGGTTGAATGAGTCAATGTGTTGAATGAGTTACTGGGAACAGAGGCTCACACTAGAAGCTACTCAACCAACAAAGGGATGGACGTCATTATCATACCCACCCCTAAAGGAGAGGACTTCTCCCTCCCAGTAATCACACTGCCACCAAGAGCAGGACTCTGACTTACCCTGTTGCATACACCCTGTGCCTCTGGGAACCACGAGAGTGGAGCACCACAGCTGAGCAGGGCTGGCCCCACGGTCCACTTCCGGCTGCACAGGATGTGCAAGAAATGCCCCACCTGCAACAAGAGCTGTCCAGCACCTCACACACCACTGACACTGACAAATAGCCTAGCCTCTGAGATATTCACGACCTCTGCTTTTTTCACCTTGGATGCTCACAGCTTTGCTATTCTCCAAATGCAAAAAAAAAAAAAAAAAAGAGTTAAGATCACACAGGTTGCAGAATGTTTAATTTTTCATTTATCCAATTAAACAAATGGGTGTATTTATAAGAATGAAAAACCTCCTGAGTGTAGCAGGGTATTAGATCCTGTCTACCTCATTGAGAGAAGGAAGTACCGTCCTTTGTTCTAAGAAGGTAAAGAGCCAGGTTAAGGGAATTCTTTTTTTCTGCATTAGTGAATGATTCATCAAATATTAGCATGGAGTAAAGGCAGAGTTGGCTCTGAGGATGTGAGCAACCTCCTGTGAGCACCCCGCCCTTTCCTGTCCCTGTATCTCTTCTTTCAGCAAAAGAATCCCTTGCCCACAACCCAGGACCGGGATCCCTTCTGGCCTCTGTGACCCGTGGCCTCCCATGGCTGACAGCCTGCCCCAGCCCGTTCCCCACCGCCCTCCCCAGCACAGTTCGACACAACGCACTGAGCATTGCTGTTTGGCTTTGGACTTGCATTTAATGAGGAATTAATCTCACTAACGTATTTCTGACCAGCATGGATGCTTTTGTTTGGTTAGTTTCTCCCACAAGAACTAAGCTCCCTTCATCCCCACTGCCCACAGCTTAAGTTTTTAAATGATTTATTGATGTTGTCTGGCTCGGGTGGTGCATTTGTTCTGAGACTTGAGGGCCCGTGCACAGCATAGACCTCAGGCTGCCAGACGTGTCTGAGGCTGGGAGACGCGGGATGGCCACTGGTCAGAGGCTGTGTCTTCCCTGCCCTCTGGCATTTGTTTTCAGGAGATACCTGCACCCCAGGTATGAGTACTATTCTGCCTCCTCCACAGGTGCTGTCTTGTGGAATCTCTGAGGAATCTACCCGTGTGAGTGTGTGTGTGTGTGTGTGTGTGTGTGTGTGTGTGTGTCTGTGTGTGTATGTGTGTGTTACTGGGGACTGACCTCAAGGTCTTCAGACTGAGCTGCATCCTCAGCCCTTTACTTCTATTTTGAGACAAGATCTTGCTAAATTGCCCAGTTTGGGCTCACAGTCACGATCTTCCTGCCTCAGCCTCCCAGAGTGAGCCCTAGGCTTACAGTCAGGTGCCATTATTCCCAGATAAGGACGCTATCCTCAAACTATTGTTGGTGGCTAAGGGTGTCTTTGAGATGAGCCATGTGTCTGAACACAGGTAGGGTCTCACCCTTGTGTCGATAAAACCCAGATTTATATTTCACTTAAGCCAACACTGATCTGCCCGTGTGGAGAGTTTGCTGGAGGTTAAATGTTGAAACACTAGAATTTCCTCCTTCTGAATGAAGATGCTGTGTATTCCAGTCTGCCCCACGGCTCTCCACAGCAGTTCTGGTTCCAAGATTTGGCCATCAAAATAAAAGCTCCCAATGATACTTGAAGCTTCCCCTCCAGTACAAACCCTCAGGAAAGCAGGAGATCCATTTCATTCACTTTTCTTTAGCCTATGAAACAATCTGCAATTGTAAAACACCTACCATGTTCAGAATGACTACCGAGTGAGTAGGAGTCAGTCAGGAGACTAAAACCATGGACTGTACCCCCGGGAACATGAAGTCGAATGTATAAGAAAAGCCCTCAAATAAAGACTCTGTGAAAGCATATTTCTGAGCAGCAGCATTTAAAAGATCTGAGTGAAAGCAAAAGAGGCCCCCTCACCTTCAGGGGCAGCCCCACTGCCACATGAACTCCCACAGCCCCTCTTAAACTGCCCTCACAGGAAGTGCACAGTGACCCAAATCATTCCACGGTGAAATTAGGAGGTGCTCCGTTTCCTCAGTCTCACAGGAAAAGAAGGAAGGAAGAAGGGAGGGAAGGAGCAAAGGAAGGAAAGAGAAAAGAGAGAGAGAGAAGAAAGGAAAGGGAAAAGAAGGGAGGGAGACTCACCCCACACTTCCACATTCCCATCCTTGTGATCAAACACACCACTACTGGCACCTGTGTAATGGTTGAAACTGTTCTCCCTTGTGTCTGGCTCTTGGTGGGAGGCACGTTCCTCACTCCAAGGGTATTTGGAGAGACTGTAGTGAAGAGGCTGCGGAGGTGTGGGCAGAATTAAGTGACATGACCAGGGATGTTAAAAATAAGGGACTAGCAATAGCCATGAGCCATTACCCTCTCGGCCTAAAGGGACAAAGGAGGAAACTTTGAGCAGGAGGCACCATGGCCAGTGGTGTTGCCAAAGAGGGAGCAGGAGAAATGCACATCCTGAGTTCTAAGTTCTCTCTGTCTTTGGAACACACTCAGCTGGAAAGAAGCCAGAGGAGAAGAGACTCCTGTGAGACAGAATGCGAAAATCAGGCTCCCTGGGTACAGGGAAGGCCCAGGAGGTCAGAGCACGGATCTGGAAGAAGCCCGCACACCCTACATAGCTCAACCAGCATCCCTCCCACCCTCCTGGGACACTGCTTCTCCAGTACGACAATTTCCGAGCTGGCTCACATAGCAGCCTTTGGCTTAGCACTAACTGATTATTGATAAACCACTAGGTAAAGAGGAAGGTTCATTGTGTGCATTGCACCTAAAACACTTGGGCCAAAAGTGTGTTCCCATCAAACTCTGCAGAAATATCTTGGTTTATGAAGCCATCCAGTCCTACAGGTGGAAAGAAAAACACATTTGAGTGAATCTGAGTCCTTCAATTAAAATCTTTAAGAAGATGGTTGTGACTCCTTCTTGTTAATTGATTTATCTATCTGTGGATTGCTCAGATCATTACTGAGATGCCTATAAGCATCTAGGAAAGTGTGCACTTCTCCTTGATCCCTATAGGCATATTGGTAATGGAAACCAGAAGTGAAATTCTTTTCTCTGGAGAACCCATTTACTTACTCTAATGTGTGCATTTGCTCATGCTTGGGACTGTTTTTAAAATTAATTAACAATAAGGCAAGTGGAGAATGCCATGCAATGAGTAAGTTTTAATGTAGGAGCAATATTTCTGAAAATTCATGCTTTTATTTGTTCTAGCCCACAAAGATCTGGAAAGAAATACATGGAGCGAGACAGGGCTCAACTCAGAATGCTCTGAGGTTTCCAAGTCTCTTACTGATCCATGTCTGCTGACTGGAGCCCATAAGTTGGTTACAGAATTGCTGTCTGGCCCTACTATCTCTCCCAAACTGGCAAGTCACTCTTTCCTGTCCTTTCACATAGAAAATGCAATAATAGACACCACTAGTGATCTGGTATTTGGAATGTTCTGAGAACTACATTAAGAACTTGTGTGGATTATTGGCTTTAATCTCCTAACAATCATTCAGGATACACATTATTTTATCGTTTCTCAGAGGAGAGTCTGAAGGTGTAACTGGGTAACCTGCCCAGGGATGGAGAGGGGGAAGTTGAAGGAGCCTCAAGATTCAAGTTCCAAAGATGGTGTTCTTTAATTCTAGTGTGTTGTTGCTTCCAAATTGCACTTGTGTACAGCTCTAGGACTTGCAAAATCCTGACAAAATATTTGTAAGTGGATTTATACCTTACCGTATTCTGCATAGATTTACAGAAACTTGATTGCATGTAAATGTCAGAATAATTCCATAAGGTTGATATTGTTATTTTGCTATAACCAGAAACCTAAATGACTTAGCAGGTTACCTGTTCAAAAAAAAGGCAGAGTCAGCCAGGCATGGTGATACACACCTATAATCTCAGCACTCTGGGATCACAGGAGGAGCACAAGTTTGAGCTCGGCCTGAGCAATTTAGTGACTCAGTGAGACACTAAATTAAAAATAAAAATGGGCTAAGGATGTTGCCCAGTGAGAAAGCCTTGGGTCCAATCCCCAACACTGCATTTTAAAAATAAGGGCAGAGTCAGAAGTCAGGTCTTGATGCTCTGGCCCATATACCGGGAGGGTTCTCCTCTGCTGATCAGGCCTAGAATTGGGGCCACTTTATTAACAGACTCTGGGTCTTCAGCCAGTGATTTACATTTGCTGAGCTTCAGTGTACTTGTCTGTATAACTGGGGTGAAAAGACTTCTCTCCCTAGGGTTACTGTGAACTTTAAGTCAGTTTGAAATCTTGGATCTTGTCACATATAAAGTTAAAATTTAATATATAAACACACAGAAAGTGTTTAATATCCCATATGCCTGTAAAAGGCACTTCAGATAAAGTGCATCCTCTACCAGGACCTCTCTTAGCTTTGTGTAAAATGCAAAGTCCTCTTTGGCTGCAGTTCGTCCCTTTCTATCCAGATCTCATTGACCTCTGGCCCTGTGACTAAGGCCACACAAGCCCCAGCTAAGAATCTGGTCAGAGGGTCTTCGCACCTGCTCCTTCTTTGGCCCAAAATACTCTCCCCCTCTGTCTCCATGTGTCCTCCTCCTGCTGCTTGCACCCAGCTTGACTACTGCTTCTAAGAGAGCTTCCTGGACTATGCCCTTTGCATGAATCACCCCACTGAAGAGCATCACTTCCTCCTTGCTGCTCACTGTTGCCTGTGTGTTTCATGTTTGTGTTCAGTTGTGCTTCCCCAGTCTTGGTCACTGTCCTACACCCATCTCACAAACCAGTGTTGGCCTTCAGAAGGGTCTCAGCCAATAGCTGAATGATATTCTCATGTGATTGTCACAGCTCATGTCTAGATGTCCTCCCAAAGCCTCATGCACTCATAGACGGAGCTTCCAGAGGGAGCTGGTGCTAGGGTGTGTGATGCTGGCATAAAGTTGTGTGATGGTGGATTAAAACTATGCGATGCTGGGCTTAAGAGTGCATGATTTACTAAATCCCCTGGGGTTGGAGATTTAGCTCAGTGGTTCCGCTGCCGCCTCAAAAGTGCAAGGACCCTAGTTCAATCCCTGATACCAAAAAAACAACAAAAAAAGAACAACTAAATTAGTCCACTGACTTGTTAAGCATAGTTCTGGGTGTGGAAGATAGGAAGGACCACCTAGGGGTCACCCAAAAGGTGGGTAGCCTGGTTGGGATAAAAGGAGAGGCTTCTGCCTCAGTGCATGCTGCTGCTGCTGCTGCTTGCTACTGTGCTGTCTCCTTCCCACCTTCCATGGACTGTTTCTCCTCTGAGATGCCTCACTGGCCTGCCACCCTACCCTGAATGCAGCTAACTATGCACAGAAGCCTCTACAAACGGAGCTATGATAAGCCTTTCCTCCTTTAACTTTAGGTATCTGGTGTTTTGTCTCTGCAATAAGAAAAGTAACAGTGATTAAGGATACCAGAACTGTTCCCAGGAATAATGTCCCTAGTTGGCAATTGTGACCTTAGCTTCCCATAGCGACTCATTGTGGAGAATGAGCTCCCAATGCTCTGCTAGTTGGGACGTAGTCGTTATTTTCACAAAGATGATGATATTTCAGTTCATTTACATGTTCTGGGAGGTATGTGAGGAGTGCTCGCCCCTGTCCAAAGCATGCACATTGGCAGCAGGTACTTGTGGTCTTGCAAAGATGGGCCCTGCGGGTTCTGGACCAGATCTAGTTTGTGCTGGAAGACTGACCCTCCCACTTAGCAAGTTGCATAACTTCTCTGTGCCCGTCCACCTGTGTGAAGTGAAGGTAATAACACCAACCACGTAGGATTAGAGGATGAACTAGATCAGTACCTGGAACACATCGACAACAGGAAGTGTAAACCTAGTGGTTACTTTTGTGTGCCCTTTGTGAGAGAGCTGGGTGGGGCTGGGTTCCTATTTGCTGTCAGGGAGAGCAGGAATAAGCAGTAACAACTAGTATGTGATAAACTCCTCCTTCTCTTCCTCCTCCTCATTATGATTAAAAATGAATTAAGGTTAATTTCAGTATTTTCCACTAACGTTGAAGCCAGTTCTTCCTTCTTTGTGTTTTAGAGAAGTCACATGCTTATTTACTGAAGGCTCCAATGAGCAAGCAGTATGCTAAGCAGTCCTGACAGAAAACACCCACTTCCAGCAAGAGAAATATCTCTTAATTTCTTCAGCAGCTTCACGTCTCTGAATTTCAAAAGTGTCAGTGGAAAGGAAGACAGTGGCCTGCTGTACCTTTCTTCCTGAGTCCCAGAATTCAACTAAAATCATGTCTGATCCAAAGTGTTTTAGATGAAAGAAACTGGGATACAGGGGCTGTATCTGTAGAAGTGTGGCTAGAACCATATCCAGCTGAGCACCATGCAAGCAGAGGTGCTGAAAAAGTCCACTTGATGATGAAAGAAAATCAGACAAGTAGATAGTAACACAGATAGCTGCACAGAGATTTTCAGCAAGTTATCCTTTCATGGTCAGAGCCGGAAGAGCTGCTCGTGACTTAACGATAATCTTGTAATCACGTAACTTCAGATTTATGGTGCTCTCTTTTTGGCCATGAGGCTTCCTAACCACAGTTCCAGCAAAGCCCGTGTTGGCGTATTGCTATTCAAACATATTCAAAACCCACAGCAAGCAACCCTTTAAAAAGGCATTAGCGTGAATACCATGGGAAAATAGACTCCAAGGTTGTAGATGAATTGATATGATTTCCTGATTGTATCTTTTTATTTATGAGGCATAATTTATGAGCACTGGAGAGCAATCTGCCGTGAGTGATGCCTTCGTACAGCCAGAGCCATAAATCACGAGCAGCAAAAGAAGTGGTGATTTTGATCAAATCTATTGAATTAGCTGTTGGCCTCAGCCAATACAGCTATTGCAAAGACCTTTTGGATACGTATTTGTCTCCCTCATGGGAATGTGATAACAATTTCATTACATGCCCCTAGGAAACAAATAATTTAATCATTTGCCTGTTAACATGCAACCTATTTGCTTAATTACTGGCATGGCTGTTCATGTTGGAGAGTTGTTTATTTCTGATGTGAATTATTAAGAAAGTATACTCATTCTCCCATTTTTATAATCAAGTAGGTTGTACTCTTAATTCATCTTGCTATGAATTTGTCCTCGATATTGTTTAAGTATTTTTATTAAAAATTATCTCTAACAAAAAAATTATCTATATTCCACGTTACAGAAATTGCAGGGAGGTCAAAAATCCTACCATTTCTTAATCCTTTGATACATAGCAGTTATTTTAATGCAACTCTTATACTGAGCAGCCTTGAAAAAGAGCAATGCCTCAAATTTTTCTGAGGACCAAAGCAGTTTCCATCATTTATATTAGGGGTTGATAGATTAGAGGGTTTTGGGGGATATGTATCTGGTTACTCCTGTATTCCATTTTTATATGGAAAATGAGAGCAAATACAAGACCAAATAAATATCAGCTGGGTTCTGACCCTACAGAAAATATCTCTAAGTCTGCTCTCTCCGTGTTAAGACTTGTAAAAGGATCGTAACATATTTTATGGGTTTTTCATCTGGCATGACAAAAAGACATAGCAAGGACCGCCCCCCCGGATTTGCATTCACAGTTCTCCTTTTGACTCACGCTCTACTTGAACAATCTCCGCCCCAAAGGAGAAGTGGTTTCACAAAGCTGTGAGCCACCTAGACAGCAGGTGATGAAGAACTTCACACCAGCAGAAGCAGCCACGGGACCCCACTCTGCCAGGACAGCTCTGCAGAGCTGTGGGCCCTTCCCTTTCTCATCAAGGGCTGTTAGGATGTTCTCTTCACAAAGTCTTACTCTCCTCCTACGACAAAACTAGGAGGAGAAGTGTTGGGGTGAGAGGAATTTGGGGCATTTGAAGTAATGTTCATCTGGGTCGCAAGGAAAAACTAGACGCAGTAAGTTCCAAAAGTATCAGGGCCTCAAGAAGAGAAAACAAAGGCGAGAGGGGACTCTGCAAAGTTAGTGATTTCCTGTTCTGTTTGGAACTGCAAGGTGAATTTTACGATGAGTGCAGCGTAACACACTCGGGTGCATTCGTGTCGATTGAATGGCTGAAGGCAGAGCCACAGCGGTGCGCAGGATGACACTAAGTAGAGGGCACATGAGTAGAGATAGAAATCAATAGAACCTCGGTTTCCACAGAGAAAGAGCAACCCGGGTGTTTCTCCAACAATACTGGGCCCAAGAATCACTGGGAAAAGTTTTCGAGGGCAGATTCCAAGATGCTGACAGCAATTCTGACACCAATGCATCAGACGATTTTGATGATTGGGGCCAAGGAGCTTATTTTGATGAAGACTCCTCAAGGATTTCTAAGAGGCGATTCTCAGGGCAAGACAAATGATTCAATTCATTGTTTTCACAGCGATCTGATTATGGAAGCTCAGTGGCAGATGTTGACACTTTATGTGATTAAAATTATTTAAGGTAAAACAATATTCCTTTGTGGGAAAGGAGGAGAGCAATTAAAAGAACAGTTTCATTTTTTAATGGACAACAGGCATAAAGATGGGACTGGTCACCAGTTAGATTAAAAATGTGGATTACATTGAAAACAAATGAAAACTGATGTACTGTTCTTCTATTTTGCTGATCAATTACAGAGCTTGTGTTTAAGAAATTTTAGTTATTTTATATTTATGAAGAGTAGACAATTTGAATGTTTTCTTATGTCTTAAAATATAACACTTTTCATCACTACAAAAAAAATTTAAAGAAGACAACAGCTGTTCAACCTCTTCCTAACTTGCTCTCTGTTTCACACGCTGTTATCTGGACACACCTGAGCCTGACACATTCCTGGACACCTGTTGAGGGTTCAGCACACCCAAATGATAAATCAGTGGAAACTTTCACCATCTTTAATGTATTACCAAAGAGTAAATATTCATTTCAGTGCAAAAACTGTGGATATGAAGAGATTCTGAATCAAAAAAGGAACTGGATACTTGTTTTGTTTGTTTGCTTTCCTTTGGCCAGGAATGCATATTCCTACTTAATTTTCTCAATAATGGCCCTTTCTGTAAGCAGCCAGTTGTCTATGGTTAGGGGCCCAATGGCCATGTGAGAGCATTTGAGGAAACACACTGGATGGCTTGATTTCTCAGGTTGGTAAAAATTAGATAGATGGATGGATGGGTGGGTGGATGGATGAATGGATAGGATAGATGGATGGATGGGTGGATAGGTGGGTGGATGAGTGGACAGAGGATGGACGGATGAATGAGTAGATGGGTAGATGAATGGACTGCGGAAAGGTAGAAAACCTTTCCTCACCCATCTCAAGGGTCACAGCCCATACTTCTGTAACAAAAAGGTTAACAAGAGAAAAACTATAAAAAATGTATTTAATCAGAGTTTTGTGCGACATGGGAACCTTCAGAAATACAGACTCAAAGGTGGAGGAAAAGCTCTTATGCCTGGGTTTGGTGAAGAGTGGACCGCGACATGGACATGTGACTAGATTGACTGCGGTAACTGACTGGACAGGGACCCCACAACCCTGTCTGTCCAGACTGCCCCTGGCCTTCCGTGTGGCCGTCCTTCCTCCCAGTGTGGAGAAGGGGCCTCTGCCATGAAAGAGAAGGGAGCAAGAGACTTTTCAAGGGTTTATGACCTTTGAGGGGAAGGAAGAGCAGAATTCTGGTTTCTATGGCTGAGCTTCAGGGAGACTGAGGAGAGCAGGCAAAAGAGAGGTCAGAATTGGAAAGCTCCTCCCTCCAAGGCCTGCTCCTGCCCTTCAGTTTCAAGAAGTCAGTTTGCAAGGCCTTCCGGGGTGGCCCTCTGAGCCCCTGGAGACAGAGGAGGAAGACAGAGACGGAGACGCTGGAGCTCTGTGTCTGCCCATGAGGTGTTTCATTTCCTGATTTCTGCATTTGTTTATTAACCCCTGGGAGATCGGGGGCTGGGGCATGTACCTCGGCGCTGTGCTTTCCTAGCATGGATGAGGTCTGGGTTTGATGTCCAGCAAGCATTGCCTTAAGAGTGCAGTCAAGACACATTGCTCAAAAACCCATCATGCAAGATCACTGCTTCTTCTATCTCCAGTCTGTGCAGATGTCTCCAAATCTTGGTGCATTGTTTCTTAGCAGAAATCACAGGCATCATATGTATTTTTATTTCTGAACCCTAAACTGCATCTCAGTTCCTTTATCTCTTGCGTGGCTGGGCACAGACAAGAATTCACAGTGAATTTTAGGTAGTAGACTTTTTGTTTTTAAAAGGATTCTTTTCTCTTGTCTGCTGGTATGTGGGAGTAGCAGAGACACTGCTCGCAGCGCAAATTCTGTGCGACCCACGAAGCTTCATTACCCCAGCCAGCTTTCTCTTCGTTGTCAGCGTTTTCATTTTCACAGTAGCTCATGTAAATAGGATGATCCTGCTTTGCATAAGCAGGTTGATTTATATGAATGCTATTTTGATCTCAAATTGATTGAGTACTAAAAAGAAAGCTTAGGAAAAGGAGCAATGTGTCATCAAGGTCTCCTGTCAAAGACAAAAGACACTAGGTTGCATGTACACTCCCGGTCAGTGATGGGAGTCTTGGATTGTCTCATTTTTAGGAGAGAATACAAGAACTGCAGCAAAACACTAGAACACCCATGTGTTTTAAAATACACTGGACCAAATCACATTTTGAAAACAGCACTCTACCAGTAAAAACTCATCCAACAAAGAAAAGCGGGAGGTTTAAGAATGTCTCCAGCCCCAGCATTAAAAACCCTTCATTCTATTTATAACTCTACATCGGAGATGTAATGAACGGAGAAGAAAAGTTAAAGCTCACAATGTTCAGCCAGAACTATGCTGTGCCTGGGCCTCTGCTGTCTCCTGTTGGTGCTTAGTAAACACTGGCAACTTGAAGATTAGACCTAGTTACACTTTCCTCCTCATTTTCTTCCCCACCCATTGTGACCCCAGTTGAAATTCTACATTCTCTGAATCACCAACCAAAGCCCTACTCTTGGTGAGGAATTTGATAGCAATATTGGCATTTTCTTGTGCATTGCCTTTCCAAGACTCTTGTCCCTCGAATCTTGTCCCTCACTGTGCAGTGAAAGGGCTTCCCATCCCTCCCCTGGAAAGACATTTGCAAGCAAAGAGATTGTCTGGAGCAGCCAGAGGAGCCTGGAACCGTCCTCACCAGTCCTGAAATCTGATTTCATCAATAACCTTCTCTACGCCCACTTCCTCTGTAGGCCTGGTCCTGGCCATTTCACAGGGACCAAAGCAACTTCATCTGTGTGTAGGCCTAGAACTGGCTTCCCAACAGCCCTGTCTCCCATAGCTAACTCAGTTTCCTGCTCCTCCCTTCCCTCTGCACCCAAGGTAAGTGAGCAGGGTTATCCAGAGACCTCACGTACTGCACAACCGCAGGTATTCATCCCTGGACAACTCACTTAGTTTCTGTGAACCTGAGTGTCTTATGTATGCATAGGGATGACCTGCAGAGTGAAAGCATAGGTTTGTTTTGTTTTGTTTAAATTTAAAGAGCTCTGGGAAGCTGAATTCTACTTTTATAATCTCAGGGGCAGCTGGAACAAGATAGTGGAATTTTCTATTCCTAGCAGTGCTCTCAGAATGGGGATATATGTTTGTAATTCACTGTAATTCAACCCTAGAACTTTGCTTTTACAAGGGGCTTCTCTGAAAAAGACATGATGACTCTAATAGGAGTTGGCCTAGCCACAAAAAATCTGTTTTTTCTTTTGAAGATACCATCCACTGAAAAGCAAACCAAACACCCTGAACGCCCCTCTGAAGGGTTCTCAGCCAACTTTCCCTGGATGACCTACACGTCACACCTTCTGCGCACCCTTCAAGCATTGCGTAGCCACGACGTGTGTCCTGGGAAATCCAACAAGTTTTCCCCAAACTTGTCTTTAAAAGCTCGGGATAGGGCCAGGGATTTGGCGCGGGGGTTCTGCCGCCTGCCTCGCAAGCGCAAGGGCCCGAGTTCAGTCCCCAGTACCAAAAATAAATAAATAAAATCTCAGGACAAGTTTTTTTCAATACCTAGAGGAGAAGACACCCGTGAGGAAAACTGTGCCTGAGACAGTGAAAGCGTCCCACGGAATACTCCTACTCACAACACAGTCTCCTCACATTGCCACTTAGATCTATCATTCTGATTGATCGCTGTGCAGTCTGCTATTATTGGGCCTAATTTAACCCTCTCCTCTCACACATCCGTGCGCTCTGTCTATTACACCTGACAGTCTACAAATTACTCGGCCATGCAAACCGCGACCTCAGCAACCTTTTAGGAGACTCGTGTTTAATTATACAAATGGTTCTTGATAAATAAGATTATACAGCTTTCCATATGTTTAGTCTCTCCTTGATGAAAAGAAATTTAATTTTCATGCAGATTTCGTGGGGACGGTGTGGAAGGATTCCCAGAGTCTGCGGCCGGCCAGCCTGTGGGAGCTGGGAAAGCTCACCCCACATCCCGGGTCTCCCCCTAGGCTCAAACCCTCCTGCAGCAGATTCCGACGTCCGAACCAGCCCGCTGTGCCGCAGGGTCCTTTACAGTTTACCTTACACGGTGGCCCAGTGGCTTCTGGTTGCTGCTCTGTGTCCAGCTGACGCATCTTGTTCCTGACTGTTCTTACTGATTTCTTCCCCAGGTTTGGGCAGTGAATTCTGCAGGAAAAGCCCCCAGCAGCTGGACGAGGTGCAAAACTGGGCCTGCACCCCCGGAAGGCCTCAGGGCCCCCACCGTGCACACGGTGTCCGCCACCCATGCGGTGCTCAACATCAGCGCCCCCGAGAAGCCCAATGGGAACATCAGTCTGTACCGGCTGTTCTCCAGCACCAGTGGCGCCCTGACTGTGGTGAGCAGGTCGCGGGAGGTAGACTCTGGGTGGAGCTCTTGTCCTGTCCCTCCGCACCTATCCTCTGGTGACCTGAACGGTACCAAGGTCCTTCACAGAGCAAAGGGTGAGCCCTCGGGAAACATAATAAATAAGTCAACTTTTTATTTTGTGGTGGTAGAGACTGAATCTGGGGATCCACACATGTTAGGCAAACCGTCTAGGGCTGAAACACACCCTAGCCTTTTTTATTTTTAATTTTGAGACAGTCTTACTAACTCATCCTGGTTGCCTTCCAACTCGAGATCCTCCTGCCTCAGCCTCCTGAGTAGCTGAGAAGTTACCTCCTCCCCTTTCTTTCTCTTGTGGTACTGGGGACTGAACCCAGTGCCTCACACATGCTGGGCAAGACTGAGCTGCACCCCCCCCACACACCCCCTTGAGGGTCCCTTTTGGACATAAACAAATCTATAATCACATAATGGAAACTTTCCTTTGGTGCATTCCAGGAAGCCTGCCCTTTTGCATGAGACAGCAGACCTGCTTGTCCTTGGCCTCGCAGTTCCTTAGCACTTTCCAGGCACACTGGGAGCCGTGGGGCGGATGTCCAGGGGGCTCAGCTCCTGCTGGGCTTCAGCCTGGGCACTCACTGGAGGGGGTGCAAAGGGTCACAGGCATCCCTGGGACTAAAGAGGAGGGGCTGGGTGGTGGGAGGAAGTCCCCAGGTGATCTCCCGGCTCATGAATAAGTGGAGGTGATAATGCTGTGTTCTCGCAAACCTAATAGAGAGATTGTGTAGTTCCCGGTTTTGTGTTATAAATGATCCAGGCTAGTTTTGAGAACAGTTGGGCAAGTGCGGAGAAATCCTCTGAGACCGCGAGCCAGGTACTGACACACAATTTCAAAAGATAAGTCATATGGAGAAGGCTCCGGTGAATGGTAAGGGGAATATTAGCATATTTTCCGCAGGGCTTTGTATTCAATAAATATAGATGATGTAAATACAATCAACCCTTGATTATCCATGCTTATAAGATGATGATACTAATAAACTAAAATAATTTATATTTGGAGTGCATTGTATGCATTTTGAAAACTTTTCCTAATCATATATTATGTCAGTGTTTAAATTAATTTCCAGTTTCTAAACTCTTCCTTTCCAAAGATTACTAAATTAAACCACAATGAAGTCAAAGGTTTGTTCCAAATAAACTGAAAAGTTTATCATCCTACAAAGATAACCGAGAAGCCAGGGGCGGTGGCACATGACTGTAATCCCAGCACTTGGGAGGCTGGGGCAGGAGGATCGCTGTGAGTTCGAAGCCAGCTTGGGCTCCACTGTAAGCCCCTGTCTCAAAAGACCAAACCAAACCAAACCAAAACAAAGTGATTGAGGGAAGACTGAGACGTTTTGTAAAAACTGACACTCTGAGAGGAAGAGGTGAACTTGCAAGATCTTGGCCATCTCTGGCCATCTCTCCCTGACTCTAACACAGATTATTCAGCTGGAAACTGCATGCCAGTTACCACCGCACAACATGCAAATTGGAGACTAGAAATATACAGCGAAGACAGGTTATGTTTTGAGAAAAGGTGTCATTCTGCAGCTCATAAAACGTGATCGGCGTTTGATTGATGCTGCGTGCCACATCCTCGTACCTCCCAGGGCAGTAGGGACAGGAGGCGTCGTGCCTGGGGCTGCAGTATCCAAATCTGTCCCTGCACTGCGATGGCACCGTGACCCCTTTCAGGGGATGTGGGGCCGGGTGCCCAGCTGCAGGGCTCTGTAGGAAGCGGGCCGGAGGCGCTGGCCTGGCTGTGACCCTCCCTTCTCTCCTCCCAGCTGTCGGAAGGCGCGACCACCCAGCAGACTCTTCACGGCCTGCGTCCCTTCACCGCCTATGCGGTGGGGGTGGAGGCCTGCACCTGCTTGGACTGTTGCAGCCG
>NW_022900923.1:6082396-6123032 GCF_012274545.1 Fukomys damarensis
CGCCCCGCCCTCTCGCCCGGCCGCTCCCCGTGTGCAGGAGCTGGGCTCCAGGACGGCCTCTGTCCGGTGGCGGCCGCCCCTGCTTCCCAATGGCGTCCTTCAGAGGTATGAGTGAGTGGCCGGACGGGAGGGGTGAACCCAGCAAAGGCGGCCTGTGCGCAGGCAGAGGCCGGTGAGGCACTCCGGGGAGGGCAGCTCCGCAGAGACGCGGGGTCACCGGAGCCCCAGTGTCCTGTGCAGTGTCCACGTCCGGAACCCCATTAGGACAGAGAGGTGCACTGCGCCGTATACATAAGAGAATCTGTTCCCCCTCCTGGACCTCAGAGTCCCACGTCCCACTGGCCTTTCCTGGGCCATACGAAGCCTTGGTGGTTCAGTCGGAGTGGCCCGGATCCTATGTCAGCTGTCCGGGTGCAGGCCGTGCCTGCCAGCACCGTGACTTTGCGCTTCTCTGGCGCCCCCAGTCCTCATGCATTGTGTCTGAGAGCAGTCTCCTGAAATCTCAGATCTTACCGAGCTTGTAGTTCCCTGAAAACAGATCATCTTCCACGGAAAGTGAGCGGATGCTAGAGAGGGGGCTGTGCTGCTCCCAAGGCCCCGTCCTCTCCGTCCACCCTTCCTGCAGCTTCGAGCTCCAGCTGTCCAGCTGCCCTCGCCGTGCAGCCGCGCCCTGTGCGCCCGGCCAAACAGAGACCAAGTACAGAGGACCAGCGCTCAGCGCCAGCCTCGCGGGCCTCCAGCCTTACGTTCCCCACCTGCTCAGAGTGCTGGCCCACAACCAGGCGGGCAGCGGGGCTTCGGGGTGGACTCGCTTCGTCACTGCCAAAGAACGTGAGTAGAGTGGCGGGTGGGACGGTCTAGCATGATGTCAAGGCCTGGGCTTGGGAGCCGCTTCTGGGCGTCCAGGTGAGTCACGGAGCCCTGGCCTCGGGTCTACATCTGGTCCCCCCGCCGCTTCCTCTCTGGCACTCTTCTCTTGTGCTCAGTTCCCAGCCTCCCTGGGGTGAGCAGTGCTCCTCCGCCAAGCCCCTCCGCCCTGTGACTAGGGCCTGGAAGCCCAGCATGGACCGAGACATCTGAAACCAGGAGCCACGTACGCCTCTCCAGCTTTACCTTGTGGGTGTCTGGTATTTTTTCCCTGCAACAGGGAAGCTGACTGATTCAGCACAGAGAGAGCCAGGCAGCCAGCAGAGGCTTGCCATAGAAAGTAGGGGGAGCCAGTTTTTAGGAGAGTTGATAGAGGATCGACGATGTCAAATGCTGCGGAGACGCTGGTGAAAATGACTGTTGCACAAAAATGTCCACAGGGTTTAACAATGTGGAGGTGAAGGTAAATTTAGGAAGATTTTTTTCCTGTATCGATGTGTTGAAAACTGGTTTAGAGGAAGTTAAGTAATGAATTGAAGAAAAAAAATGGGCAAATACATGTAGACATTTTTAAAGTTTTCCCACTCTCTTTTCAAATTATATGACATCATCCTTAGCATTTCCAGAAAGCACGGGGCATGGCACCATCAGGAAAAGCACGCAGGCAATTAAACGCAGAAACAGGCAGCCAACTAATTAATTTTTAATCAGCTAATTAATTTTTTATAAAATCGCTTCAGATTTTATGAGGTATGTATGCCCATTGCATAAAAATGATAAATACCAGAAGTATTAAGAATAAAACAAGTTCTTCTCAGCCCAGTTACATAATTTGTGGGGACCACTGGAAAATGAAAATATGGGGTTATTTGTTCAGAATCACTAGGAATTCCAAGACGCCAACAGTGGAGTAGCAGACTAAACCCTGGGCCCTTCTGGGTGAGGGCTCACAGGAGCATAAGGTAAATCCCCCTGTAATCCCACTGCCTGAAGCAACTGCTGTAACACATCAGCATAACCAAGTCTTTTAGCCCTTTTATTTTCATAATTTTTGTTACATGGTTGAGATTACAATATAATAAAAATATTCATAATCTGCTTTTGAATATAACATTATAGTTTGATTTTCCATAATATTAAAAACTCTTTACCCGTCAAGTGTAAGAGCTGCATAATATTCTATATATGAATTGGCTGGGCATTTTGGCTCTTTTTGGTAGTTTTCTTTGATCAGCATGACAATACCAATTTTTATTTGATATCTGATGACTTTGTTAAATTTTGATAAATGAAATTACTGCATCAAGAATTTTAAAGCATTGGATGCTTATTTGCAAAATGGCTTTTTGGAAAGATTATATCAGATTACAATTTCTCCTAAAATATTCTATCTGCCATTGTACACTGTAGCTTTTGTAGTACTGGGGTTTGAACCCATGGATATTTCTACAAATGAACCACATCACCAGCACTTTTTATTTTTTGACACAGGGTCTTACTAATTTTCCCAGGCTGGCCTTGGATTTGCAATCCTCTGCCTCAGTCTCCTGAGCCCCTGGGATAATAGGCATGCACTATCATACCCAGCTGCATGTTGTACTATTTATTAAATGTAAGTAATGTGCATCTGTTGAAGTCTAATGCCTCAGAGACAGACCTTAAATGCCCAGCAGCATCATGGCCTACAAGGTGTTAGGGACAGGTCACATCATTTAGACAGGACTTGTTTGTTCCTGGCACTATTTAAGAATTCTAGAAATAATGTTTACCACAAACGTGTGACTACTAGTGTTAGCCCACTGCACAGAATACAAAGGAGAGTCTAAAAAGAGTGCATGTGGTTTTATATTCAACGTGACCATGTGTACACTCAGCAAAGTGTTTGGAGAGGCATGGTGTAGATGTTTAACCCTGGTCTTGCTGAAGGAAGGGATCCTGACACTTCCCATGGTATAAATGCTCCACCATTGTGCGCTTCCAGTCACCAACATGGTAGCATAGAGAACAGAAAAAATAACCTTGAGTGCATAGGTAACAATAACGTGTAAAGAAGTAGTGAAAAAGGGCTGGGGATTTAGCTCAGTGGTTCCACCGCCTGTCTCACAAGTGCAAGGACCAGAGTTTGATCCCTGGTACCAAAAAAAAAAAAAAAAAAAAAAAAAAAAAGAAAAATTAGTGAAAAAGTTATGAACTTTGAAGTGTAATGTTTAAAAATGGCTGGATCTAACAAATGCCTAACAAAATTCTTTACGTTAACAATCGAAGGTGAAGCAATTTGAGCCTACAACTGGAGAATGAACACTAGTGAATCAGTAAATTGTGCTCCTTTAAATAACTGTGTGGGGGCAATAATGAACAATTTAAGTTCATTAGTCAGCTTTCCCATCTCTGGGACACAACAGCCAAGACTCATAGCTCAAAGAAGGAGAGGTTTAATGTGGTTCACAGTCTCAGAGGATCCAGTCCATGGTTAATTGGCTCCAAGGCAGGAGCATCATGGGAGAAGGGTGTGGCGCAACAAAAACTGCTCAGTTCATGGTGTCCAGGAAGCAGAGCAGGGGGACAACACCAGAGAAGAGGGGGAGGAGTGAGGGACCAGATACAGAGCCCCAGGTCGTAGCTCCATGGCCCCCAGATGCACCTAGAAACGTGCTCCACCAACTCCCAGGACAGACCCCGGCCTCCACACTGGCTTTAAAGTTAAGCAGATCTGGGTTCAGATCCTTGGTTTCCCACCAGGTTGACATTCTTCCAAATATTGGGTCTCTCTGACCCTGTTTCCTCGTGTGAGAATTAAGAACCAATCTTTGCCAGATTGTCTGGAGGAGCAAGTGAAATAAACTAGTCCTGCTAAGAGCACAGTGGCTCTTGCTGCTTTCTCAGTCTCCTCTGAGGAGGTTGTATAAATCCATGCTCCTTGGTTATTCTGTGTGCTCTTTTCCCCCAGAAAAGCCCCACAAATCTTACAAGTCAAAATTCTATGTACTTTCTTACCATTTGCAAGCTTTTTTCTTTTTTGCACAGTTTTGGCATAGGAACAGTGGAAGTCTGTTGGATTAAAATGACAGAGGGAAGCCATAAACAAATACAATTTTGTGTGTCTTGAGATACCAGGAAGAGTTAGTGTTAGAAATGTATAGAAATTTAAAGAGGGCTCAGTAACTGTTGTCTTGGCATTTAATTTATTCCTATGACTATATAAAATATTTTGGGAGGTAAAAATCATGTCTTAAAAGGTTAATCCTTTGATTGCAAAAAAAACTTGATTTTTCCCTCACTTTGTTATATTTCCTACCAGATGGATTTATTGTTTTATAGAAATATCTGATATCCAATTTATTCTCACCATTCCTTTCATTTCTTAAAAGCCAATTTAGTATGTAGACGGATCTTATGCTTTCACAAAGGTATTGATTACTTTGGAGAAAACAAGCTCTCATGAAATAAATCACTTCTGACTGAACGAAATGGAATGGTAACCCTCATTTGTTTCTACAAAAATTATTTGCTTCAAAGATGAGCCCCAGTTAGAGATTTTTGTTTTGTTTTAGTAAGGAGCTGAAAAATGCGAACATGCCTGTAAAATGCAGATACAGAGTTGCTTCTGTATCTGATATAATACTTAGGAGACCCGAGCTTGATTATATACTAATGAACTATGGTATTGATTGATTAGTCAGGGCGATGAATTATTATACTTGAATTGCTGTTTGCAAAGGCTTTTTTACTATCTTGGAAAACAAACGAACGGTTCAAGAAAAAGCTTTAAAAATAAATGGGTGGCAAAAGGATATAATTCACCATCTAAGCAGTTTGGTTTGGAGAAATAAAATATATTAACTTCATCTAGTCCTTGGGGCTTTGTAGCAATAAATATTGATTTGATATGAAAAATAGCTATATACTGTAGATAACAGTGTTAAGGACACTTTACCTGTTAAAAGAGGGCAAGGCAACAAAATATGAGCTCCAGGGTTATGTTGGTGAGCAGATCCATTGTGTGTTAATGGCTGTATTTATAAAACACCACCTGCTATTTTTCTTGTTTGGAAAGCAGGTACAAAGTTGCTGAAAAAGTATTTCCCATGTTCCTATTGATTTTCTTTCCAGGACCAATACCAGTTTTTTTATGGGTTCCAGTAATGCCGGTATTTTGTTTTATTTTACTTTTGCTCATATTACCCCCAAAACAGAAGTGCACACTTCTGCACTCCTGCGAGATGAATGTTTCTAATCCATGTGCATTTCTCCCAGCAGTGCCTCAGTACCAGGTGCCGTTTTCTGTGGACAGCAACGTGTCCATGGTGTGCCTGGACTGGAGAGGCACCTTCCTCCTGAACGGCCGGCTCAAGGAATATGTGGTGACCGACAGGGGCCAGCGTGTGTACAGCGGTCTCAACACCACCCTCCATATACCCAGGACAGCGCACAGAAGTTAGTCTCTGACTCCCACTGCTGGGGGAAAAAGGCGCTCTGCTCCGCAGCTTGATTTGAGGTTAAATCTGAAAGGGGACTAGCAGTGCTCACAATTCAGATCCCTTGGTTCAAGGGGCTGCTTCTCATGGAAAAGTACAGCTCGAGGCAGTGAGGTTCCCTTCCCAGCGCAGCCTGCTCCACTGCAGCGGCGGTGCATTTCCTGGCTGGCACTGCCTCCTGGGACTTGAGTATCCCTGGGATGGAACAAGACAGGTAGAGTTCACAAAAGCAAGAGCACTCACAGGTAGCCGGTGATTACCGTAAAACAATGCATCTTAGGGACTTTGGCCTCGGTGAAAGCCTGCACGAAGTTTTCCTCGACCTCAGCATCAGTCGCGGAAGGAACCACCCCTTTATCTTCTTTAGTTGCATGTCCTTTTTCTCTGTCCTTTTTGAGATACTGGGGATTGAACACACGGCCTTCCCCCTGAGCTATATGTCCTGTCCGTTGTTTTAATTTTTCATTTTGAGACAGAGTTTCATTAAGTCACTAAATTGCCCGGGCTGGGATCAAACTTGTGATGCCCTTACCTCAGGCCCCAGAGTGCTGGGGTGCAGGTATGCACCACCATGCCAAGCTCTCTGTCTTGGCTTTGAAATTAAAGCAAGAAAGTGCTTTACACATTATTACAGAATTTCTAATAATCACCATGGCCCCAGGACCAATAGATATGGAATCATTCTAAGCTAAGCAATCTGAGTTTGCACAATTTTTGTTGTCATTGTGTACTTGCGAACGCTGTTTACTTGGGCTAAAAGAGATAGACAACCAGCACCAACATTATCTTTACAGTATTTGCAACTTGGTAACATTTTCCAGTGATTCAGGCACACACATTTACGGCTACAGTTTCTGCTCACTTAGGCAGTGGGCTGTGATGGGAAAGTGGCCTGACAGCTGGGGACTCTGTGTTCCACCTGAATAGGCCTCTGGCCATCCGTGTGACCTTAGAAGAGTCACATGTTCATGGCTCTCCCAAGAGGAAATTCAACCATGCAATTTTCAACATTCCTCTTGAGCTCTCTTGTTAAGTCAAATTCTGGGTCACTTAGTAGAAGGCACACCTGATAGGTTTGTACAATACACGGAATAAAATGTACTTTGCCTTTTATCCTTTCCTTTACTAACAATTCTTTTGCTGTATAAGCGCTAATGCACTTTAGCTCTATTACTTACAGATACAGTGTTATGTATTTTCAATGGAAATAGATTTGAACATTGGGTGCTGGCATTCTGTCATGGTAGCAAATACCTGAAATAATCAGCTTGTCAAGAGAAAAGGTTTATTCTGGCCTTAAGGCCACATCCTCAGTGACCTAAAGTCCTCCCATTAGGCTCCATCTCTTAAAGGTGCCACTGTCTCCCAGTAATGCCACCCAGAGCCTTTGGGGATATTAAACACATCCAGATCAGCATTAGGCAAAACCTCACACCTTACTCTGAGATGCTATTTTCAGATTTTTCATGGTATGACTCATGGCTCTTTTAAAACTTAGCCCCCTAGTTTCAGAAGTTGAGTAAGTAATTTACTAATGATTTCTTTCGTCCAGCCTTCTTTTTCCAGGTCACCTGTACTACAGATGTAGGAAGTGTGAAGACACCATTACTCCAATATGACACCTCTACTGGATCTGGTATGCATTTAACTTATATTTTGTTTGTTTCTTTTTCTCTGAGACAGGGTCTTGTGATGTAGCCCAAACTGACCTTGAACTACAACAATCCTTCTACCCAAACCTTACAAGTGCTGGGATAATGGGCACATACCACCATGCCTGGATTAACTCGTACTTCTTGTGGCCCCTCCTCGCTTTCCTTAGGACGTACTCACACGTTTGTTTTATGCTCATTTGTGCTCATAAGGTCGCGCTGACTTTATGGAGGGAATTGTGTTAAGTGTTACAAGTTTTTTTTTTTTTAAGTCCTCACAAGAACTTACATTAGGCAAGGAGTTAGCAAAGTAAAAATATTCTTTGACAATGCCAAGCTATTGAATTGTAAGTGTGGCAAGACTAGAAAGACCTGATACCCTTCTCTCCTGCCCATAAATCCTGTTTTAAAACTTGCTGTACTCAAAAAGTGATTTACAAATGAAGTCAGAAGAAGGAGAATGAGTGAAAGGGAGAAAGTATTTTGCCAGTTTATAGTGACCCTAATAACGTTCTGGATTCAGAGCCCAAAATGGCAAATGGGAGACATTTATCTGCATCCTTTATAAAATATTATGACTTTATTAATTCCAAGCAATGTAGCCGAAGAGATGAAATTATAAATTAAGGAGCATCTTTTAAATTTAGTTCTGACCATACTCTCTGAATCTAATACACTGTTTTATAATTTCAAAGGGCAAATTAGAAAAATGGCAAATCTTTTCTATTAGAACAAATTTGAGACACATACTCTATTTCAAATTCCAGTATTTAATGTTACATCAAATTAGTATGCATGTGTACTTTTCTGGAAAATAAACATGTCTCAAATACTGAAAAAAGGGTGAGATGATATAATTCTTAAAAACAGTTTCAGTCTGTAAAATATAATTCTGTTTGCACACTTTACAGTCTGGGTGCTGCATAAAGTTCCCTGCAGCCCCCGACACTTTTCCTCCCACATAGTGATCTCATCTTATTTAACAGCAGCTGTGAGGTAGGAAAGGCGTCACTGCTGATGTCTGAGCAACACTGGTGTTTCCATAACTGGACAGTGGGGCCTGGAATTCATCCAGGGATGTCCTGTAGTGTGTTGAGAGGCTGACAGGTCCAGTGCGGTTTCCCTCTTGGCTCTGCCTGTTGATTACATTTTCCTTGACCCTGGTAGAGATCAAGAATGGGGGGCTGGGGAGTCTCGTCTCCCGGTGAGTGCTGCAGTGATTCCAAGGCTGGGACCAGGACCACTTGGCCGATACCATGCCCTAGGTGGCCCTGGGAAGGGACCTGTGTGCCGGGTTCCCTTCGGAGATGAGGCCCAGCCCTGGAGACCCATCCCAACCCCGGACCTCCCATTTGACGCCTGGGTGCACCTCTTGAAAGGGAAAGGATACTTTGCAGCGAAAAGGGGAAGGGACAGAGAGAGAGAGACAGCATCCTGATTTCGACCTAAGAGGAGAAATCTGCAGGCAACTCCAGACAGGAGACGTTTGCCCTCCCGAGCGGGGCTGTGAGCTGCGGCACTCGGGTCTGGAGCATGAGATCTGTGCTGATTCCAAGAGGTGCTGCCCACCTGGTACCCAGAGTCAGCTTTAATTTTTATGATAGGACTTCGGAAACTCTCCTGCTCCCTTGCCTGGGGGCAGCCTCCGAGCCAGACCCAGGCAGGGGCCTCAATTCCCCGTGGCTGCCGAGGGTCGTTTCCCCTCTGAGGCGTCCCTCAGGCTTGCTGCCCTCTATGCCTCGGGGCTCTCAGCCAGGCCTGAGGCACCACCGGTCAGTCCCAGCCCTGTCGCACACAGAGGAGACTCGCTCCTCTCTGCTGTAACCAAGGTTGCTCTGCTTTGAATCAACCGAAACACATTGGTACGTTGGTTCCTAATAAGAACATCCCCGTCTTGCTGAGCTTGAGTGGAGCTTTGGCTCCAAATCTTCATTCCAGAGAAGAGAAAGCAGAGGTCCAAGGAGTCAGAGTGGCTTCTTCCACCACTGACTTCCCAGAATTGGTGTTAATAAAGAAGTACCCTCCTCCTCCTCTCAAGGGCTGGGTTCAGTCTTAGCTACCTCCGCTTTCTCCCTTTGATATTGCCTCGAGTTCCAACCTCTCCCCCGCTCCTTCCTTGGGCGTGTGCCTGTAGAGCTGGGATGCTGCCCTTGGGGACATTTGCCTGCAGAGTGAGCAGGCCCGGCGGTGCACCTGTGTCCGTCTGTCCTCCTGCCTCTGGCATCTGCCTTCCGAGGGCAGCTCTCTGGTTCTCAGTCCCGCCCCAGCCTGGCCCCGAGAGCTGTCCAGGCTATGGAGCTGGACCCAGCAGGAGGCCCAGCGGACAGGAGCCTCTGAGGGCCCCCCTGCTGTTGGCCCCCTTTACGCTGTCCGGCAGTGATCCCTGTTCACCTCCAGTTCGTCCAGGTTTCCCTGGCTTAGTCTGTTTCTCGCAACTGACACCACCATTTAACGAGAGAGAGTTCTTTTCCTCACATTTACAACCTGTGGTTCAGTAGAATGGTCAGGGGGTCTGGCGGAGGACAACTGCTCACATCATGGTATGGAAGGAGCAAAGAGAAAAGGGAGGAGCTGGGGAGGGAAACACCTCCAGGTCACGTCGCAGTGGCCCTGTTCATCCTAACAGCATCGCCTCCCACAGCACAACAGTGGACAGATCCACTGCAGGGTCCCCGTGAGCAAACCACCTTCCCAAAGCCACGTCTCTGCAACAAGAGGCTTACTGGGCTCCTTCGGAGTCTAAACCATAACAACAGGCCCCACACACAAGCTTGAGAGTCCCGCTGCCATGCATCCTTCGTCCCTGGGACTCCCTCAGTTTAGGACCTGGCTCACACTTGTTTTGCTTGACGTGCAGAGAATCCTATAGATTTTCAAGCATGAATAGAAACCAAGGGTAAGTGGTCCCAACTGCTGAAAGATTTATTTCCGTAGGAAGCACTCCCAGTGCACCTGGCTCGTGGTTTGCAGAACTTTAGCTATTGCACAGAGAGGCCATGAACCAACACCTGTGAAGGCAGCACATTAGTAAGCACAGGCTGCTGGCCTCTCTGTGGAAAACGGGATCTGCTGCCTCAAAACCAAGTGTGCACAGAACTTCTCAGGAATGCAGTGTCTTAGGAAAGGACCTGTCTCTGAAGGCACATGGCCGGGAAGTAAGAGACCCTCGTGGTAGCTTTAGGTTTACTTTTAAAAGTAAACCATCTTTTCCAGGGGTGTGGCAGGGCAGTGGTGATTTCCGCCCCAAACAGGGGTGCCAGGAGCATCAGTGGGGTCTGTTAGCTACTGTGATAACCTGGCGAGATTCTCAGCCCCTACCCAGCCCACACACAAGTGCCAACACGGGCTGTGAGATGCCAGCTTCGCTTTCTGAAATAACCTCTTCCTTTTCTTTCCCGCCCTTTGAAGGTCTGGCGCTGACAACTCCTGGAGGAAAAAGGGGCTCTGGGAGTAAAAGCAGAGAGTTCTACAGTGAGCTGTGGTTCATTGTGTTATTGGCAGTGCTGGGCTTGATCTTGCTGGCCATTTTTCTGTCCCTGATACTACAAAGAAAAATCCACAGGGAGCCGTACATCCGAGAGAGGCCTCCCTTGGTGCCCTTTCAGAAGAGGATGCCGCCTTTGAATGTCTACCCTTCGGGGGAACCCCCAGTGGTGTGTATGGGAAGGGGTGGCCCTTGCCCTGTCGCTGTGTGAGTGGTTTTGCTCTTGGGGACAGAAGTTTCCAGTCATAGTAACAAGGAACTAGAAGACAGCAGTTTTCCTAAATGTGAGGACCACAAGGGTCTCACTCTAGCAATGAATTCCCCAACCTTGGAGCAGAATCCCCCCAGAAAACCTTAAAAAGCCCTAGCAAGGCCGGGGATGTCGCTCAGTGGCATCACTCCTGCCTAGCAAGCACAAAGTCCTGAGTTTGATCCCTGGTACCGACAAAACATAAAAAGCCTTATTGACGCAGGTGTAGCTCATTGGCAGAGCATGTGATTAGCAAGCCCATAGCACCAAACCAAAGAGCACTACCACCGGCCCTGTCCCGGGAAGCTCGATGAGTCACTGATATTCAGGGAAGCCTGAGGTTAGTGATTTTTTTTTTTGTTTGTTTTTATTCCAAAAGTGACCTTAGTGTGTAAATAACCAGGGATGAGTTTTTCTGCCCAGTTTTAAGTGGGGATGGTGGAGAAGAGTTGCATATTGAAATCACCTGGGAATTTAGAGCGTATAAAACTGATACTGGGAGGACTGGAAATAAAAAGGGAAGAGGGTTTCCGGTGTGGGGGTGCACACCTGTAGTCCCAGCACTCCGGAGACTGAGGCAGGAGGATCTCTGCAAGTTTGAGGCCAGCCTGGACTACATAGTGAGTTTAATTCTAGCCCGAACTACTAGTAAGACCCTGTCTCAAAAATAAGAGGAGAGGGTAGAGAGGGGAAGGGGCCAAAGTGCTACTCTGTCTGCGGCCGTGGCAGCCCGAGCCACTGAGGGTGGCACAGGTCACCTGCTCCCACGGTTGGGCAGAGGTCAAGGTTGGGAGGCCCGCGTCCCGCCCACCAGACGGCGGAGGAAAGCCCCAGCCCTGTACACTGTTAGCGTCCGGGAGACCCTGCTGGCCACGTTAAGGAGAGCGGAGCTTGCTTCAGGGGCACGCGGAGGCCTCGGGAACCACGGGCTCCTCAACCACTCAGAGGCCAGGAGAAATCTTAGCGGGGCGGGGCTGGATGCGCAGACGCAGTTTCCCACAGGGAGGAATCGAGTCTCCTGGGCTGTGCCCCGCAACGCGAGCACACGCGCGCGCACACAAGTGCAAACTCCCTTCCTGGTGCCGCTGGCCCGGGCCGGACACCCTGTGACCAGGTGAGGGGCGCCTTCGTACTGGACTCGCTGGCACACAGACCCAGACGGGGGTGCCAGTGGCTGGGAGCTGTTTCTACTTTATTAACGTTTTTCTGGGGCACAGAGTACACGGTACAGCTAAGTCCCTGTGTGGTCTTACTCGTAGTTTAAGTACCGACTTGGAGGTCCTTTGATTTGCTACAAAACTAAACAAACAATGCTGTAACTTTGGACAATATGTAATTAATTTCCACTCACCGTGTGGTTTTAATTGCAAACCCCCAGTGTGTGTGTGTGTGTGTGTGTGTGTGTGTGTGAATAATTTCGCTGTGTTCGGAGAAACACACAATCTATTTAAAACAGTTTTAAGTAAGCACCGATGACCTTTCTTTTCCTCAGTTTGACTCTGTGGCTGACGTATCGGACGTGTCCCACAATGTCACCCTGAAAAGCTACACCATGCACTTCGAGGTTCCTCTGCGTGCTGCACAGGTGTGGGACCTCTTGCGTGAAGCCCTGATCACCCGCTGAGACGCCCGCCTCCTTTCCCGACTGGGACGGTTCAATCAGACCCCTGTCTAGAGCAGCTGGGTTTATCTTAAGGGCCCTTCCGCCCTGGGACGTTAATGTTAGTGTGAGACCAGGTTTGGGAGGCTGGAATCAGCTTCCCTGTACCAATCCAGGACCCTTAATGTGAAGCCCAACCAGCGCTCACCCAGTGGGTGACCACGAGAGCGCTGCTCTTTGCTGTGGGAAGAGGTCGGCGTGGGCAGGCAGGGACACCTGGCTAGTTCCCCATGGGGAGGGACGCAGGCCGGAGCAGCAGTGCATGCGCCCCAGGCCCATACAGCCCCAGCCGCTCCACACTAAGTGATGTCCGGCCGCAGGAGAGGTAGAGACGGCCGTTCCCTTCCCTTCCGAGACAGGGAGTGAGTTGCAGTCCTCTACCCAGCCCGAGCCCATTTTCCCCTGCATGAATCACTCACAACAGCTTCCTTTTTAGGGATTAGCTGACACCAGAATCCCTGGGTTGGGGACGCCCACGAGTGTCCGGCGCGTGTCTGTGCCGAGAGTCCCCAGTCAAAGCCAGGTCAGCCGAGCCTGTGCCCAGGGCACCCTGCACCGCAGTGCCAGCCAGCTCGTGGATGTTCAGGACAAGAAGGCCGCGCCCGATGACTCGCTGTGGGAAACCATCGTGGGCCACGGCAGTGCACTGGTGAGTGGACCCCAGGCCGCTGGGCGGACTGGTTTGCCATTGTGACTGTTTGGAAGCAGGGCAGATACTCTGTTGTGTTCTTCTAGTATGAATCAGACACTCAAAAAAGATAAATGCTTGAAAGGAGCCAAGGTAACAGGTGTGCAGCTGAGTATGGAGGTGTAGGGAGAACGCTGAGAGAAAAGGAAACCTGGTAAAATCCAATCACCTGGAAACCAGAGTGTGAGGAATGAGATAGCCCATCACCCGCTGTGGCTGCAGGTGCGGCGCTGAGGGAGTCCCAGCAAACAGTCAGTGCAGACCCTGAAGTCCCAGCTGGGAAAATCTCGCAGCCCTGGCAGGCCCTGGCCTAACGAGGTTAGAGGCTGGGAATCTGCAGCACAGAGTGGCTTCAGGTGAGGGATTCATTCATCCAGAGGAGACCCACTTCCTGACTCGGGCTGCTCTGGGGGCCCGGAAGCCCTGTGTAGCCCCATCTCGGGGACCCCAGAGAGTCC
Organism: Fukomys damarensis; assembly: GCF_012274545.1. Lineage (NCBI taxonomy): Eukaryota > Metazoa > Chordata > Mammalia > Rodentia > Bathyergidae > Fukomys > Fukomys damarensis. The sequence goes on from NW_022900923.1 coordinate 6,095,931, forward strand.
ACTGTACTAGTTCAGCATCACCCAGAGGGTGCAGGAGTTGCGTCCAGAGTCCGTGGGTCAGGGAACCCCCGGGGAGACTGGGCAAAGGCAGGCTCAGGACCGAGTTTCCACTGCTCCCCAGCACGACTCTGGCACCCTGCTGTGACCCCCAGCTGTGACCCCCAGCTGCAGCCCTGCCCCCACGGCACCCAGGGCAAGGACTCTGGGAGAAACTGCTGCAGCTGTAGGAATTTTACCCAGTCAGCCCTGAGCCACTCTCTCAGACTAAATCCCTGGTGAGTGCTGCAATTTAAAGGATCAGGGGAGGAAGCCCCCATCTGACGTGCAGAGTGAGTGGAATGGAAATGCTCCCCCGAATCTGCATCAGGGGCCTTAGGCGATCAGGCATCTCCCCGCCCTCTCCCTCTGAAGACCTGGTCCCACAGCAGTGCCCAGGCAGAGGACAAGCGCATCGGGCCCCTTGCCACTGCCACAGCCGCCCCTACAGAGACCCAGTGAGGCAACAGAGCTGCCATGGAGCATGCCTGGGAAGTTCACATGGCCTGAGAGGCCACGGCCCCCTCCGCAGGAGTGGCAGCCAGTGGTACACCTGCCTGGAATGCCGGTGACCCCGCTCTTGGGCAGTCTGTAGAGCAGCGAGTCTCTGACCAGCTCTGACGTGCTGTGTGTGGTGCCCTAACTCATGAACCCTGGACAGAAAGACTTAGGGAGATTACGCTGAAGTCCTCGGCAGAAAACTCACCATCACACTGCAAATGGATCGCCAGGCACATCTGCAGGGAAGGCTGCTTACTAAGACGCCATCTCACAGAACAGCAAATATATACAATTTATGATGCATCCTACAGTTCGTAACTTTCTAGTAACAGATTCCAAAGATAATAAACTGGATGAATCTCAGAAAAAGAATCCAGAGAAAAGCCAGCATGTCAGTGCATGCCCGCAGTCCCAGCACCTCGAGGCTAAGCAAGGGGAGCCCATGTTCAAGGCCAGCTACAGAGCAAGTTCAGGTTCAGCCGGTCTCAAAAGACCGGAAGCAAAACCGTGTCTGCTTTCCCAAGAAGAATCCAACGACGATTTTTTTTTAAAGCTCAATGAGATTTAAGAGAATACAGGAAGACAAAGCATAGTGAGAATGAAAAATTCATCAGACGTAATTTTAAAAAGAATAAGTCAGGAATCATAGAAATGAGCTCTAGAAATCTGATAAAAATTCAATCAAAAGCCTCAGCAACAGACTTGATTTAAGCAGAAGAAAAGATATTAGAGCTCTAGGACAGGTGTTTGAAATATCAAGTTCAGACGGAAATCTTAAACAATAAAGACTGGAAACTGTATACAAATCTTCAGGGCACCATTAAAAGATCGAATGGCCCGTGGAATAGGAAGAAAAGGGTGCAAAGGAGAAGGGGAGGTGGGAAGGGCAACAGGAAGGAAAGCAGGGAAGAGAAAAAATATGAAAAAGGGAAAAAACGGAAAAAAGTTTTTGTAAATAGGGAAGGGTGAAGGGAGGGGAAGGGGGAAAAATAAGAACCAACAAACATCATGTAAAGGTACCAGGTCCCAGGGTATTGTTCACCTTAAATGTGCCAATAAACTTAATGGAAAAAAAGAAAAGGATCAAATGGCCACATCGTCAGCATACCCAAAGGGGAGAAAATAAAAGTTAAGGCCATACAAAATGTATTCAGTGAAATAACAGCAGACAGTTTCCTAGATCTTGGGAAGGGCATGAACATCCAAGTACACAAATTCTACAAAAACCCCAAAGAGAAATGACCGGGAAACAACCTCACCATGACACAGACTGTCCAAAATATAGGACAAAAAAAGAATTTTAAAATCTCCAAGAGAAAAATACAGATTCACATTTAAGAGTAAACCTGTGTGACAAACAGCAGAAACCCAGCAGGCCAGGAGGGCACAGAATGATATATTTCAAATTCCCCCCCAAATAACTGCCAACCAAGATTACTGTACTCAGCAAATAGTAATCCTGAGAAATAAAGACCTCCCGAGATAAGCAAAATCTAAGGGAATTCACTACCCTGAAACCAGGATTACCAAAGAGATAGAAGGGAATTCTATATCCAGAAGTGAAAGAAAGATAACTACTATCATGATAGCATGTAGAAATAAAAGTCCCACTGAAAGAGTAGTTACAGTGAGGAAAAGAAGAATGGAACATTGTCAGAACACTAGGCCATCAAACCACAAGTGTGACAAAAGTGGAAGAATCAAAGAATTTTCAAAACCAGAAAACAAAAAGCGGAAAAAGTCTATACCTTTCATTAATAACTGAACACAGATGGTTTTAATTCTATAGTTAAAAGTTACGGGCTGAATGGATTTAAAAGCAAAACCCAACAATGTGCTGCCTCCAAAGATTTAACTCACCAGCAAGGACACACAGAGACTAAAAGTGAAAGGATAGAAGATAGTATTTCAAGCGCATGGAATTAAAAAACAAGTAGGAATAGCTATGCTTATATCCAACAAAACGTAGTCTTAGTTACTTGCTTAGTGCTGGAACAAAACCCCCAGCCTCCAAAGTTTAAGTAGGAAAGGTTCATTTTAGCTTTCAGTCTGCAGAGGTTTCAGTCCCTGGCCAGCTTGCTGCAAGGCAGGGAGGCATGGCACACAGGAAGCAGGCAGTAGCCAGACTCCTGTTTCCCTTCCTGTTCCATCTGGGCCACCAGCCCATTGGTTGGTGCCACCCACACCCAGGGTGGGTCTTCTCTCTTCCATAAATCCATTTAGCCACACCCAGAATGAAATGCCCCAATCAGTGGGCTGATCCAGTTATCACACCCATGGTCCAGCCACCTCTCAAAAGCCCCAGCTATAAACACATGAGGCTTTGAGGGTATCTAGAAAAAAGCCATATCACAGACTTAAAAAAAGAGCTAGAAAAGGTCTCTATACATCAGGGATCAATTCATCAACAGGGTATAATGATTATAAATTTATATGCAGTTAACAACTAGTAATATAACACCAATTTTACAACACAAACAGTATTAGAATAAAGGAAGACACAGCCTCCAATGTAACAGCTGCAGATTTACATACTCCATTCTCACCAAATGGGTAGGTCAACCAGACAAAATACCAACAAATAAACATCAGAATTAAAGTATACTTCGGCAAAATTGACTCAACAGACATTTGCTGAAGATGTCCTTTTTTTTCTCTCTCTCTCTGAGTTTATTGGTACTTTTTTAGGTAAACGGTACAGTTACATTCATCAATTCATCATTGGGATCTTGTACCTTTACATGACAGGTCTTGGTTCTCAATTTTTCCCCATACCCCTGCCCTCCCTTCACCCCCCCACTTCCCTATTCAAAAAAGGTTTATTTCCATTTTTTTATTTTCTCAGATTTTTTTTCTTTTCCCTTATTTCCTTTCCCCCACCCTTCCCACTTCCCCTACACCTTTAGCCCTTTTCCTATTTCACACTGTCAGTTATACCATTAGGATCTTATTCACAATTATAGTTTTTCACACCAGAGAAGCTATTCAGTATTTAATCATGTGTCCTGTTTATATCACTTGAGTTTAGCCTCGATGTGCATCCATTTCGCTATAAACATTTCTAGTTTCTTATTCTTTATGGCTGAGAGGTACTCTGTTTTATAGAAAAACCACATCCTCTTTATCCAGTCTCCAACTGATGGGCAAATGGGCTGTTTCCAAGTTTTAGCTATTATAAACATGGGTGAGCATATATCACTGAGGTATGATTCTTTTAATTATTTTGGAAAGATACCAGCAGAGGGATGGCTGAGTTAAATAGAACCACTAATCCCAGCTCTTTAAGATATCTCCATATTGATTTCCATAGTGGTTGCACCAGTCTGCACTCCCACCAACGACGGAGAAGGGTTCCTTTCTCCCCCTACCCACCAGCATGTTATTGTTTGATTTCTTGATAGCCATTTTTTTTCTGGAGTGAGGTGGAATCTGTGTTGTTTTCATCTGCATCTCTCGAATGACCAGTGCTGTGGAACATTTTTTCATATATTTATTTGATGTTTTTGCTTCTTTGTCTGAGAAAGTCTGTTCATTTCAAATGCCCATTTTTGAATCAGGTCTTTATATTTGGGGGGCCTGAATTTTTTTGAGTTCTTTATATATTCTAGATAATAGTCCTTTGTCTGAGGAGCATCTGGTAAAAATTTTTCCAACATTATAGGTTGTCTCTTAGCTCTGTTGATGGTGTCTTTTGCAGTGCAGAAGCTTTTTAATAAGATGAGAGCCCAGTTGTTGATTCTTTGTTCTAGTTCCCATGCTACTAAGGACTGTTCGTAAACTCTTTTCCTACACCAATGTTGAAGATGTCTTCTAACAGCTGAAGAATGCACAATCTCTTTATCATGCATGGAACTTTCTCTAAAGTAGACCAAATAGTAGGCTGATACAAAAAAATAACCCTGAAGAGGAATTATGAAATATATCTCCCAAGTTAGATGTCTGAGATGCCAAGCTCTTGTTCTCTAAAAATCAAAGATTGAATTCTAGGAACAGTGCAGATTAAGAGTAGGGAGATATTTATTGATAGGACAACTCCTGAGAGGCAGCAGGGGACCCGAGGGGGTAGCCAGGGACCATACTTTACAAGGGAGTTTTATAGAACAAAACCCATGTGGGTACAATGTTGGCTACAGCCATGATCAACCAATAAGGTTACAAGTCTATTCACCTAGGTAACAGTGATCCAATTGGGAAACAAGTCACATAACCAGTGTGGATGGAAAGAACATAGACTTCTAGGAAATGATGGGTCCAGAGGTCCCTGGTCACCCATCAGGGTGGCTGATATCTATCTAGACTTCATTAGGTCCAGTGTTAGTCCTCTGAGGAAGTGTGCAGGTCTGATCTTTGTCTTGATCTCATCTTTATCTTGAGGCCCGACCTTCAACAAATGTGTCTCCAGCCACAGTTGTGATATGATTCACCCCTGTCCTAACTCTCTCATCCTGTCTGCCTGCCTATATTTCTACCTAACTCAGCTATCTATAATAAGGTCACAAAACAAGTCTTAACTAATTCAAAAGAATTAAAGTCACATCATCTTATCTTTTCTGATTACCAGGGAAAGAAACCAGAAATTAGGTAATCCATTTAAAAATGGGCAGATGATCTGAAGACACTTCTCGGAGAAATCCTAATGGCCAATAAACATATTAAATGTTTAATATCCTTACCTATAAGGGAAATGCTAATCAAAACCACAATGAGATACATCTAACCTAGTTAGAATGGCTGTTATGTAAAAATAACAGGTGCTGAAAAGGATTGGAGGAACTATCAGTACAGCCACCATGGGAAACAATATGGAATTCCCCAAGAAAAAGTACTAAACATGTATTTATGATCAAGCTATCCCATTCCTGAGTGATCATGTTCGCTACTGAAGAGATATGTGTATATATACTTGTGTAATGCAGCACTGATCACAAGAGCTAAGACACAGAATCAGCCTAGATGCCTGCCAATTGATAGACGGATGAATAAAATGTGGTACATATACACAGTGGAGGGTTATTTACCATAAAGAATCAAATCCTATCATTTGCAGCACAAATGGTTATAACCGTAGGACATTATGTTAAGTTAAATAAGCCAGACACAGAAAGACAAGTATTGCAGGTTTTCTATGTAGAAACTTAAAAAATTTTTTTAAAAAGACGACAGAGCCTGGGAGTAAGTCCTCTGATGATACTGGCCTTTTTAGCCCTCAATCTGCCTTCAGCAGCCTCTTCTGTTCAGTATTTAAGTGGTAGAGCAATGGCCTACCATCTGCAAGGTCCTGGGTTCAACTCCCAGAACCAAAACAAAATAGTTTCCTGTTGGTGCTGTAACAAAAATTACCACATAATCTATGGCTTAACACAACGCAAATTTATTATTTCACCATTCTGAAAGGCAGCAGTTCAAAATGCATTTCACTGGCTGGAATCGAGGTGTAAGCAGGGTTGCTGTTCCTTTCCCCGTCTTCCATGGGCCTCCTGGTTTCATGGCTCATGATCTCTTCCCTCATCTTTCACGAGTTCATCCAGTGGTACAAACCATGGCCTCTTGCAAAGGCGGTCTTCCACTGTGTAGCATGCGTGACAAGCCTCCGTGGGGCCGTGATGACTCAAATCCTGGCACTGGTTTGCCAACCATCACGTTCCATGACAGGACCTGCCTGTTGTCTGCTGGGTTGTCATTCCATTGGCGCAGTTAGATAGTAAACGACCAGCTAGGAACTGGCTCCGTGTTTGTCCTGTGGCAGGACGACTCATCCCCATTTCTCCCAGCTCTCTGCTTCTGCTCATGGGCTCTTCACCTTTCTCTCCTAAGCTCTCGCTTGTCTTGTGGTGAAGAGTTGATCCTGCTTTTTGTTACAGCTACTCGATTCCATTATTCCATTTCATATCTCAAGTTTTTAAATGGCAGGGATAATTATATTAAGTTGACATGAATGATTATTAATGGATTATGTTAAACATGCAAAATGGCGGCTCTGACATGTGCCACCAAATACACTGAAGGCTCAGATGAGTTACTCTAGGTCACTCACGGCTGGTATTCTCATCTTTATAGAAGGAATCTAGGCTTAGGGAGATTAGGAACTTACCCAAGAACACACAGCTTGGAAGGTAGAAATCATAGCAGAAATCACACCGCTTTGTGTCAGGTAGAAATCATGAAAACCTCTGGCTACACAGCTTCCCCGTGGAATAATGGCACCATGGTGCCCCCTTTGCTTGGCTTTGATTGTAGTAGGAATGGGCAGTGTGCAAAGGAATTCAATGAGGAGTTTTGAAGGTCTCGATACACAACAAAGTAATGTTATAAAGCAGTAGTAACGTCACTGACCCTACTCCAGAATACAAGACACACGAGTAGGAAGAGGTACACCAGCTTGCATTTGGCTCGCTTGCTCGCTGAATTAAATTTTTAAATTATCCAACTGAGCACCACGTCTTCAGTAAGTACTGAGCACTGTCTGTGCTGAGAAGCAAGACTGTAACCAATAGGGCCTGGCCTGTTTTTCAGTTTGTGCACGAAGAGGACTTGATGAATGTGATCAAGGGTTTCAGCTCAGTGAGCAAGGAGCACACCACGTTCACCGACACCCACCTGTGAAGGACGGAACGTGTGGGCTGCACCCCACGAGCCCCAGGTGACCACGCACCATCAATGCTGAAAGACCACTGCAAGGCCTGTTTTAAAATTGTTCCTCTCTAGTAGAGACCTAGAAGTGTTTTGTTTTCCCAGTTGTCAGAAAGGAGGGATCACGTCCATGGGGAAACACACGCGTGGCTGTTTATTTTGTGGGAGACAGAGCACCTCATTTCCACCCGGCTCTGGCAGTTAAATGAATAGTGGCAAGTTCACGATGGCCCATAGTCTTCCCAACGGGAAGTTACCGCTTTCAAACCCACAGCGTGATTCTCCTGAGATGTCGCTGCTGCTCCTGTCCCACTATTTCTGACAGGGTTGACATAATCCTGTAAGAAACACTGATTGCAACAATCACAGCAGCGACGTGAATCCCAACTTCAGGCCACGAGGAAGCAGAGAAAAACGCTGCACTGTGGATAAACACGTGGCTAAAAGTTCTATTTTAATTACAATTTTAGTGACAGCCTTCTGACAGAACACGTAACCAGGATGTTTCCGTTTCTGCAATTATGGATGGCTCAGAAACCTCATAAGTAAACCTTTAGTTCATACATTTTATACAGAAAACTTGAACCAGTATTTTTTTGTTTCTGGTACCAGGGATCGAACTCGGGTCCTTGCGCTTGTGAGGCAGGTGGCACAACCACCAAGCTAAATCCCTGGCCCCTAGCTCTGCAAGTTAGGAGACTGTTTTCTCGCCAAGTTTTATACTTTCTGGAATGGAAACATGGGGTCAGCCGGTTTACTGGTTTTTATTCCCTTCTGCCAACCGGTCAAGTGGCTGTTTAAATGAGCCCTAACCCAGGCAGTGTGGGAGCCCCGTGTGAGCGGTCCAGGGTACCTAACCGGAAGTAGCCTTTTCCAGCAACCCTGGTCTCTCCCAGGGGTCTATGCTTCTGACAGTATGACTTGCTGGTCCATAGGTGAATTTAGAAGACAGAGCTCAATGTCATTCCTGGAAAATCACATACTTTATCTCAGTGTTTTGTTTTGTTTTGTTTTTCAGCTTTGAGTTTATTGGTACATTTTAGGGATACAGTACAGTTACATTCATTGTTGGGATCTTGTACCTCTACATGACAAGTCTTGATTCTCATTTTTCCCCTTGTCCCTGCCCTCCCTTCACCCCCTCCTCCCCTCCCCATCTACAAACACTTTATTTCCATCTTTTCATTATCTCACATTTTTTTCTTTTCCCTTATTACCCTTCCCCTACCCGTCCCACCTTCCCTACACCTTTAGCTCCTTTGTTCCCATTTCTAAATGTCAGAATGTATCATTAATTATTCACACCAGAGAAACTATTCAGTATTTACACGTGTGACTTATTTATTTCACTTAGGACTATATCTTCAATATATCTCAGTGTATTTTTAAAAGTGTAGTTATAAAACTTTAAAAGAACACAGAGATGAGAGAACAATCTTAAATCATTCTCCACTTAATGACCCAATTAAACCCTGTTATGAATTCGGTTACCTGAGTCACATGTTGACTCCACAGCTCAGGGTAGACAGACGCCTGCATGGCTTCTCCCAGAACACTGCCCTCTGCAACACAGCTAGTCTTACTCAAATTTATTCCAGGGAAGAACCCCAAGATTGTCCTACTTTTCTAATGGGTGCTGTGGACAGAGACTGTTACACAAAATACCCATCCCCGAGATTCTGATCCAGTTAGTCTGGAGCCGGGCAAGGCCTCTGTACACTTTGGAACTTCCTGGCATTCCTAGTGTCCAGCACCTGCGATGTAAAGCACCTCCAAGGGCCCATGCCCAGGGGCAACATGCTGGGCACAAGCACTATTTCCTGGACACCCACTTGTCTCTTACAGAACAAGGGATAAGCAGTTCTCCGGGTACTCTTAAATCCATTCTTTCTCAATCTCCTGACTCCTCCTATCCCCTGTATAGACCACACACTCTGCTCAATCTAAAAACCACCATGTCTTGTTAACTGTCTGCCAGCAAAGTACAGTCATGTTTTTACAAGGTCTCCTGAGCACTGCATCTTTGTATATGATCTAGTGTAATTTCCACTAGTGGAGAACTTCACATGAAACCTGTTACAGTACCTTACGCTGACATAAAACCTGTGAGCATCCACATAAAAATAACTCACCCAAGGGCCCGGGGATTTAGTTCACTGGTTCCGCTGCCTGCCTTGCATGCACCAGGTCCTGAGTTCGATCCCAGGTACTCACCCCGCCAAAAAGTAATTCAACCTCTAAAGGCCAGATGAAATAAGTCAGTAATAAAGAGCTTGTGTCATGAATAGCCGCTGATTTCCAGGGCATGACTATCATGTACATCAACCTAAACATGGTTTGCTTAATATTTAAATGTGAATCAAGTTTAATATATTTATGAAAAAAACTGATAATCCTGAGTTACACATAGATAAAGGCTTTTAAGGAATAATAAATGATAAAGCCATGTAGAGAAAATAAGATGTTCTTGATACCATCTAATCAACGAATGTTAGAATCGACTGTGATATTTCTTTCAAACTCTGAGTCCCAAACACAAGATACAAACTGAGCAAGACTGGAGTGGGCTTCAGCAACTGTGTCCGACCTCGGGTGAGAGTGATTCATCAGCCTGGATGAAAACGCCAGGGACAAAACCACAGGCTCTCCACATGGGAAGGTACGGCTTCAGAATGCTGGCGCACTGGCTGGCTAAACTTTATCCCATCTGGGTGTCGGTGAGCTCATCCGGGAAATGAGGACAGTATTATCTGTTCAACTGCTCTGCTACATGGTACTCTGAAACTAGTGCAAAATCAACTGAAAAACTTTTTGTCGTGAGAATAATTGTTTTCACTTCTCTTCAGTCATACCAAGTACATAAATGCATTGTGATTTTTCTTCTACTCACAAACTTAAGGATGGAAGTAAAAGGAAAAGTACTAGGCATGTGGGAATAATCCACTCAAGTTTACAAGTTCCAGACTAGACTCAGATCCATGCGGTAACACCAAGCTTCATTCTCCTTTGTGAGAGAGAGAACAGAGATTTTATTTGAAGTAGAAGGCAACACATCGTAACATTCTATACAATTCTATACAAAGGTGCCTATGTAACAGCCTTGCCTGTTTTTGGGTAGTCTTTTAGTCACAGTAAATATGAGACAAGTGTCATACAGTAAAATGTTAGTGACTTGAAATTTTGGTTGACACTTTTCTCTCTGGTGATGTTGGAGATGTAACTTAAGACTTGCAATATATTAAATTCCTATTTCTAATTATAGGAAATAAAAGGGTGAACACACACATGTAGGCCCATTTCAAATAGAGTAGCTACTCAAATGACCAGACGCACTGTCTTAATCACTTTTATTTGATTAAGCTGATAAATAAATACAAGAGAATTATTTTTGTGAAACCACTGGCAATATAGTAAACTTTAAATTTATTTCAACTTCACTCATTTATATTTTTTTGAATGGAAATATATACATTATTCAGCAATAAATGCATGATGGTTTAAATTTACACTTTCCTTGCTGAAACTTGAAATTCATTCCAATTAAATGGAAAAAAAATGTACAAAAAATTTTTTGCTTACAATTCAAAATACATTCAAAATAACATCTTGACACCAGCAAAAGCCTCTAACCAAAACTCCACAACTATACTTCCCTAAGTGTATTAAGATGGCCACATTTCATTATCTTGATTATTAACACTGAAAAAAATACGGTGACTGACTACAACTGGGAGAGTTCTCCTAACTGGGAGAGTTCTCCTTCTGGGTGCTCGAAGCGCTGCCCCGATGATTACTTTTTATGTCATCTTCAGACGGACGATCGCTCCAATCTGAGATACCGTTCACATGGACTTCACTGGAGACATCACACAAGCTGAGACTGAAGAACTGCAACACTAAAAGTGACCCTAAAAGTCTCACTACACAGAGGAGTCTGGTGTTTAACACCAGTAGTGTTTGAGTTACATGATTATTTTATCACAAACATAGCACCTCGTCAAGTATCTGCTAAACACACTGCCACCTCGAGGGCTGGGAGACCGAGGATTACGTGACTCGCAGTGGTAACACTGCAACAAGACAAGTGTCCTGCAGGACCACGACAGGCGTGCAGGCCACGGGTCCCCACCCTGCCGAGCCAGCCTGAGCCAGCCGGAGCACAGCCTGCGACAGCAGCCAAATGGGAAAACGAGCTCCGCTTTACAAGAGACCTGGTTAAATGTGCTTGGTAAGGCTAAAGAATTTCCAAAATGTCAAGAGATATGATTACTGTAGTTCCTTATACCAGGCAACTGTTAGACATTAACTGTCTAATTTTATCTCATAGAGTCTTAGTGTAAAAACAAATGTATGAACTCCAGGAAAACTTAATTTTCATCTAATTTAACAAACCACCGTTCATGTTGAAGTCTCACAAGCTGTAATCCTGACCTGAAGAATCGCTCTTTTTGTGCCGAGGAGATGGTGTGGTCTTGGTGGGGGACGGGGAGGCAGTGCCGGGGGAGTCGGTCCCTCCGTCAGAGGTGCTCGGGGACGAGGCCAGGTGAGGGACTTTCTTCCTTCCGAGGAACCCGCCCCCGTCAAACCCGCCTCTCTTCTTCAGCTCTGTTTTACTTTCACTCTCATCTTCTGAGGACCGTTTCTTGGCTTCTGAAAACCCCTCAGCTGCTTTATGCACCTCCAGACCCCCCTCCAGATCCCTCACACCTTTGCTCTCCATCCCAGGAGACTTCCTCTCCGACCCGCTCCACTCTCCCATCGCCCCCTTCACCTCCGCCTGAATGGGACCCAGGTTGCCATTTTCTGGGACGGCTCTTTCTACGCTTCTGCTGAAGTTGACAGTCTGAAAGTCCCTGTAACTGTGGAAGCTCTCGGTCCTCCTCGCCCTTGCTAACAAAGGACTCTCCCTGTAAGGCCGCACAGACCCGTAGGTTGCTGCTTCGTGGATGGTCTCGTGGTACTGAAGCTGAAGGCTGAAACAGTTTTTAAAAATGACAGTTCAGGTTTTACTTGGTGGTTTCTCAGGAGTATATCTCATTAATGAAACTACCCATAAAAACACATCACATGCGTAACGTGATTTCCTTACACAAAAAACTGTACTTCTCAAGTCCTCTATATTCGGTGCGTACAGTAACACATATTCAACCTAAGTTTCAGAGTAGCTGAAAAGATGCCAAAAACCCTCTTTAGAAAAACCAGAAGGGGTCAATATCATTCCGATTTGTTTCTTCCTGTTTTGAAATTTGTTGTCAGTATCACAGAAAGGCACATTGTCTCAGTGTACTGAAGTTCAGGACGCTCACCTGTACGAGGAGACGCAGCGACATAATCACTGCTGATTAAAAGCGTCCTGAGGCCACAAGGACTCCACCTGCCCCCAACGCGGCGTGACTGACTGACCTGACCTTTTCAGTGAACCCTCTGTGGCACACTGGGCATTCAGATTAGAAGTAACTCACCAAATAAGTTAAAGGCAAAATGGGGTTTGGGATGTAGATGTCAGGAAAAGGGGCAAAATAGCTTTTCTATGGAAAGAAACAGATACAAATTTCTTAAGATTTAAAACTCTTGCGTATCAATATAAAGTATGAATTACAAATATACTTTGAAAAATGTAACTTTTGGAACTACGTACGCAGATCTCCCCAAAGCAGTGGTTTAACTTCTGCCGGCCAGCCCGGAACCCACCTGGAACTGGACTCCCGCAGGCGGCTGTGCTGCAGCACGGAGGTGGCGGGGCTGATGCTGGGCGTGGCACAGCGCGACGTGCTCAGGTCGCACTGGTCCAGCAGCGTGAGCAGCTCCTCCTCCGTCGGGCCGCCCGCGTCCTTGTCCTCGCTCTTGCTCACCATGTCCATGGCCGTGGTCAGGTCCCACATCTGGATGCTGCCGTTGCTGTGGCCGGTGAACAGGTAGCGCCGCGGCCGTGAGCCCATCCGGCTGGAGCCCTCGCACTCGCGCACGGTGAAGGAGGATATGGTGGTGCAGTCCACGGCCTGGATCTCACAGATCCTGAAACGGAGAGAGCAAGGCGGAAAATCACTGATTTCCCGTCCCGCTGCAGCCCGACGCGCAACTGAAGCAGACCCGAGGGGCTCAAGCGCAGGCAGCAGGAACAAAATCCAAATTCAGTGACTCTCCATCCGGAGAAAAGGTTCTTATACAGCGACGCATTAACTAACTGAAATAAATCAAGTAGCGGAGGTTAGAAAACCAGGAAGGGCCTGGATGAGTTCTTTAAAAGGAGCTGCCGTGAAAAGAGGCAGGAAAAATGCAGAGTACACAAATCAGGCTGGAAGACAGCCTGGAAGTCCTTAAAACTGAGGTACACATAAAAACTATGAAGCTGAGGAAAAAACATGGCTCTGCGGAGACGGCCTACACTATTCGGACTCTCCTCCCTACAATAAAACCCACCTCACTTCTCTGATCAGAGCCTGACCTGCCTAAACACTCGGCTCGGGTTCACCGTAGCTTCATAAAGACCGATTTTGCATTCACTTCTATAGGTTAACTTCTATTTATAACTATAGTTTTCCCTCAGGAGTCAGAAACTTAAAAATGCTAAGATTGTTTTCACCATGTAGAAACTAGCTGGTTACAATATACTGCCACTCTCCAACTAACAGACAGGGAAATTAAAATTGTACATGGATGTGAGACCCTACATGGTTAGATGATGTTACGAGACCAATTTTAATGAACACTGAGCAGCTTCTCTGAGAGTAACACCAAACACTAAATCACAGTACTTTAGAACACTTTGTAACAATTTGGTCTCTGACTCTATTACAAGCTCCTAATACATTTTCTTCCAACATAAACAAATAAAGCGAGCTACCAAAAAGATGGTTTAGGTACATAAAACTCATTTTCTACAGTTAATTTACTGAGCTAATAAATATGTGCAATAAACTTTGACAGGAAGGAAGTCTTGTGGAAAAAGACAACTTCCTTCAGTATTAAAGCAGATAGAAGGGGGAAATGGCAAAAAATATGAAACGTGGGTAGTGAATTGTAAGCGGTGTCAAGATTATGCAAATTGTAACTTAATGAGCAAGATTTAACTGTTTCATCGTTTCTCTTCTTAAAGGGGACACTGACGCTAAGAAAATCTGTAGTATGTGTTATTTGAGATATACTTAAATTCTAGGTTCCCCTCCCCGCACCGGGAAGGAACCGTTTTTATGAAAAAATTGATAAATGGCTATGTTTGGACACAAAACGCTCACTGTGTCCTTGTCCTAGTGTAACCCTAGTTGTCCCTAACCAGGCAAAGCAGCAGCAGAAAGGTTACACCCTAGAGAAGATGGAATGAGGCTCACGCCGAGCTCACGGGCAGACCTCTGTCACTGTGTTTCTACTCGCCCTCCCTCATGGGAGCAGCAAACTGCACAGCTTTGTAAGATCAAGCAGTTCAGAGCATAATCATCGGCACAGTGGGGCATCACCTCTTCCCGGTCGACGAGAGCCGCACGAACAGCTTGTTGGTGATGGGAACCACCTTCTGAATAAACACCTGCTGGTCATCGCGCTCTCCAAAAGGCCCTTGGTCAGAAAGGAAAAAAACCACCAAATAAGTTAATTGTAACAGCTTGTTTCGCTAGATAAGACCAACATCAGTACCACTCCTTCTGCAGCTGTAGATGTCTCCCCGAACGCGTCACAATCACATGCGACATGAGGGTCAGAGCACTTGTACTCGTGTTAAAAAAATGCAAGAAATCTACCATGTTTCCAAATTAAACTCATTCACTGAGGCCGTGGAAGCTGAGGCAGGATTTGCATCGGGCTCCAGGCTAACAGTACTAGAAAGAGACCCGGCAACAGATTCACTGTCTCTGAGAATGAGCTTAGATTTTCTTGTACTGAAAAGGGGGGCTGAGGTATGGGTCAGCAGTATGCCTAAAGCCTGAGTTTTGAGCTCTAGCACCAGGAAGGAGAGAAATAAACTAAGTCCTCCTCGGATGCATTTCTGAAAGCCAGCAGCAATTTAAATAACACTGAAAGTACAAAGTGCAACTTTATTAATTAGAATTAATCAGAAGCCTCCATTAACCACACTTGTTCCTTTGATCTTTTACTGAGGATAAATATTAAAAGTAACTCCATATAGGGTAGTTGGTAAACCAAAACCGAAAAATCTCAACCAATATCCAAAGAACAAGTACAGTATGAAATTTCCTACAGGTTGAGTATTCCTGAGCCACTGCCTGGGCTTGGAAGTGTTCCCAAAAGATGGGCTTGGTTTTGGAAATCTGCATGTATGAGGAAGCACCTTGGAGACGGGACCCAAGTTAAACACAATTTATGTTTCACATACACCTCCTGTGCACAGATGGAAGGTAATTCTATCAATATTTTTAATCACTGTGCATATACAATTTCACCATATAGAATTTTCACTTCTTGTTGGGGCTGGAAAGTTTGGGATGCTGGAATGTTTCAGATTCAGACTTGTGGACTACGGATGCTCGACCTGTACTGAGTTACATCTTGCAAAGTTTTCAATCTGAAGAAGAACGATTCCATTATTTTCACTTTACTGTGCAGGTAAATGGTCTATTTTAGAAAGATTCTGTATAACACCATAAAAAGCATTTACATGCAAAAACTAAAAACATCTGGGCCGGGGATTTAGCTCAGCGGTTTGGTGGCCTGCCTTGCAAGTCCAAGGACCCGAGTTCAATCCCGGTTCCAAAACAAAAAAAACAAAAACACTAAAAACATCAAATTTCACTGTCTTTCATCATGCTCATTAGCTAAGGTATCAACTTGTTTATAAAAATCATGATACATGATATACAATTTCTCGACAATATATCCCAACTTACATGAATCACAAATAATAGACAATGGTACCTTTGTTATTCATTAGCAAACACACTACACTATGTGCCATGGTATTTTTACATTTTAATCATCGTAATAACCACAGAAGAAGGCACTACTATGACCTCCAATTTACAGATGAGAAAAACTAAGGCACCAAGAGACTGTTTGCCAGAGGTGTCACAGGTTCTAGTGATGGGACCGGAACCCAGATGAACTCACTGCGCCCGGTCCCTGGCCTTCATCACACACTACGGGACAACCTGCTCCACTACTGAGGTGGACGACAGTCCTGGTCCAATAGCCTATGAACAGTGCTGGGCCCGTGGTGATGAATCAACAGTCTATGGAAATGGGTCTTCTCTCCCCTTGCACTTGGTACCTGGCTGGATTATACAACAGCTCAGTGGTCCAGCCCTATCTCAGCTCGTGTTAAGTACGCCCTGGGTTCAACCTCCAGAACCACAAAAGAATGAAAGTCCAAAACCAATCCAACTTGATACTGACGTGAAATGTACCTATGACCTAATGCTTCACACTTTACCAGCTCAGCTACCCACATCCCCCAGCTGTTTTTCTCCACTCTCCCTCTTACCCTCCGGTCAGCTCTATGGTTTCTGCTTGGAAAGGTACCTTAGTGAACCAAGAGGCCCTACAGAACTACTACACGAATACTGACATACACTGTACGCACGGCTTTCGTTTCCAACGGAGCCCCGGAGAAAATGCTCCATCCCCAAGACAACTGCATGTGTGTGTGATGCCCGTGTCTGCGTGTACAGCACACAGAGACAGACCGAACTCACCTCTGTCCACCACTGCTGAAACCCTGTACCGGTGAACGTAGGTCCATCCCTTCGGCGTGGGCATTACGATGCCATCAAAACGCCTGACCACAGAAGCACCAGCCCTTCGCTAGCTTCAATTTTATTTTCAGGAGATTATTAGTAAAAGACGACACTACGTTTCCAGTATGAACAGTTACCGTGGCTTTAGTTATAAACACAAGGGCACATTCGGAGGAGACATTATTTAAACTCTCACAAATTGAAGACTCTGCTTCTGTAACTTTTTAAACACTAAGAAATGCTTCCATAATTCTGTGAATTCACAGAAACTATTCGGAAGCCCTACATTCTGTCTTGAATGAGTTTCAAAATTAAAAAGACTTCTACTGCCACTGATGCACTTCTCTGGAACTGCTCACACGCGATCCAACATCCCCCGCTGCTCTCACCCACCTATGTCATTCCCAGAGGAGTAGCTCCCGTGGCTCTCCGTCTCTTCCAGAGACAGGATCTTGAAGGACGCCAACGGCGTGGAGCCCGGCTGAGTGGAGATCATCCCCCGGAACCGCGTGACCGTCCACGTGCGGACGTGATTGTTGTCTGCACAGACTGGGCAGAAAAGGGTAACAGATTACAAGGGCACCTCCAAAACCACCTTCATTCTCCCCTGTGACCTACGTTAAATGTGTAGGACCTATTAAGTGGCAAAGGACACGTTTATCTTAAAATTACACTTTGTACATTGCTAATAAAAGTGAGGGGACTGAAGACAGTTTATCTACATAAACAAATCTATGAGACCCTTATAAAAATAGTCTGTGAGGTATAAATGCAGACACAGTTTAAAAAATGTGTAAGAGAACAGATGTTACATGTTACCCAGTACTGTGGCTAAACTCTACAGTGATTAGTAGTCGCCTGGTTTATTTTGCCAGTCACTGAAACTGTTTCCGCTTACGTTGCTCAAACAAGTTCAGGCTGACCAACTCCTGAACAGCTACTGTGGCAGTGACGGAAGTGACTGGTCAGTCACGTGCTTGTAGGAGGCGGCTGTTCACTGCTCTCGCACCCACATCGAGGGGCATTGAAGCGATGTTACCCAGCTGTGGCTAAACTCTACAGTGATTAGTAGTCGCCTGGTTTATTTTGCCAGTCACTGAAACTGTTTCTGCTTACGTTGCTCAAACAAGTTCAGGCTGACCAACTCCTGAACAGCTACTGTGGCAGTGACAGAAGTGACTCTGGTCAGTCACGTGCTTGTAGGAGGCGGCTGTTCACTGCTCTCGCACCCACATCGAGGGGCATTGAAGCGTGACGAGTGCGTACATTAAGTAACATGACCCAACTTTATCCTTTAACAGAAATGCGATTTCATGGTTATAGAATGAGCTATCTCCTAACCCATTTCCATTTTTTTATCCGAATATGTACTCTTTAAAAAATTAAACACCAAAAACGTTATCACTAATTCAAGAACCATATTTTTTGGCATACCTTAATTTAAAAAGCTAATTTGTCATTTATGACATTTCAGAAAATCTGTTATTATCCCCCATTAAGTTTATTGGTGCATTTACAAAATCTGTTACTGCGAACAATGGGCCATGAATTCACCAGTAAAGGCTAACATGATATCCAAAACCTCTTCTAGGCACACAAAGCATTTGCTATAGGTAACATATCAATTACGTCGATTACACATTTTAAACCAAATTCTGGAAGAATTTTAATTTTGGAAAAAAGCAACATGTATACCTGTTTTACTCTTATGTAATAAAATTCTCAGTTCTCAGAATATCAGTTTTCTAATAAAAGTGACACATTTGGTTTCAGGATTTAAGTCACAGGAAATAATTTCCTGATTTCAATATTAAGTTAAGATCCACAAAAATAAACGATTCTGGCTAATTTGTGTACCTATAACAACTTTCAGTATAGGTATTATGCAAAAGTTTTGATGTCAAGCATTAGAACACACTAGAGAAAAGAATGTGACTGTATTTATGCTGATGTCCACTAGGTGGCAGAACACCGTAACTGTGGGTAAAGCCCTCCAGATTTTTGGCTAAACTGGACATTATTTATTTTCTCTTTTTGAGATGAGGTCTCACCACATAGTCCAGCAGCCCTTGAATCTATGCCCAGATTCACAGGGCTAGGGGGACAAGCACATACTGCCATGCCCAGCTAAACCGTGCTCTTACTTTCATAATGTATTTAAACTTCAAATCTATGTGTTAAAATACAAATTTTACTAATTTCTTTGGCATCACTTCCTGTAACAGCATTATAGGCACAAAAATAATAGCAGTTACTACTATCTCTATGCATTGTCATTTAATATATGTGCTGCCGAAGCAAGCACGGTACTGTCATTTAAACAACTCTACCAAACAGTCCACACCCTCACAGATCAGACCGCCTCACGTCATACGTTTATTTGGCATTTTTTATGTGCCAGGAACTATGCTAAGAGCCAAGACCAAGGGAGAAAGAAGTGCCTGCAGGCGTACAACTTACATGCCGTAAGAGGGAGACAGAAAACAAACATGTTGAGAAACCCATAAGCAAGGGCAAAGACTATGAGGACAGACAGACAGACAGACAGACATTACTGCTGGGCGGAAGTGGAGCGAGTTCAGATCGATGGCCGACGAGAACGTATTCCTGAACAACAAGAAGGCAACCAAGCAAGAGTCTCCAAGTGAAAACTGCAAGGAGGAGCGACAGGTGCAAAGGTCCTAAGGCATTTGTAAGAAACGGAAAACCAATAGGTCATGAGCAAGAGAAAAGCAGGTGGAAGGTTCGCAAGAGCTGGAAGGTAAACAAGATCTAGAACAAAGAATGACACAGAAACTGCCACTATTTTAAGTACAGTGGAAGCCATGGGAATCAGGTCTGCACTGCATTTCTACGAGACACTGCTGGTTCATGCGTGGAACATGGGCGGGCGAGGGCCACACAAGGGTTGGGAAGCTGCTGTGCTGACCTAAGGGGACGATCGGAGCTACTGGGCCGCCAACAGCCCCAGGGATGAGGTTTGGGGTGCGTGTTACACACGGCAAGGCCAGCAGGACTTACACGTGCATGAAGGACGAAGGGAAGAGTCAAGGGTCCTTCCTAGATGCTCAGCCTCAATCCGTGAGGAGACGGCAACACACTCAACCAGGAGAGCTCTTGAGTCATCAATGATAGAAAGTTCTGTGTCCAAGTTCAATGACAGATTGCTACTGACCATAGGCAGAGATGGGCACAAGATATACAAGTTTGCAACTCTCTGCATGGTCAAGGCAGAAGCTGAAAGGTCACTGGCACACAGAGGATAAGCACTGTTCACGTTGCTAGGGAAAGTACAGATTGCCCAGCAAAGCTCTGGGGTAACTTAGCAACCACCTTGCCAAAGAGGAGATCGAGCCGCACAGTGAGAAGGCTGCAGAGTTGGGCAGGCGATTACCAGGCGAGTTTCCTCATGGAAGTGTAAAGAAGAGTTTGTTGGAAGCACAGTTAGACCCCCAAAATTATACGGCCAATAAAAACACACCATTCATTCATCCATGAGCAAACTATTTCCCATCTACTTGGTGTTCAATTAAGACCGAGGACAAGGACAGATGGATTGGTAATCACCTTTTAGGCAGTCTTCATAAAAGAAATGCAGTATGTGAATGTGAGGTTTATAAAAATGTCAAATTGGGCAAGAACCGCTCTACAGAACAGTTAAGTGCAAGGAGTAAGGCTCCTCTAAGACGAGCTCTACTGGTACACTGTGTTTTCAAAATCATTATCAACAGTGAAGTTCTTCAGTGGGCCGGAAAGTACTACTCATTAAACTATAAACTCACTATGCAAATTTATAAGAATCTTATTAACATCTAAAATCTCATATGTTTATACAATTACAAGGAACTGCAATCCCAAGTGCTGTCTTCAGAAAATCCTCCATATTCTAATTTGAAGTTTTATAAGATGATCAAGTATCAAAGTATCTAGATCAGTAACGCTAGCATTAACCCCTATAATATCAAATTTATATAAAAATCTGAACTTAGAAAATGTCTTAAAAACTTCTCCTAGAGTTGTGATAAATACCTTGAAATAAAAACCCATAAACACGAGGAAGTAAGACAGGACACCTCCTAAATTTACACACACACTATTAGCCAGGCCGTCAGAGACGTCCCCGAAAGAGGAGCGCAGCGGCCCTTCGGTTACTCAACTTCCTGCCGTTTCTTTCTGTGTCTTTTTCTCACAGGCAGCACCACTCACAACTGTGTGTGCGGGGAACAGGTCATGAAGTGGGAGGGACAGGGCCGCCTCCCTCACCACACCCGCGGCGTCTCGTTACCTGACACCAGGTGCTTCTCCGACAGCATGATTTTCGTCACGGGGCTCCGGTGAACCGTGAAGGTCTGGAAGAGCTGCGGCCCGGACCCGACCGTCTCCGGGTGCTGCACGATCACGCGCACCGCTCCCGAGCTCGTACCGTAAGCGATCTCGATCCAGTTCCCGCTGACACCTGCGGAGGCAAAGTGCACAGGCGGAAGTCCGGGAACGACAGACAGCTGCTGCTGCACAGCTGTCCTGCGACAGAAAGGGCGGAGCCGATCAGCGCCGGGGACAGGGTCCGCTCAGCAGGTGACTGAAGAGGTCTCTGGCCATCTTACAACGATGACCCCTTTCCCGACCTCTTCCTAACTCTCCAAGACGAACTGCTCCCTCCTCCCTCGTCCACGCAGTGGGTTCTGATCCTGTGCTGATTTCCACGTCTGTACTTCCAGTCCTCACCGACAGGTTAACGTCTTTTCATGTCAGCTCAGAGCTCCTGAGGCACAGCAGGCACGCACATGTGTCTACAGGATTCATAAATGCTCCCGTGAACAGCGTCACTGAGACAGCGGAGAAGCTACCGCGCTGCCACACAGAGCTGCGCGTCTAGAATGACCACCTCATGTCCTCCTGCTCCAGCACGGAATCGTCACTGGCCGATCGCGTGTCGGGCACCGCTCTGGACAGGGACTACAGCCCGGGACGCTGCCGTGTCGCACGCCCACCACCCCTCCACTTCTGACCGTGCCAGGTGCGGCTGCGGCCTTTTATCTAAGCAAGTTTTCAGACCCAATCACACATGAGCTCAGTGACCTGGATTTCCCAAACCCGCTCAGAGAACCCGCTAGCTTTACGAGCTGTCCTTTCCGCTTCATCTGAAAACACATAAATCAAAGGAAAAAGAGCACCCACCATGGAAAACCCTTCCTGACTCCACTTCTGGGCTGTAACCGTCTTCCTGCCACCACAAAGAAGTGTTTTGGTTTATAAATCCTGACCAGGAGAAAGTAAACGCCAAAACGCATACTGCACGCTCCCCCTTCCAGCAAACCCTCCCTGAAGGAACAGCCAATGCTGTGAACTTCGCAGGCCACGCCGTCCCTGTCACAACCTCGCCGGTGACTGTCGCATGACGGCCGGAAACCACACGCGAAGCCGTGACAAAGAACGGCAGGCTGGGCGGTAACCACGGCTCGTCAACCTGGCCGAGTTTAAATTTCAATCCAACGCATCTGCACACAGCAAAGTACCTCTTTCATACTAAAGATTGTTATTTCCTTTAACAGTGTCAATAAAATAATAATGGCCAAGTAACAGAGCCGAAGCTATCATTTCACAGTATTTCCTTACATTCTTTTCATCACTGGAAGTTTTAAGTTTCCCAATTTGTCTTTAAACTGTAAGGTTTAAATTTTCTTAACACTTCATAGCAGTAGTCTGTTAATTTTACTGCGATGGCCTCTAAAAGGCAAGGGAAGCTGTATACACTGAATTTCTAAACAAAATGTCCTTTTCTTCAACTTAAATTTCCAATTACCACGGGGATTGGGAATACAGCTAGCTCAGTGGTACAGCTCTCACCTGGCAGCCACGAGGGCCTAGATCCAATTCCCAGCACCTCAAAGACAGAAAGAAGGAGAAATTCCTAAGGAAGTAAGCTTATTTGCCAATCCAGAGTAAGTCATAAGTTTAATTTTTGGTTAAAAAAAGTTGCTAATTTCAAAGTTAAATATGCATGTTTTTTCTAATTTCAGTTATTCTAACGCAGTTCAACACATTTAAGACAGGGCTGTAGTTCCCAGGTGAACAGAGACAGCTCAGAAAGGGAAAGCTCCAATTTCCCACCTGAAATTATGCTGCTTGTGTCTCGCTACAGTGTACAACAAACTGAGTATTTCAGATTAATGGAGATGAGATCCTTAGTCCTGCAGTTCTCGGAAAGGAGGGGATTCGCTTTACCCTGCTGCACAGCAAACTAACAGGTCAAAGTACTGTGTGAAAAGAGCGGGTGCGCGGAGAGCTGTCATGACAGCTGGTCGGGCACTGACTTGTTTTGGGCGTGAGGTAAACACTCAGGGCTGTGATGGCATCATTTGAAGGGTCGTGATAGAGTTCCGTTACCAGGAGATCATTGTCCTTCATTCGCAGAGGAAATTTCTGCATATCTGAGAGATAAAAATGTTTCCGCAGGATTAAAATAAACAATACCTCTATCTTAAAACCAAAAAAGTTAATTTTTTGGTTTTCACTTTTAGAACCGGCACCCTTGAGTACGTGAGCACTTACCGATGTAATATATGGACCCGTTGGTGCAGCCCAGGAGCAGGAAGGAGCCGGCAGTGTCGCAGCTGGTTATGGGCACGACATCCTGGACCTGCGGCAGTGACATCAGGAGGCGTCAGAGGGCCTATTCTATGTCCTCATAAGTCCGACTCCCAACACCCTGCCTTCGCACGACCCAGAAAATGAGCCTTCTCTGGATGTTGAGCGCTCTCTAGAGCTGCTGATCGTTACCCTAAATGCTTGTCACAAGATTCGTCTCCGTCTCTCCACATCACTGCTCCCGAGGAGCTTTCTCCTGCTGCTGCTCGTGATCACGAGGCTGGAGCCGCAGGACTCAGGAGACCCAGCGCGAACACATCCCGTCCTCCCTTCTGTCCCTCCAGAGACAAACACCAACCGCCCAGAGCTACACGGAGCTCGTGCACAGACAGCGTGATCCACAGCATGGTTAATCCTTTCACGACTCGTTGTGACTTGTTTGAAAAAGTAGTGTTTTCTATTTTCATTCTCCTTACTAAAACCTTTGTCTGTTTTCTAGCATGCATGTTTGTTTTTCCAATACTGGAATAAGAGTTTCTTTCAAACAAATAAATCTAGTTCACAAACTTATAACAACTCCCACTTTATGTGCTAAGAGAAAAAGCAAAAGACACGAGTTCTGCCACCAAAACAAAACAAAACACAAAATGCGAAGCATCACAGATGACATATGAAATACGAGAAACAGTCTTACGTACAGAAGTCAGAGATCTCCAGTACTTTCAAATGTAAAATGATCGTGGAACTTTTTATCATGTTTAGTTTCAGATGAAGACTAAAGCCCAAACATGACGTGTCCTCTTTGTGCGGCAGTACTAAGACAGGCAGGCAAGGGGCAGGGCTGTGGGATCCCTCAGGGCCTGAGGACTTGAGAGAGACAGAAAAGGCAGGCGGACGTCCTCTCAGGTGTTAAGACGGAATGCGCCATACAATCAGGGAGCAGGGCGGTCCTCTCAAAACCGCTAAAGAGCAAAGGTCACGGCAAGGTTCTGAGAAGTGGGGCTTGGTTCAGTTCGAGTACGGCCCTAAAACTCGCATGTGACGGAGGGGGGGCTCTGGGGAGGTGCGTGGATCGCAGACCACTGGGGCTGGTGGGAGGGTGCAGCTCCCTGCCACACTCCTCCTTGGTCCTCTGCAGGGCCCCCAGGGGCCCAGGTGGCGAGGCTTTGCAACCCCAGGCCCAAGGCCCTGCTGTTTCTGCCCTGGAGCCTCGGAGCATGGACCGCAGCTTTTACAAACCCCCTGCGCAAAAACCTTGCCTACTTTAAATTGTGGGGAGGCAAGGACAATGGAACAAGGAAAGTGACTAAGACATCAACTAAGTAGAGAAAGGAGAAGTAAACGTCTGACCAAACAAAATAAAAACCCCACAGAATCCAAGTCCACTCGAATTTACCACAAAACCCCTAAAATGTAGACATGACCACTCCGTCTAAGGCCACGACACAGAGGACCCTGGTTTCTCTGGGTGGCCTCGCGAGCTGTCCCTGCCCAGAAGCCCAGCACTGCGCCTGGACCCCAGGGCAGGCGGGATGCTGAGCATCTCTGGAGAATCCGGAAGGCGGCCACACACCACTGCCAGTGTCCTACCCAACGGTCCCAGCTGTGGAGCTACAGCACTACCATCTTCACAGCAGGAAGAGGCGGACAGAGCGCCGAGCCAAGAGCCCCTCTGCCTCTGTGCCCAGCTTTCCATGCGACCCTCGTCCAGGGAAACCACCGCGATGGTTCGTTCCCTGGATGGTGAGCACTCGGCGGCAGAGCCTTCTGAATTCTTTGACTGCAACCCTGCCTGTGTTCTGCTTTCCTTCTACACCCATCCCTTAGCGTAGGGAGGAGAGAGAAAGGAGGCGCGTAGGGCTGGAGGAGAGGCAAGTGCTGAGTTCTCTCCTACCACGAGCCGGGCAGCCTCCGTACAGGGCGGGGGATGCAGCCCTTTTGTGCTTTTTCTTTAGAGACAGGGACTCACTAAGTCAGTTGTCCAAGCTGGGCTAACGTGCAATCCCCCTGCCTCAGCTTCCCAGTCTTTTAGCTGTATTTCTATTTAACTCATGGAGAGTTTGCTCTTCGTCTTAATTTTTGATGACCTTTTAATTTCTAGTATTTCCTTTTCCTCCATTTCCAAATTGGTCTTATTCCATCCTGACAGTTTATTTCTTTCTCAATAACTTTGGAAATCAGAGTTCCTTTCTCTTACTTCAAATCTGTCCAGTTTTGAAGATCTAAATACTTTTATCTTTTATGCTTGATAACTTTCCTCATTTGCTTTTATGTCTGAGAAAATTTGGGGAAAGTCAGCTCATTTTCAGTCAAAATTACTTCCTCTGTGGAAGTCTGACTGCCGCTCTCGTGAAAGTGCTGGATTCAGTTTCACGCCTGCATCTAGGAACGTCAACAGTCACAGAGGAGTTCCTTCAAACTGGACTTTCCACACCGTTCACACATTTGTAGTGATCCTAACTTGAATATTTTGGTTTCAGTTTCTCACAGGTGTTTTTATCTGAAACACTGCTCCACATTCCCAGATGCCACTTTTAATTATTTTTTTTAGAAAAAGCAGCTTCATTTCTGTAACTTGATGGCATTCACTGCTTCCCTTCCTTTTCTGACCATTTAACATTTGAACCACCACATAATTTTTTAAATTCCTCGCATACACACACAAATCCGTATGATTAGAACACCAAGCAGTACGCACTGACTACCGGCATCATGGATTGGTACACGCACGTAAGGCATCTCTACTTCTGTTTGCTCTTCTTCCCTTCATCCCTCCCTTCCCCTCCCCTCCACACTCCTTCCAGCTCTTGGTCCCCTTTCCATCTGAGAAAGCTCTATCTGCATAATTTCTTCCCTTCCCCTTTCCCTCCTCGCCCTCCATCTCGTTCCCCCATTCAGTTGAACAAGATCTCCCTACTCCGTATTTATCTCTATTTTGTTCTCACTCTCCCCCAAATACACCTACACAAACACATACATATAAAATTTCAGTTTCTCAAATAAAACAAACCACCCAATGTCTAAGCTCACGTGACTCATTTCACTTAATATCATGGCTAATTTTTCCCTATTCTGTAGGCTCCTGTTCCTCACTCTGCTAGTTGTTCCCTTTGCTGTACAGACCGTTTTAATTTGATATAAAATTTGTTGATTCTCGATATTTCTTGTGCCACTGAGGTTCTATACTTGCCCATGTCTATGTATTCTGTAGTTTTACCTATTTTATCCTCCAGCAGGCTAAGTGCTTCTGTTTTAACACACAGACAGTTGATCCATTTTGATTTTAGTGAGTACATGGCGAGCGATACGGCTCTACACTCAGCCTTCAGATGTGCACAGCCAGCTTTCCCAGCAAGATTATTAAAGAGGCTGCCTTTCCTCCAGAGTAGGTGTGAAGATCAAACAGCTCAATGCCCCCAGGGTTGTTTCTCCTTCCTCTATTCTGTTCCGATGATCCACATGCCTATTTTGTCCAACTTTCTTGTTCCAAGACAGTCTGATAAAGACTTCCCCGTCTCATAGCCAGGCGTGGTGGTGCACGCCTGTAATCCCAGCACTCGGGAGGCTGAGGCAGGAGGACTGCTGTGAGTTCGAGACCAGCCTGGGCTACATAGTGAGTTCCAGGTCAGTCTCAACTACATAGTGAGACCCTGCCTCAAAAAAC
>NW_022900923.1:6123146-6138334 GCF_012274545.1 Fukomys damarensis
AAAAAAAAAAAAAAAAAAAAAATGACTTTCCTGTCTCCTTCTCAGGGACCGAAGCAGACCTTTAAAGCTTCACATTTTCCCAAGAGGCTCAATTTCTACTTTCCATGAAGCCATGCTTCCTGGTTTTGGCTAAAGTTCCAGAATCTCAAGGCTTTATCCTGATTAACGGTATGCAAGCATAAAGCAGTAAGTAAAACTGAATGGAAGTATAAAGGAAGAGAGTTGTAATGTCTGTATCCAGTACTTCTGTGTACAGAAAGGAGAAAGTGCTCGTCAGCGAATTCTGCTCTGTGAATAGAGCAGTGTCCTGTACGTAGCAGATTCCTCTGTCTTCAGAACCAAATATTAACCATATTCACCACATTCTCATTTAGCTCCCTCTGCTCTTCTCTATTTGAGAGCTCTCTGTGGCTTCCTATCTTCTCTGGACAGCCATATCGTGTACAGATCTCTGTTTCCACTCACCGAGGCAGGAGGCCTGGATCATCTCCATGCTATAGCACAGAACTCAAAACATTTTAAGGAAATGAAGAAATATTTAGTCACAATTTAAAATTTTTCTATTTTCCAAAGTAACAAATTTCCTGAAAAAGGTAAAATTTGCATCTAGAAATAAATTTACCACTAAATAGAGTCAATGTTCTATGTAATCAAAACCAGAAATAACATGAGTTCCACAAAGAAACAACAGAATTGGCCTGTTTCAGAAGCGCTCTTCCCTGTTCAGCGCTACCACCGACACTGACCTGCCAGTGCTGAGTGACGGCGTTCCACACTCCCACCTTCCCCGTGTGACTCGTGGCCACCAGCTGGTTTCCAATAAAGAAGAGCGAGTCCACAGGAACACCGAGGCTGAACACTCCTTCAACAGCAAGAGAGACAAAGAGGTTAATCGGCCTCCGTCTTAGAATCTGTCATACCTCCGTTAGAAACCCGAGGCGACTAATCTATACCCATTTTCATTTCTACAGATTATGTGCCAGACGTGGTGGGAAACACGAATACAAACCTGGCAAGCTTTTAAGCAGCTGATAAAATTCCTAAGCAGAGAAGAGCCTGCCCCGGCAACCTCACAAGGACCCCACACCTTGGCATCTGACCCTTTGTTTCTCATCCTATCTGACCATGAGAATAATCTAGCCGGTTTTGCATGAACAAAATAAAATAAAAAGGATCTTGGGATACGTGCCAGATCCAATGAGGGAGAAAACCCAGCACATCTTAATAAAATTACTGGACATGTAAACGCCGCTTGCTCGTGAACCTGGTAATTGGAAGCCAGGATCCGAAGGTATACTTGGCCGCCTCCACCAGCCAGAGTGTACATGAAAGTCTGGAAGCAAGCAAAAACGACACACGAAACCACCTCAGCAAGTCACAGTAAACGCAAATTCTCAGGCCTTTTACTTGAAGCTTATTTTAAGCCTCTTGTTTTCTAGCATTTCAGTCTTAATTTATTTAAAATATCCTACATTAGGTTTTGAGGTTAAAAAGAAAGAATGGATGCTACTAGGACTTACAGGTTAGTAGACAAAAACCTGCAAATAACCAAGTGCAATATAATGCGAAAAGAAAGGAAAGATGCGCAGGGCACAGCTGTGTCCAGACGAGGGAAGGGGAATGGATCAAAGGGCTGGAGAATCCACCTTGGAAGAAAAGCCACCCGAGTCAGGCTTTTACAAAGGCTGACAGGAGTTCAAATGGGAAGGGTGGAGAAGAACAAGCCCAGGGCCAGAGAAACAAGAGACCATCAGCCAGGAGCCCGCAATGCCAGGGCGCCCCGCTTCGCTCTGTCCGGCGCTGGCAGGCGGGCTCAGGAACCCTCACTCTGAAGGGACCCGCTCCACCCTGGCTCGTACTTATCTCACCTACACAGCACAGTCCTCCCTGGAGGTCTAAGAGCTGCTTCCATATCAAAAATGCTGGACTTGAACCCTGGTGCTTACACAGTATTATCTTTATTATTTGAGAAACACCTATGGAAGATGTCTTTTTATCTCATAATGCTGGGAAGTAGGTCTCATCTGTAAAATATTGTTTTATGCACATCTTTGGGTTATTTCAAGCATCAGTTTATTTCAAAAAAGTGCCAGTGTGTCAGTATGAATCACTTCTCAGCATTTAGCTGGGGAAAACAAAGATACACAGGTCTTAAGAACTCTTGGGGGGGCAGATAATTAAATGCAAACTGTGCTACACCTTAAAAGAGTAAGCTAGGAAAGTTTCTGATTTCTTCTTTTGGTGGGGCAGGGCAGGTATTGGGGATTGAACTAGGAACCTTGCACCTATAAGGCAAGTGGCAGAACCACTTGATTTCTTCTGAATTTTACATCAGTGCAAGTACTCTTCTCTGTTCTGGTCTATACTGCACCTAGTGGCCATCCACAACACCTTAAAACTCTTTTACCAATCTTGAAAAAAAGCATCTAGGAGGAGCAAAAATGATACCTAGTATACAGGAAAAGAGAGGGAGAGAGAAAACAGGTAAGTATTTCTAGGAGTATGTTTGATATGTACGATTTAACTGTTCATATGAATCATACTTACATAAACGTACACACAAATGCACCTCAGCCCAACCTGTCAGCCAAAAATCACAAAGAGTGATGTAAACCTCAACACACGAAAAGCTAAGACCTTCAACCAGAACTGACCAAGAAATAAATCTCCCACTTCAAAACAGAAAATAAGTATCCCACCCTCTACACAATTTTAGAGACTGTCACATAATGGCACTTTAATTTTGAAGCCAATTTTTAAGGACATGTGAAGCCAACTATGTTCAGTCCCACGGCCCGTGTGGAAAGCAGAAATAAAACCAGGAAAACCAAGTAACAATGATTACTCTAGAGAAGGATGAGGTTCTGGGAAACCAAGGGAGACGCCTGAGTGGTGGCCGTTCAAAGTGTCACTCTGGGGCAGGGCTCAGCAGGCCGCCCACCCCCACAGGGAAGACTACACACATGGGTCAGGGAGCCTGCCTTAGGGTCCCTGTGCAAACCCTGCTCAGAGCGCGGTCCAGGAGTGCCTCCCACGGCCTCTGGGGGGCTCCATCACGGACTGCCAGCCCAGCAATTTTCTTCAGACGGTGCTGGCCATTTCCCAAGAACATCCGTAAGAACAAATGCGTCCTTAAGAGGACATTTACAAATTTCTACTGCACATTCTCAAAACACAACTGCCCATCACATCTGCCTTGGAAGACAAAGCAAGGAACAGAATTTCCTTCATTTATTGGTGTGTTACAAATGCCAACCGGAAAAGGGAAAAATTAATCATGAGTGGTTTCTTTTCTGCATAATTATTACCCAAGTATTTTGTTTCAAAAGTTTTAATATTGAAATCTGTTTTCTAAAGTTCTCAGGAGGGACTCTGCTGCCAGCTGTGATGGAATAAACAGTATTCACCATACTCGAAAACAACAGAACTGCACAACACACTCAAGGCCACCACTGCCAGCAGCAAACACACAGTGGGGGACGCCCCAGCTTCCAGCCAGAGCACTTTCAACGGCAGAGGTGAGACCCCAGTCAACAGTGACAGTTTCCGGGCACTGAGGAAACAGAGAATCTGCAGCCAGAACGCGTGGGTCAGGTACAAACGCAGATGGAACAGGAGTTTCCCAGGGGTTTCCCTAAGGCCTGGATGAGACTAAGCCGACCCTGGTCAGGACAGACTCTCCCAAGAATTGAGCATGATGGGCTGACAGCTGGAAGGAGACTCCAGGGGCCCCACGCAGGCAGGCAGGCAGGCAGGCAGCCAAACTGGAAGGGTGAGCCCAGGCTGAGCACCTCAGGCATTCAGTCAGGATGCCCTGGAGGAAAGGAGAGGTAACCTGCCATGAACCAAACAGAACAAAGCCCAGTGAGGACTAGAAGACTCTGCGTGGTGTAACTGGCTGTCAGAGAAAAACACATCTCTAAAGGGTACACAGCGTCATCCATACCGCTCTGCCTACACATGTCCAACACGAGATCAAACTCTCTAAAACGGTGAAGAAAATGACATCCCAAATAAAAATTTGAGATGACCCAGATAATGGACTTAGCAAACAAAAGTTTCAACCAATTACTAGGATTTAGTAAAAGATGGTTAATGAGGAAGAGACAAATCTCACACACATACACACACACACACACAAAAAAAAAAAAACGAAGAAGAAAAACAAACAAAACAAACCATAAAATGGAGCCAGAAGGCAAATTTACAGCTAAGAACAAAAGTTTATTAAATGGGATTGCCAGCAGACTACGGCAGGAGAAGGATAAAAATTATTAAAACTTTATCAACAAAACGTGTCTGACTGAAGCAGAACCAGGGAGACATGGAGCGGTGGGCGCCTGACAAAGCCGGCCTCAGGTAAGAGCGGAGGCCTCGCCTTTGAGCCCACGGCATGAGAAGGACGGAAAGACACAGCCGCCCGGAAGTGGGCGCTCACTCAGAGCTCAGCTGGACGGAGCCGGGTTCAGATCCCCCCTCTGTTCTAAACCAGCAGCGCTTCGCCTCTTTACCAGCCTACTCCTCTCACGCACAGTATTCCTTCTACCGCCGGGCCCCGGAGAGGCAGCTCTCTGCTCACACCAACGCTTCCTCCTGTCTCTCTTGCACTGTATGCGAAACACGGCACACACCAGAGGAATGCAGCACAAACGAGGTTCTTCCTACCGACTTCACTCCCGCTGCCCCCGTCCTGGACACTCCACAGGATGATGCTGCTCTCCGAGGCCACGGCGACCATTTTGTCTTTGTCTCCGTGAGGACCCCCGACCACTTTTGCATTCAGAGCCACCCGCTCGATAGTCCAATCTAGATACGGGCTTGTAAACACTTGTTGCCATCCTGAAGATTCTTTGATTCTGTTAAGAAATGACAAAGTAGACTCATCAAATGGAATGCAAATCAATGTACCAAAAGCATTAAACTGCAACCACCAACCCTTTTCATTTACTAAATATAAAATCTTCCTGACACAGTCGCAAAGCCAGATTACCACTAATGTATTTAAATACCTAGGATATATATCATTTACAAACAGTGCTTTATTTCTCCAAAGAATTTATCTCCCTATCACTTTAATAAATAAGAAAGATGATTATAACTTTGATGTTTCTTTACAAAACAAAAATCACTGACATGAGCAGGCAACAAATATCAGAATTTTAGAATTATTCTTTCCAATTAAGCAGTATTTCTGGTTATTACCCTAACTGAAATGATATGCACAAAATCTGATTTCTGTATTGTCGATGACGGTCCATTCGGCAGACTAAGCGAGTCCACAGGCATTCCAATACCTCAGAACAATTAAATGAAGGAACAGCTTTGAAACCTTTTTCTGCAGACTAGTTTATAATCGTCTCAATGAGTCTTACTCAGCGAAAAGATGATTTATGTCATAAATGATCAGAACATAATTAGCTACCCACTTGGGAGAAAATAAAATGAATTCTCAAGCCTCACACCACATACAAACAAGAAAATTCCACACGGATTAATGATCCCATCTAAAATGTAGGCTGCGCGAGGGCCACAACTCACACAACTGCTCTGTTAACACAACAGTCACAAACCCAGCGACCAGACAGAGGGCACTGAAATCAGGCCAGAAAATGCAGAGCATCAGTGACTCCATAAAGAGTATCCAAGCAGGTACTGGCTATACTACTCTTGTCTTTAAGTTTTTTACTTGCTAATATGAAAACTTCAGGAAAAACAATTTAAGATGACTCTCTGAAAGTACTCCTACCGTATGATTAAACATCTCCCTGCCACTGCGCTGGATGAATCCCCCACAGCAGGAAAACCTGCAGTCCTCGCCCCGCCCACTGTGCGCGACAGCCAGGGAAGCGGGCACCATGGTCCCCCACCCCAGAGAACAGAACACAGACACCCCACTGTCCTTATGTTCATCACGCAGTGCGGACCACTAAAGGCAGCGCTGAGAGTCTCCAGCAAGCAACTACTGTCCTTATGTTCATCACGCAGTGCGGACCACTAAAGGCAGCGCTGAGAGTCTCCAGCAAGCAGCAATCATCCAAAAACCCACTTCTGTACTATTAAAAAATTTTAAAGCTTGACCGAGTATGCTCGAAGTGAAAGTCTGTACCTAATCACCGCTACATGGAAAATAAGAGCATGACATACAAGGGCCTCACCAGTGAGCACCTTTCATAAACCAGAGCTTTTTAAACATTACTATGATTCTTTAAAATGTAGGTGTAAACTGTAGAAAACTTCTATAATTATCTTACCTACTGCAGCACTTTTTCTTAATATCAGTGGTGAAAAAAGTTTATATATTCTTTAATTTTACACAATTTAAATAAAATGGGATCACATTTCAAGCTAGTACAGTCCAGCCACCATTCTTTACCATCGAAAATTCTTATAGAGCTATAATCACTATAGTGACTCAAAGGCCCCTTCCCTTTCCCCACTTTAAAATACTCACTGACCTTCACTAGTCTCTTTTTCCTTCGTCCCTTAGGCCACGTTACTGCGCAGTCTCACACCCCACACTGCTGCCCTAGTCCGCTCCTCCCACAATGCCCTGCTTCGCCGCCTCACTCCCAGGGATGAGGTCACTACGTCCAACAGCCTCGTTCCTCATGCTTCAGGGTGCAAAGGACTGAGTCACTCAGGATGAAATATTACGGTGCTCACATAATAACCTTGTCTAAAACCATCTAACCTAATAGTTTGATGACTCTTGAGATTCGAGAGGAGCAAGAAAGAATTACATCAGGACATCTCAACTGGGCATGGTGCTGCAACGCAGCTACTCGAGGGCAAAGGCAGGAGCACTGCAGTTCCAAGGCCAGCCAAAAATGTACGGTGACCTTGTCTCAAAATAAAACATTTAAAAAGGGTTAAAGATGTAGCTCAGTGGCAGAGCACTTGGCTAGCATGAGCAAGGCCCTGAGTTCGATCCTGTTATGGACAAAAACAACAGAAATGTCACGTGCGTTACAGTTCGTGCTATTTGGAAAATATTTAAGACATGTTAAGATTATTGTCAACATTTACCAAATTAGGTGATAAAATAAAAGCAAACTGAACCTTATCCACATGCTACAGAAGTGGGTGAAAGATATCAGAGAAAAATTCAATGACTAAAAGATGTGGCTCTTCACAAAAAACACAAAATCACATTAATGACTATGCTCTAGAATTTAAAAAAATAACTGCTACTATCGGCGGGTGGTACAGTACCTGTAGCACACAGCAAAGTGAGCGTACGCAGCCACAATCCAGTTGTGATGGCCAGCGACAATGAGCACCTTTCGTGGGTCCACAGGAAGTCCTGCTGATTTCAGAAAAACAAGTACTTTCCATTCTAGAACGGGTTGGTAAAGCGTGGCCCATAAGCCAATTCCAGTCTCCTGCCTGTGGGGATGAGTAAGTTCGGCCCACACAGGACGGCACTCGTTTGTTTACACGCTGTCCACCGAGATTTCCCAGAACGCACGACCCGCGGGGTCCACAGTTTAGCAGTCACCTTTGTTCTAACAATTCAGAGTAAACAGGTCACATAGTACTTTAAGTAAAAAAAAACAGGCTAAATGAGACTTTTCAAGGTATCAATGATAAATTTGGGTACAAAACGAGGAGGCACAAATTACATACTTAAAAATAACTGCTCAATACCACCAAGAAGGGAAATTCCACACAGCTGTCTTTTCCTGTTCTGCCCTTTCTTACCCAGCCTCACGGTTTCTTCTCCAGTAGCAGAGAGAACAGGCTGTGCACCACTGCCCCGGGCCTCGCCTTCCACAGAACCAAGTGCATCCCTGGAATCAGATCTCGCTGTGTTGTTTATTTTACGACTAGGGATACCTACACAGGGTGGAGAAAACAACAAACTCATTTCTCAGTTAAGTTTCCAAAAACGAAAAATATCACATTGTAACTAGGAAACTAAAATGTGAACTGCACCGTATCCTCAATAGATCTTCCAATATAGCAATTTACTGCAAATAGTCACAATCAAAACTTCAAGACAAAAAAAAAAAAGCTAAAGAGATTTCTAGTATTGGCCATCGTATTTATAATAAATCAGTATGCCATTTTATGGGCCAATTCACCTAGCTCCAGGTTACGGAATCAAAGAGTATCAGCCCGGTTTGTCAGCGGTGGTGCAATGGCTCACGGCCCGAGAGACTCTTTTACAGACGAAACCCTGCTCGGGTGTGCACCCAGGTAAAGGCAGGGCTGCGCTCACTCAGTGGGGTGAGGTGGCACCGCGCGGATCTCAGCACGGGTCCTGGGTGAGAGCAAGAGAACTCTGACACCTGTGCTCCCGAGGGGAGCACACGACGGGCCATAGGGACAGGGAACCTCACCAAAGCCGTGGGGCACAGACAGAGGACACACAGAGCTCAGAAGCTGGGCCGAGCCGCTGGCTGCCAGAGCCTCTCAGGCCCCAGAAAACGTTTGCAAACCCCTGCTCTGCAACATGCCATGAGGTAGCTTTTGTAAAAACAAAGTTCTTTTTATTTCTAGATTTGTGGACAGGAAACACAAGCATCAAGGAAGAGTGTTCCCATATATAACTGCGTAATGATACAAAATAATCTGTACAAAGACTGAATCAAACGAAAGCCACGATACCTGGCGGGGGCAGATAGCCGTGGAAAAGCACGCTGCCGCAGGACGAGCGCTCCAGCTCCTCACACAGGAGGAGCCTTCTCACTGCAAAATTCAAACAGAGAAACAGTGCTCCCTTTTTATTTTCTCTACTTAGACTATGGAAAGAAAGGGAAGACATTCAAGTTACATCAGAGTCTTTCTGCTATGAAAAATCCACAAAAACTAAGCACTGATCTACTCCACGAAAACTTTGGGCCCGGTATAAAACACACCTGGGAAAGCTGAGCACAGAGTCTCATCGAAAACAGAAAACAGTGGGAGAAGACACGTACCTAGCGGCGTGATCCCATAGAACTCGGCCTCATGCCTGAGAACGTTAATGCTCACTCCCCTACAAAGAAACAAAGGGACAGCGTGAGCCCTCCGACCCTGGCCACAGCGGGAGGACTGGGCTCTTAGGTGAACAAAGTCCTGAGGCTTCACAGACTTTTCTCCAATAATCTTTTTTTCTAATATTCTTAGTCAATTTGAAAATTTTAAGTAAAATTTCATTGAACAATAACACTTTAAGGCCACCGAAAAACCACTCATAAATAGATAAGCAAAGTAAGTAAACAAAAGATAAAAGCTAAGGGCTAACACAAATGAATTAGGGAAAAATATCCGACAAACGACAGGTCAGAAACCATTCTTTTACAGAATTATGTTCAGCTTTTTATATCATTTTGATACACATGTAAACTCCCCTCTCATTCTATGAACTCCCTATAATCTCAATCTTTTTTTGATCTAATTTTTCATAGTTTACACCGTGCCTAGCGCAATGCTGATAGTCATGTAATAAATTCTACATTGACTGAATCAAAGAAAATAGCAAATAGGAAAGACTCGCTTTAGCGAATAATTACTACAGTAATTATTCATTTCAAATTTCAGTTATCTGCTCTTAATTTCTGAACATTCCTTGGCTTTAATAAATGTGTGCAATTGTGATATTAAATTGTTTTTTTGGGAACCTGACTGTGACTAACAAAAAATGCTTAAGACTTTCCAACTCCACTTTACAGCACCTGTATTAACAGCATCACAGGGCTGGCTGACTACATGGTGCTTCAGACACAAAACAAGCTCTGGTCTCCTGGGAGGGCAGGCTAACAAACACAGCTGTTAGGACTCTGTGAGATAGGGCAGGCTATTAACAGAGTTAGAACACAGGCGTTTGGACGTTTAAAAAAAAAATCCCTTCCCGTCCTCCTATATAAAGCACCACAGAATTTAAATTTGGAGGCTTCCACAAAGGAGAACAGGGGGTTATTTGTAAGAAGAGCAGTCAGTGCATATAACAATTAAATTAATCCTGCTTTTCTGGTTCATGTAACTGGAACAGTCACAAGGACACTGACCAGATGTAAACTTGGACTTCTTTATCAAATGGGACGGTTAAAATAAGCTTTCTCAACACATAATAATGTACTTCCCACTGCCAACCAACTCAGGACAAAAAGCCCCACCAAACACTTTCATTCTATGCATAAGTACCTGTTCTTTATATATTAGATATACTGTTTTAACCACAAGAATACAGCAAGGAATGCACCAGACAAATCTTTGTCCTCAGGGAGCTTCCTCTACTAAATATAAGCCAAAAATCAAAAATTATAAAGCAGCAGCTAAAACAAACAAGTTCTAAAAAATTGAACTGAATCTAAAAACATACACACTAACAGACTACAATGCTGCACCCACAAATAAGTACAAATATTCTAAGTAAATTTCTGAAAAATAGTCAAAGAGAAAAATCCTTTTTATTCATAAAATACACCAAAAATACACAGCTACCAGCAAGAATTTGCATTAAAGAGGATGCATTTCTTACCTTAAATCTAGTTCTTTTGTCCGAAGAAAATTTAAAATGGGTGCAAAAGCTGCTGGATCTCTATCAATAAATATCTACAAATGAAGAATTGTTTATTTTCAATTAAATTTCTCCCTTTAATATCTGTAACACTAACAAGGACCAGAAACCTAAGTTATTTCCTTGATTCCACTCCTAATGTTAATGTTTCCAAAGCTGGAGTATAGTTGTAACAGTGTGCATTAACGTGGTAGCACCTTTTCTCCCCCAAAAAGCTATTATTAATTTGACATTTTAATGACCAGGGAAACTCTTATTTAATAAGTCAGCTTTCTCATTTTTATTAATATCTGTGGGAAAAGTGATACTTGAGGAAACTTTTATCTGAAAAGTTCTAGAATTCAATACTCAGAAAACATTATGAATAAATGATACTTACATTGGCAAATCATTAATCATTACTACATTGTGACCTACATAATTTGCAAGTCATTAACACTTTTTTCCCCCAGGTTAGGGATTGAATCTAGAGCCTTCACACTGAGTTACACCACCAAACTTTTTTATTTAGAAACATGGTCTTGTTAAGTCACTAAGTTGCCCGGGCTGGGCTTGAACTTGCGATGCTCCTGCCTCAGCTTTTCAGGGTTCTGGAATGAAAGCCATGGGCTGCCATGCTTGGCACAATGTACTTTTATAACACATTCGGGGCTAAAACTGTAAATGCTGTACACTACTATCAACACTGGGCAAGATTATGCTCATATTTTCACATGTACAATCTTATTATCCAATTTCCTCAAAAGCCAGGGCAGGGTAATGTGAAATGAGAAAAAATTTCAAAATTAAAAAAACAAACAAACAAATTCAGCACCATAGAATACATAAGGGGGAAATAAGATGCTTTAAAATGTGCAATACAAAACGTGTCCAATCAAAAATTAGAGTTTTGTAAAGAAATTATTGTTGATGTTTTCTGAAATAATCTCTCCCATGGATCTGCCTACCTTGCCACCTCACTTCATCTGGAGGCCTCAACAAATAACCTGATCACTTTTTCACCCTCACAGAAGAGAACGCCTTCATGTGACCTGCCACTCCGACAGTCTTTCACATGCTGATGTGCACACTGCAACATTTTTAACTCCATAAACTATTCTCTCGTTTGGTACCGGGGATTGAACTCAGGTCTTTGTGCTTGCAAGGCAGGCCACCAATCCATAAACTATTTTTTATTGAAACTTTATGTATCTTTACCTTTCCTCACTGTACCACTGCAGAACAAGTAAGGTAATTTTTCAAAATAACAAGAAAATGTAAGATTCCCCCCACTTGCAACCTCTTATTCTCATATCAACATTAATATTTACAAACATGTATTTACTATTTATTTACATGTATCCATTTACTTTTAAAGTTTCAATTCTGGACTAAACAGCTATCCTCTAGCATCAAAGCAAGCACATGTCCTACAGCCTCTGATCACAACAATTTAACTTGCTGTATGCATTATTTCTGTTCTGGGTTCTCTGTTTAGAAATACTGTATTCCCTACATGGAAATAAAACTTTAGAAACTACACTACTGTAATTTAGTGGTTATTAAAATATTAGCTTCGCACCTCTTGGAGTCCCTGACGCTAAAGACCGCGCGCTTAATGAAACACGGAGTCGTCTAATGTAGAAACGCATGCCGACATTCTACTTACAGCACCAGTTCCATCCCGAAGCGTTGAGATTCTCCCACTCAGCAAACTAGGTGCAATGAATTAACAGGCGAAAGTTACTTTCTAAAACTTGAACATGGATACGTGACTTTATTCTTTACCAAATGTCAAAGGCCAATAAAAGCGAATCTTCTATTTATTATTTAACGAGTTTCTACTTTAAGAATTAATATTCTTTATTCAAAAAATAAAGCTTTAAGTGACAAGGAAAATTATTACAATCAAAGACAGAGTAACATAATAATATAAATACCTGGAAAAAAAAGAATCTGGAATCCACATAAGAGTTTGTCTTGAGGTACTAAATCTGCAATTGAGAAATAGCTTATGTTTTAATGCGAATATGATTTTAAATTTCAATACCAACTAGCTGCTGCATAATTAGAGCTATAAATGTATACTTACATTTTATATTTATTATTTAATTTTTTAAAATTTTACTACTTTTAATTCGCAAGTAAGATGATCCAAGAGCTCTCAGCAAAATCAATTAACCCTCTACTGTGTCATGCTTCCTAAACCACATTGCCCAGCACACCAACCTGCAGAAGAATGGACCAGTAGCCCCTGGTGCCGCGTCTCACTCCAGGCCCCAGGTCACCCGCAGGCCCCCACTTCCGTCCACACACACTGTACAGGCGGGAGAAGGGCGGGCGACACAGGGCACAAGCACACCGCCAGGCGGCCCCACTCCCAGACACTAGCGGCTGCAGGGCAGTCTGAGCCCGCAGAGCTGCTCACTGGCCACGCGGAGATTTCCTCTTTCCCAAGGAGCCGACTGGTCCTTAGATACCTGCACATCCTGTACTTTCAGGAACGCATCTTATGTACAAGCAATTGTATATATATATAGACACACAGGTGGTATACTATATATGTAGCACTGTGTGTGTGTGTATTTTAAAAGGAAGGTGAAGAAGAACTTGTTCCCTATAATGCTTGGCACCTCCCACATCTCAGTAAATTATTTTCTGTTGGAACCGAGGCGTGCTAACCAGAGCCACGCTCAGGTAACACCTGAACCAAAACAGACAATGATTCCAAGTCTATTATGGCTATAACAATGCATTTCAAAAGTAAAGTGGACAAGCATGTCACTAAATGGGCCACCTTACAAAACATCTAATGCTATCAATCTCAGGGTCAAAGCGAACCTATTACAGCTTACAATGTTCTGTATTACC
This sequence comes from Fukomys damarensis, assembly GCF_012274545.1. NCBI lineage: Eukaryota > Metazoa > Chordata > Mammalia > Rodentia > Bathyergidae > Fukomys > Fukomys damarensis. The sequence goes on from NW_022900923.1 coordinate 6,136,501, forward strand.
AAACTCACCTTCCAACAACGGAAGATTACCTCGGCTTCCACCCACAGATTTGTAACTCACAGGGAAAGGATTTCTCACGAACCAAAGGAGACACTGAAGTAACTTATTTATTAAAGACATTATTAAAAGTACCCTAAGACGTACTTCAGAAAACATGGACAAGTTAAAGTAAGTATTTTAAGCAGTCCCATAGCCATCAATCTGATCAGCGATCTGATGCCTTATTCAAGAAAACGTGGCACATTTTTCTAAATACATTTTTTTAAGCAAAACTCTCAAGAAAAAATGAAAAGTAGATTACCTTTAGTTCCATAAAACAGAATTGGTCCGTTAAATAAAAGCAAATCATCAGTCACTGATAAACTTGAAGGTTTATCAAGGTCCATAAAGTCAAAGATTCACTCCATTCCGGAAGCCAGCAAATTAATTACAACAAAAGTAGTTTACAACTTTTGACCTTTTTATAGTCACTGCTTATTTGGCAAACTGTGTCCCAAATAATTCAAATTACATGTCACGAAAATTATACAAATTTGCTTAAAAGTTATATTGATTTTATGCAGCATTTTGAGGTGAGTTTCACACTGTACAGTTTCTGAGCAAACGACCTGGACTCTCATACTCACGAATTTTTTTTTTAACCAAACAAAGGGAAAAAAACTCAACCATTTCACTCCCAAAAGAGTCCCTGACTCCAAACACATAACTTCATGAAAAGTAAGATTTAAAGTTACAGGCTACAAGCATAATTCTCTGTAATATACATAGAGCCTTTTCAGCGTTTTATCTCACACAAGTGTGCCAGGAGAAGCGCCGTGCGCAATCTGGCCTCAGAGGAAGGGTAAGAATGACTGAGATCAGCAGGGCCAGCTGTGCACCATGGTCCTCGCCTCCTATTACATTAGCCTGAGAGCAATCTCATTAAATTACTCTTCCGCAATGCATCACCACGGATAATGCAACACACACCTGCATTTCACGCGCCTCACTTCACACTCCCCCATCAGGTCTACGAGAGGGACACCATCGCTGCCATTTTACAGTTTAAGAACCTGAGCATCGAAAAATAAGGTGCTGGGCAGGGATTTAGCTCAGTGGCACCGCGCCTGCCTCGCAAGCTCAAGGTCTTGAGTTCGATCCCCGGTATCAAAAAATTTAAAAAATAAAATAATAAAAATAACGCCCACGACCGCTGAGCTGGTTACAGGTCAAGCCCAAGAGCCCTACCACCTGTGCCAATCCGCACGTTCCATGTCTGCATCCAGGGACCGCCAGGATTTTCGCGAGTTTGTGGGGGGATTTCATACAGCGGGAGACAAACCTCCTACCGATGTAAGGGCCACAATGTTGCAACTTTTCAAACCTGGGTTACAGTTTGGCTTCGAAGAATGCGGAGGAATAGCCCTGAGAAAGAACTTACGACTTCGGGGTGCTGCGTTCTCTCGCGTGGGCAGAAAGCTACTACACTTTTAGGGTTGAAGCGCTTCACGTTTTTAGCGCCCTGATTCACACTGCTCTCATTTCGCATTTAAAAACAATACTGGGTGAAAGTCTTAGATGTAGAAAACCTCCCATAGTCTAAGCACAACAAAATCCAGCGCAGTCCGCAGCCCTACGCTGTTTGTCCGACCACGGCTGAAACTCGGCTGCCTTTCCTTGGGCCACAGCTGGCAAACTCCCTTTTCTGAGAACGGTGACTCATGAGTCGTGGCAAATCCGCAAAAACTGACTTTTCTCCCCCTGCAAGCTCAACAGCAGGGGGTGGCGCACAGCCAGGGAGGACCGCGGAGCCCGGGCGCGCCGACTCCGGCCCAGACCCAAGCTGCCCAGGGCC
>NW_022900923.1:6139273-6199884 GCF_012274545.1 Fukomys damarensis
GGAGGGTTGGGAGGAGGTTCCCGGGTACGGGCCGCACGCGGGCGGGCGGGGAGCGGCGCCCGTATCCACGCCGCAGTAGCCCTCTTCCGTCCTCCACCTGGAAGACTGTGTAGAACAGGGAAGCAGTTTCCCAGAGTGAGGCTGAGTCAGGGCAAGCCTCCCCTAATCGTGGGGGGGCGGTGAGGGGCACCTTCGCCAGGCGGATTGGAAAAATGTCTTGGTTCTGAGTGTACCTGTGGTAAATGCAGTGAAAATTTGAGGAATTAACCACTTACAGTGCTTACCTAAAATAAACGTTACCCTCTGCACTTTCACCCCTTGTCTCCTAAGCACAAAACACAAAAACGCAAAATCAAAAACCCCTAGGCTGTCCAGAACTTGTGCTTCTGAAATATATAGCAATTGCTCAACTAACGTAAGAGACATATAAGAAGCCCTTACTTTGCTTCCTAATATACTTTTGCCTTCAGCGGTACAAGTTAGAACCCAAGGCCTTCAGCGACTACTGAATTACATTTTTTAAAGTGCCATATATTACAATTTCTGACCCCTGGCCACTAGCAAAGTCAAAAGCAAGGCATAATGTTCCAAAGGTCATTTGATGTGCCACTACATAAATTCTTAGTAAGCATTGTGTTTTGTTGCAGTTTCACCATAATAATTCAAAATGATGAACCCATATAATAAATTTTTATTCTCATTGGCCTAGTAATTTTTTAAAAACTCTGCAGGCAAATCTGCCAGTGCTATGATACACTTTGCCCAGATTTGCCTTCAAAGAGGATAGCAGTACTTATGGACATAAGATAAATATCCTCCCCAGCCAACTGGAAGATTAGTGACAATATTTGTCCTTATTGAGGGTTTATTGCATACCAGCGGTTTAGATACCTTCTGTCGTCTTTTCTTTCTCACCTGCTGTGTGTTACTGACCACTTAGGTTCATGTGCTCAGGCTCCTTCACTTGCTGCTGATGAAATCAAAGGAGGCCACTGATTTTGGTAAAAGGGGAAGAGGATTTATTCAGAGCTAGTGACCAGAAGGTGGAAAGGAACATGGGCCTAAAATCACACTCTCGCTGTGTACGAGTGTGTTAGGGTCTTCTTCAGCCAAGAACATGGGGCAGGGAGTACAGAGAGGGCATAGACACGGCCAGACGGGTTCCACCCTTCCCTTGACCAGGACCTCCCCCTCCCTTGCCTAAGGAAATGAAATTGGCATCCACACATTCTGTCCTTCCAGGCTGAGGAGAGGTGGGGCTGGCTCTTCATGCCTTCGGCCTGAGAACACTGGGAGAAGCCACTTGTCTCTAAAGGAAGAAAATCTAACTTTTAAAGTTCCACTTTGAGGTACCAGTGACTTTGAAGACTCCTTCATATTTTAAACAGTATTAGGTGCCATTGACTTAACCCATAATATTTGGTTTTATCAGAATCTGAAACTTGACCTTCAAATCTAGGATAGAATTAGCTGGCTTGAATGCTATCTAATTTACAATAGGCCCATGCCTTGGGAGAATGTCAAAAAGCACCTGCTAGCAGCTTTCTGCCATTAATTAATTCAAGAGGCAACTTGGAGCTAGAATGATGCCTTGTGAATGAAAGAAAATTAATGAGTAAGAAGGCTTTTTATCTTTCCTGAAAAAAATGAATGAAATTATACTCCTCTCACTGCACAGGAATTACGGTAATAGGGGGAGCTACCGGTAGAAAGAAGGGCTCTTGCTATTTTATAAACAGATAGCATGATTCTTTATGTGCATAGATCAATTTAGGAGTCTGAAGGAATTTCTTACTCATAAAACTTAAAGCTAGGGTACGGCTTAATTTTTAAGAATAGATCGAGAGCATTAACAAACTGAAAGACCCATAGTTAAATGAGAAAATATTGCAATACATATCAGATTTATATGATTTTAAAAGTCTGTGTGTATTGTTCTACAAATCAATTAAAAAGCAAGGAAAATATGGAAAGAATATTAACAAGCAAGAAATGGAATAAAAATATATGAAAGAAATTAAATGTTATTTAAGTAACATTGTTTCTTTAGGAATATATTGAATTCAAGACACCTACTTGTCTTAGTCGGTTTCCCATTGCTATGACAAATTACCTGAGGTTGGCAACTTTATAAAGAAAAGAGATGTAGTTGGCTCAGTTTTGAAAGTCCAAGACCAGGTGGCCCTGTCTGTTCAGCCTCTGCTGAGTGGCTCTCTAGCTGTATCCCAGCATGACAGAGACAGAGGCAGAAGGCTGTGTGCAGACAGGACAGACAAGAGGGTGGTACTAGTGCCACCTTCCCTAGGAATTCTAATTTATCTGGCAGAGCCCCTGACCCATTACCTCCCACAGGTCCTCCCACCCCAACTCCAACTCCCTGAAGACTGCAGCCCTCAAGGAACCTCTGGGGGATGCCCAGCCTTAGAGAAATCCAAGATGAAAATACTCGTATCTTTACTAAAATAGACTTTAGGAATTAGCACTCTCTAAAAGGATACTAGCACTATCAGACTGCCTGACATTCAGCAAAGGTGAGCATAGAATGACACAAAAATAGGAATCAGAATGGAGTTCTTGACAATCAGCATTAAGGGATCAAGGAGGGAAAGGTCCAGGGAAGGAGACCAGCAGGAAGCACCAGTCAGAAGGAGAAAAACAAGGGAATAGGGAATCCTTCAAGATATTAGGCTGAGTTAGCTCAGGCCCAGGAACTGACCACTATGTTTAGCATCGTGAAGGAAGTCAGTGAGCTTGGAAGCAAAGGCAGCTCTCGTGTAATAGTGGAAGAAACAAGATGCTTGAAGAGGAAAAGAAATGCACAGCACCAAGTAGGAGAAGTAAAGTCAAAGAAGGATTTATAAAGATGGTAGGAGAAAATTGCATGTTGAAACCCTTTCAGTAGAGAGCGAAGACTCCTGTAATTCAAGAGAAGCTGAAGGTCATCACTGGACACATGTGTCTTTGGGTAAATGAACGAAAACAACATGTGAACATCAAGGAAGGTAAAGAAGCTGAGCCGGGAGGGAGACAGGGTGTGCAGGGTTTGCTGTTGTTGCTCTTACAATCTTCTAACGCACTCCAAGTGTAAGCACACTAGCATTTTGGGTACAACCCTAACAGCGTTCTCCATTAATAAGTCCTGGTACTGCAAGGAATAGTAGGGCAAACATCTTCCCACAGAATTGTCACCATCCAAAGGCAGACTCCTGGGGAGGGGAGGATTTGAAGGCTCACTGAATCTCATCCACCAAACTCAAACAAACACATGTGAAGCCTTAGTCTTTCAGGATACTCATTGAAAGAGCTGTGAGTTGAGACAGGAGGGAAAGACAGATCGTTATGCACCGGGAGCACTCAGAAAAGAGCGTGAGGATACACAGAATTAATACATTCAGTACGTTACACTGACAAATCTCACACTAGCCATAAATTAAAGCCTTTCGTGGCCATTGATCTATAGATGGATTTTTAAAAATTATAGTGAAGATTTAAATTTTAAGTTTTGTCATGTTTTGCTTTGTTTTATTTTTCAGGGGATTAAACCCAGGACCTTTCAGTTGCCAGGCAGGGGCTGTGCTGCTGAGCTACATCTCCAGCAAAATTTTAAAAGTTTATTACACTAAGAAACACATTGCCATTAGTCCCCTCAGAAGACTCCCATCATCATCTGGAACACAACTTATCCAATAGATCTTGCTACTTTCGGAAGCAGTTCTGGGAGTCCTTTTTCATGAGGGTCTTTTTCAGGGCTTGCTAGATGTGCTGAGTCAATGAAAAAGCTTTACGGACATTTCTGTGAAATAAAAATACCATGACGTGTCTTCATCCATCTTATCCATCAGATCTAGCACCCTGCAACTTAGGGCTTTTCCCAAAATGACCATGAAAAATGAACATTTTGAATAGATTCAGGGCATGAAATCAGCCAGGACAGCACAACTAAAGACACCCTTGAAAGAGAACTCTAGAACTGCTTCAGAAAGCAACCCAAAGGGTGGGATAAGTGTGTTTGAAGGAAGAAGGAATATTTGGAGGAGGATAAATGACAGTGTGTCTTCTATTGCAATATATTTTTGTAGTCTTAGCATTCACCATCATTTGATCATACCCTATATATATCGAATTTTTACTAAAAGTCAGTAAGTTGTTACGTATAGAATTATTTTGAGAACTATAAATCCGAATCCCATTATCAGGTCTGAGAAAGAAAAGCAGGAATCAGACTGACTCTTCCAATGTTCAGATTGAAACCTTTTGCTGCTCGATCTAATTTCTTCCTACAAAATCACCAAATACAGTTGCTATCCTGTAATTGATCCAATGCTGTATTTATCACTTAAGAGGAAGTATGTACTGCTCTCACATTCTTGGAAGAAACCAGCACTACATTCCATCATTTCAGATATACGATAGTTCCTGAAAATGTTTGCTAAATGCTTTTTCTTGCAAGGGCTACTTAGAAAAAAAGAACAATGAGCAGAACCTTACTAGTATATTGTACTTAATTTCACAGAAAATAGATGGGAGAAATCTGTGCGATCGTATTGCACTTGAGGTTTTGAGAACTTACTTTCCTAACTCTATGGTTTAGATGAGAAATAATACCAATGTGGCTTGAGCTGTGGATGCATTAACTTTTGTCAGACTGGGTTCATATGATGAACAGAAAAATAAATATAATGATTAAGATTTTAATATATGAACCAAAGTGTTATCCCTAGTGAAGAGCATAAATATATCACTGCTAAACAGAATTTGCATATCAAAAGTTTACAAGGATTCTTTATTTTATTTTACCACAACCATTATTTTGAGCACCATTAAGTAGGGAGAATAATATTGCTTCAAACCTTTCTCCACTACCTAAGATTGCTTTTTTGTTTTGTTTTGTTTTTTGAGACAGGATCTCACTATGTTGTTGAGACTGACCTGGAACTCACAATGTAGCCCAGGTTGGTTTTGAACTTGCAGCAATCCTTCTGCCTCAGCCTCCCTAGTACTGGGATTATAGGTGTGTGTCACCACACCTGGTTTAAAATTGCTTTTATGATGCTTCTTAAAGCCCTTGAAGAACCTTTTCAGATACTGTAAAATGAAACTTTTCTGTAAGTCTAGCATGGGTGAAAGTAAACAGTACATTCTAATCTGCACACTATATTCTCATTACAGGGATCACTGTCAACACGAGTGTGATATTCATTTAATTATATCAGTGAAATAAAACATTCTTTGTTTGACCTTCAGCTGTGGCAGAGATGAATAGCACATCAGTATGAATTGCACTACGATCCTGTTCTTTCTCAATAGAAATTACCTTTCCCATGTATCAACCATTGTAGAGACCCTGGTGGTAACTGGAAGCCACTATGGTTTGATGAATTCTGAATGACATCTGGCTTGGGAATAGAGGTATATACAAGATATTATGGTAGAGATTTTATAGACATCATCTTCCTGGGGCCATTATGTAACTCTGTCAGTCTACCTGCTGAGAAGGACGTGGGGCTGTCTTATCTGTCCAGCCCCAACAGCTTGCACATCAGGGACGATAAATTCCCTTCTTATCTGCCACTTGGGTCATTAGAGAATGTCACCGTCCCGCAATGTCTTGCAGAATTCACGTTTATCATAGTTTGCACACAACCTCACTTCTTTACCTTGATCTCTACCAAACCTGGCCCCGACCTTTAAAGACAGCAGAGTCCATACTGATTGGAATAACCAATGGGTTTTCCTGAGTGAGGGGATAGCAAGCTACTTGCCAGCCCTGTAGAAGGGAATGATGCCCTATTAGTCAGTATTCAGTTAACTATCCCACTAGGGGTCTGCTGTCTTTTCAAGCTGATCTCTAGCCGTAGCCAACTTCTGGACATGTGCCCACAGTCTGCTTCCATCACAGCCAGACTGCTGCATCAGTGACCTTGGTTTGTGGTCACACAGAATGCAAAAGCTCTGGTGTTCGGCGTCACCTCCCTGAATCTCAGTCACTGGTGATAACTTACTCCTGCCATCCAAAACGTAGCCACGTGATAAGGGTGTGTAGTACACAGAGCATAGCTGCAGTTGGGTCACTAGGGGGGGGCTGTGTCCCTCTTTACTTCAGATGACGCTGGTGGAGTTCTTAGGTCGATCTTGCAGAACACCAGGAATGCATCCCACCACCTCCCGCACCTCAGAGAAAACAAGTCACAGAGTTTTTCCCCAAACATCGGCCATTAGTTGGCCCAGATGTCAAGCACAAGAAATAAATTAGCTGGCAGACAATCCATCCAAATCTGTCTGACCATTTCTTTGAAGTAGTGATTTTTAGTTCAAAAGAGAAATAGTCTCCAGTTCTATGAGTTTTCATTCTTAGAATGGTTAAGAGTAAGGTCTTTTGATCCTTCAGGGCTACCTTCAAAGAGGATGGTGGGACCCTACCCCATTCCTGTCCTTCTCTTTCCTTTCTGGGCCATGAGTGGACTTTTTTGTTTTTGTTTTTTTGTGTTTGTTTTTTTGTTTTTGTTTTTTTCCCCACCACATGCTTCTGCCCGCTGCCTTACCATAAGCCATGGGGCAAATCAGGCAGGGAAGGAAACCTGTGAGACTGACCCAAAATAAACCTTCCTTCCTTGTGAGCTGAGTATCTTGGGCATTTGTTATAGCAACAGAGAGCGGACTGCCACAGCATCTCGCAGAACACTGGGACGCACATTTACTGGACGAAGTATGTAGTTGAAGAGATGCAGACAGCAGGTGCTGGAGAAGGGGTGTGGAGCTTCCTGGCCTTCTCAGGACTCGCCACCCTCAAGAATTGGTTGTCTGAAAGCTCTCCCGACTTGTCCTGGAGAGTACGAAGCCTGGATCCCCATACCAAAGTGTGACTGGATTCCAGCAAGGCCTATCTGTTCAGATACTTCCTGGTGCAGCACTCCGCCCACCAGACTGTGGGGTCAGAGCCCCCCTGGAATGAGGAAGGTCTCCTGACTTTCTTCTGGGCATTTCCCTACGGCCCTCTCCAACATAGAAAGATGAGTTTCTCTGATCCACCCTGGAGAAGAGAAATTTTATTTTCCATGACCTGCCTTGAAGCGATAAACCTGTAACTGTGGACTAAAAGAAACAAACAAAAAAATATGCATCATAATATCAAACTGTGCAAGAGAGTTTCCACACGCCCCCTGTGTCCCCAGTATTAAGTCTTTAGTTTTGTTAACTTGGTAAGGTCCTGAGCCCCAGGGAATTTCCTCCCTCTTTCAGGTAAAGACAGTTTGCTTCCCTCAGAATCAGTAGATCTGGGGCCCGGAGAGAAGGGAGGGTTTTCCACGCCTCTCCCTGGATCATCGACAAGAGGGATCCTTCTCCCTGTTTTTCTTTGCCCCGACTTATTTTTGAAACTCTTCTTTCGCAAGAAGCCGGAGGGAAGCACTAGTGAGCTGGTGGGAGGTTCTCTGCAGCTCCCAGGAGCAGTAAAACTGTCCCTTTTACTCAGAGTCAGCCTCTAGGGCTTTGCCTGCCTTTCAGCTGCTGTTTTTCCCATCTTCCTTTAGAAGGGCTGGTTTATCCTCTTCTGCTTTGCCAAAGGCAAGTTGCTTGGTAGCCTCGGATACCTGAAGGTATCATGAAAAACACTAATTTATTCCCATTCTCAGGAGAAGGAACATTATTTTTATAGCTCTTAGCATCCTAGGTGCAAGTGGAACTTAAATGTTACATAAATATAACTTCAAATTTTATACCCCTAATGTCTTGTACTCCTCTGTATTTGACTTTTGGGGTAAATATAATGAAATAATCCTATAAACTATGCCTCCTATGGTAAATCTATTTCCCTTGCAGAACCCTGACTACAACACCCTCTGCCATGCCACCTGGCTTTGGAGGCAGCTGACTGTGGACCAAAACCTCTATAAAATGCCAAAATAAACCTGTCCTTTAATTTGCAGGCATTGGGTGTTTTGTCCCAGCAACAAGAAAAGTAAGAAGGTGTACACCAACTTATACAGTTCTGATTTAGTACTATACATACTGGCCATCATTATAGGCCTTGAAAAGGTAGGAACAACAACATGCAGCAAAGTTTGCAAGCTGGAAAACTCAGTGTGAAAGCAGAGTTGAGAGAAGATTGATTGGGAGAGAAAATGGTAGCAGGAAATTTGACAGAGTCTGTTTCATTACATCTGGTGGCAAGGGGTGGGGAGGAAGGATGCTGATGGACAAACTGTGAAGACACAGCTCTTCACCAGCTTAACTTTTCCCCTCCTGGAGAGACGGAAGTAGTTTACCTGGACCTTGAAGATAAATTCGGTGGAGTTCAGTGCATGTTGAGCTCTAATTATGAGCCATAGCATGGTTGCTTCTGAGTATCTTTGAAGGTTTTGCTCTTTATTTGATGAGGCATCTTTAAGGTACTCACCACCTTCAGACAATAGTCACTTGCATAAAGTCATGCGTGGATGCAGGCACGGGGACATTTTCTCCTTCCTTTTTGCAGCCCTCTTTTTCTTTTGGGCAGAGTGCATTGTATAGTGTTGTATAGACATCCAATCAAACTTCCGTGATAGCCAAGCAGATCCTTCCCAGGAAAGGAAAGAGGCCTTCCCACATTAAGTGGAATGTTTTGTTAAATACCTCATATTTACTGGAAAGGTAAAGATATTTTTTCCAAGTTAAACACTGCCAACAGCATTGTGACTACCACATTTCACATTACATTCACATCTCTAAATTTTCTTGTTTTCATAAAAATATGATTTCCAAGTTGACAGAAAAAAAGCCCCAAGTGGATCTTAAAAGCAGCCTAGGAACTGGAATGACTTTCATGGCAGAATGTTTTGATGAATTAAGATTAAGAAAACCAGACATGTCTCAAATTTTCATTGAAATATACATAACCACCATAATTGGGCAATTTGTCATAAACCTGGAAAGTGTTTTGGGGTTCTTAGCACAAATACAATGAATAACGTCACAATAAGCAACATAAAAACAGCTTTTCTTCCTCATGAATACATCATACACACGCGCACATACACAGACGCATCTGTACACAGAAATGATTTTGATTCTGCAACACAAAGATATTGTATCATTCATCACCTTCAGCAAGATATATTTGTAGCTGGGTGGGGTGGCACACTTCTGTAATCCTAGCATTCTAGAAGGCTGAGGCAGGAGGCTCTTGAGTTTGAACCCAACCTGGACAGTTTAGCAGCTTAGTGAGGCCATGACTCAAAATAAAAAATAGAAAGGGCTGGATGTGTAGCTCAGTGCAAAAAATCCTGAGCTCGACCCCTAGATATATACACATTTCAACATTCAGTCATATATATGTGTGTGTATGTATATTGGCATTGTTACCATATTAAAGCCGCTACGGTGAAAATAAATTAAGTTTAACATTTAGAGAAGCTTTATTATAAAAATAATTAGTGGAGTTTTATAAACTTAAATTATTCTCCAGTGTGCAATTTATGGATATAGGAAGCCATGCCCTCATTTGAGTTAGAATTATATACTATGTATTTGATCATATTAGCCATGTTTCGTGATTGATTCAAAGAGTAAAGATGATTTCTCTTCTTGTTTCCCTATATATCCAAGCAATACCTCTCCTTAAGGAAATATATTGTTTTGCCAATATCATTTAATTGAATTAGGAATCATTCATTCCAACACTAGCATAGCTGTGTGTCTTGAGTTTCTTTAGCTTTCTGAGTCTGTTCTGAATGAAGAATATTACAATATGTTGTCATACATACTAATGTGGCTTTTATTTTTTATTTTATTTTTTGGGGGGTACCAGGGATCGAACTTGGGACCTTGCGCTTGTTAGGCAGGCGGTGGAGCCACTGAGCTAAATCCCAGCCCCTATGCCAATGTGGCTTTATGATAAGAGCCAATCAATGCTATTTACAGAGATGCAACCGAAATATATGGAGAACATTTAGGTTAAAGAATATTTATTATACCATGTGACTTCTCACTCGTCCCTAAAGTCCAAATAACTGTGAAAAGTAAAGGTTTTTAATTGACTCAGGACATCAAGGCAGCCACAACAGTGCAACTAAAGACACTCACAAAAGAGTATTCCAGAGCTGCTGCAGGAAGTGGTAAGAATGATGGGATAAAAATGTGTTTGAACCAAGGAAGAGCATTGCCAGGGAGACTCATGGGAATGTGTCTTTTACTGTAATAATTTTTGTTTTTTAAATTTAAACATTCACCGTAGTTTTCCATCACACTGGGTCTATAGAAGATGCACTGAGCACAATTCTTGGTACACTCCTTAATAAGTCCATTCCAAACTCCTTTCTAGAAATGCCCTGTGTTTGAATATCTCAGTGCTTTCGTTCACAGTGTTTATTTTCTTTGACCCTCGCAACATTTTATGTCTACGCGAAAGCCCTACTCTTTCTCCTTTCAAAGACTTTCCTGACTTCGACTCCATTGCTTTCTGAGACTCAAAGAGGAAATCTGTTCTCAATTTAATCTCCACTGAGCTTTAGTTTATTTATTTGTGTATTTTATATTTCTATAATATGTGTGTGCATCTTTCTAACACCCTACGGCGTAAACACGCTGATACCAAAAACTGAGACCAGCCAAGCCCAAGATGGTGCCAGGGATCCTCAGCCTTCTGGAAAGAATGAGAGCCTCTCCAAGTCCCTGCCTTCTACGTGCTGTTCTTTTTTCATTCACAAATATTTATTCAGTACTGCTCAGGGCCTGGAAAGGTCGCATTTGTGGCCATCATATGATGGAACATATTTTTTGCCCCTGTGCAATTAGTTTTATTAAGGGGGCTGATAGAGAAACTAACCACCAAATAATCACACAAAATTATTAAATTTCAGTTGTATAAAGGCAAGTAGAAATGAGAAGTATCCGATGCTCTGATTTGTGCTGCCATGGAGGGAGGAAGGGAGCCAGAAACCCTGCTCGCCAACTGCGAGAGAGCAGTGGAACCGAACACCTCAGTTCTGCCGTTCATGCACACTCACGAAAACGGGTCTAATGCAAAAGAAACAAAGATGAGCAGCACAGGAACAAAAAGGAAACACAGGACTTGGCAGAGCAGTTCTTTTTCAGCAGCAGTTTTACATAGGCGCAGAGTGCGTGTGTTTGGAAGACATTTAAACATCACTGCCACAAAGATGGAAAACAACAGTTCACACACGCACAGTCTGAGGCGGGATCAATATCATCTATCTATCTATCTATCTATCTATCTATCTATCTATCTCTCATCTATCTATCTATCTATCTCTCATCTATCTATCTATCTATCTATCTCTCATCTATCTCTCATCTATCTATCTATCTATCTCTCATCTATCTATCTATCTCTCATCTATCTATCTATCATCGATCTATCTCTCATCTATCTCCTTTCAGTCCTTGCTTCTTTGTATTCTGGTTTCTGTTTCATGCAGTATTTCATCTCCTTTCTCCACCTGTCTGTAAGATTTCTCCTTTGTCATTGGCTTTGAGCATGCGATTTTAATGTGCTTTACCTTGATTTCTTTTACTGTATGTTGGCTGCAGTTTACGGAGCATCTTGGATTTATGAATTTGTATTTCTTATCCAATTTGAAAACATGTTGTCATTGTTTCTCCAAGTTTTTTCTACCCCTCTCCTTCCCCTTTCTGGGGTTCTAATTATATATGAGACTGCTTTCATTGTGTGACACACTTTCGATACCCCACAGGTACTCGATTGTTGAAAACGTCCCTTTTTAATGTATTTTCATTTCTGGTTGTCACACAGTAATTGTACATGTTTGTAGGGTTCTGTGAGACATCCAATACTCTGTATACACTGGTAGACATGTAAGGGTAGGCGGCATGCGTATCACCTAAGGCACATCATTTCTTTGCGTTAGGAGCTTTTCAAATCCTCCCTGCCAGCCATTTTGAAATGCTCAGTTAAGCGTTGTCAGTCATGGCCACCATGCAACGCCACAGACTGCAGAAGTCATTGCTTCTCTCCAGCTGTGCTCCATACTCATTGTCCACAGGAGGATTTCTTTAAGCCACGCTTCTACGTGTGTGTGTGAGTGCGTGTGTGTGTGTGTGTGTGTGTGTGAACACTATTCTTGTCATCAGCACAAACAGCAACTATCCAATAAATATAAAACTAAAGTGATTAAACAGTCATCGTTTTCATGGTCAAATATCTTCTTATTTTCTATTTGAAATATTCCTTCCCCTTCAAACCAAGGTTATTCCCCGGCCTCTCTGGCGGCTGTGCTTTTGGTGAGCACATGCTGCTAGGACGTGTCCATGGCTTCTTAGCTTCTTCTTAGCTTCTTCACGATCTGCTGCCTTCTCGTGTCTGGCTCACCCCTCCCTCCCGCTCTCAGCCTCTGGCCTCCTGGGCTGTCTGCTTCTCAGGCCCATGAAACAATCAGTAAGCATTGGTTTTAGACTCATCATCCACTCACACTGCTGCCTGATGGGCAGCTCTCTTGGCTCCTTCCTTCTTCTGAGGGCAACTTAAACTACTCTTCAGTGACATTTGTACCTCCTCCTCTAACCCCCTAGGGTAGATCTCAAATCAACCTTTTGTTTACCCTTACCAAATTCATTACACTTTACATTTGCTTAGTCATTCCTAGAATTCTTTTGGCTTAGTATCTGCCTCCTTCTCATCGCTCAGCTCCCGAGGACACAGCCTATGGGACAGAGCAGGCGTCAGATGATTTCGACTAAATGAGCGACTGTGTTCTCCACAGAGAAGTGGGTGTGAGGCTTGTCCACTCGTGTGCACTCTTCTCAAAGAGGCTTTCTTCGACCCAAAACAGCTCGAGTTCCCATCTTCCTTTCTCTTCTGGTATTCTGGTAATAATGACTTGACTTGTTTACCTCCTGCCTCCCCATCAAAGTGTAGCCTCCTGAAGATCGGGACCTGACCTGTCTTTTCCACTGACTTATCTTTCTCTCTTAGCACAGTGCCAGACGCATGGAAGGAGCTCAATGTAATTTTTCTGAATGAAGGATTAAGTGAATAAGCTGTCATTTATAATCAGGGAGACTTGAAATAAACAGGGTATAGAGAGCCTTTCTTCATCTGGTTCCACCTAAACAACCACACAGTTCTTCCGTGCACATGAAAACCCTTACCAACAGGCTCTCTTCCGGGCCCTTCCCTATTGGCTTCCAAATGACCGCAGATGTACATCAGGAATTCATGGTGCTTGCTTCCTGCCACTTTTTTCTGGCTGGAGCTGCGGTTCAGGGGCAGATGACTTCCCATTTATAATTCCACACCAGTTTTAGTGTCCTTTTTGTAAAATGTCTTGACATTTGCCTTGAGAATCACTCACAGAAGATGACTGTTAGGTTACCCTGCATGGCCGTGGAGCCACCTGCCCGCCCCACCCGGCTGGCCTCTCTTCTGGAAGGGAGTTCAGCATTTCTGACCCAGCAAGAGCAGCACCACACTGGGACCTTCTGGTTTGGCTCTTGTACAACCTGGTAACTGTGCCAAACCACCAGAAATTTCAGCAAGTGAGGATGTCTTCTAAGTGTTTAGTCACCCAAATTTGGCTGAAAATCCTGAATCTCTGTGATGAAAAATCTCCTTGACCTTGGGTAACAAAGAGCTGTAACCTTTTGCAGAGAATTCATAATTTGCTCAGTTGTTGGTCCTCCGGGGAACCACAGAGCAAGGCACACTTAAAGATCTCTCCATTTTCCAGGTACTCATAACCAAGTAAGTACCATTCGATCTTGTCATTGTTACAGGATCAAGGAATAGGATATTCAGAAATACCAGTAGGAGGGATCATGAATCTTCTAGCTCTACAGCTACAGCTATAAGATAGGTAGATAGATAGATAGAACAGATGAAACTATATTAAAAGGAGAATGAAATAAATCATACACAGCAGATCTATGGGAGGGATGGGTTGTGGACCACATAGCCGAATGTGACTTACTGCAAAGTTTGTGCCTTTATATTTGCTGTTAGGTCCCCAGATGTGTGCTACATTAGTGAAACACACGCATTCAGACATGCAGAAAAGAGGGCCATGGGTCTAGGTTGACCATGAGTATCAACTGCGATAACTGCAGGAAAAGTTTAGTAAACATGAAGCCCTTTAATTGAGGATATTGTTTTTCTTTAGAGAAATCATTTCTTTGAGAGTGAAGAGCTTATACACAAGTGTGAATTGTTGGAGCCCCAGTAAATGAAGGAAAATAAAAAATTACTATTAGTGAACAGGAAAATATTTATTCACTGAATAAAATTCAATAAACGTGTTTTTGAGAAACATGAACACATGGGGGCCGGGGATGTAGCTCAGTGGTTCTGCCACCTGCTTTGCAAGCACAAGGCCCCAAGTTTGATCCCTGATTCAAAAAAGAAAAAGAAATATGAACACATAGGTAAATTTCTCAATTTAACCACTAGATGGAAGCAACCTTCCAAAAATGGGTTTGCATCCACATTTCATATGTCTTTTAATGCAAATATGGGTCCATTTTTCCAAAATTCAAGATATATCTCACACTTAGAAATTAATATATACTAATATATTGTTGCATACAATGATATAATGCATATTTTTGAAAAAGCAGTTCATTGTATTACGGTGAGGCAACACATGATTTGAAAAAACAAATTTATTTTCTGCCACGAAGCATTGAAAAAAGATACACCGGGACAAAGTGCAGAAATGAGGAAGACCTGAGGAAAACCGAGACGTGAATCATCTATCAACACCTTAGAAAGAATCTTGTCTCAGTTTTACCACTTTTGCAACTGGAAATTTCTTCAAAAACCTACCCTAGAATCTTCACCCGCCCCACCGTTCTCTCGCCAGGGAGATGACCGGGCGTCTGTCCCCTCTCGCGCTCTGAATTGTGCACGGCTCCATGACAGCCGTGTCCCACTGTCTGACGATGGCCTCACTACTTCCCTGTCTTCCAGGCTCACCGGGACCCTCTCAGCAGAGGAACTGGCTGTGTCGTCCAGCAGGGGCAGATGTCACACAAGGGAAAACCATGGATGCTTCCAAGTGAACCCTAATCGTATCTATGTGCAAACACAGCTTCCTATCGGAACACGGAACATTCTGGTAAAAATTCATCACCTAAAATCATCATCTTCATCCCGCCCATGATTTTCCAGTGCTGCCCACATCTACACAGATGCTGGCATGGAAACAAAATCTCCAGAGGCTTTGAAACACCTTGTGCTCGGGGTGCCATTTGTGGATGTGGCGATTCTCTTTCAAGTTGTGTAATTTTATGGCAATAACATAGTGTAAAAGATACAAATAGGTGATCTTATTTCAGAACTTTCTAAAGGCCATTTTATGATTCATAAGTAGTGATCACAAAAGTATTTAGTGATGGATTTTGGAGAGAGTCTGAACAATGTGTAGAAATATGCTGCTTTTGATGCTTTCAAGAATCTTATGAAATTAATGTGGTCACCTGCTTATCAGAAAATAGAAAGACATGACTTGCTCCTGGATAGGAAGAATCAACATAGCGAAAATGGCCATACTTTAAAAACTGCTATATAGATTCAGTGCAATCCTAATTGAAATCCCAGGGTCATACTTCACAGACCTTGAGAAAATAATCCAAAAATTAATTTGGAATAAGAGGCGACCTAGAATAGCAAAAGCAATTCTAGGTAATAAAGACAAAGTAGGAGGTATCACAGTCCCCAATTTGAAAGTATACTACAAAGCTACTGTGATAAAAACAGCATGGTACTGGCAAAGAAACAGACACGAGGACCTGTGCAACATATTAAAAGATGCAAAAACAACTCCAGACACATTCAGCCACCCTATCTTAGACAAAGGAGCCTAACGCCCTCACTGGAGGAAAGATAGTCCCTTTAATAAATGGTTCTGGAAAAAATTGGGTTTCAACTTGCCAAAGATTAAAACTAGGCCCATATCTCTCACCATGCACTAAACTTAAATTGAAATGTATGAAAAAATCTAAATATTAAAACAGAAACACTAAACTGGCTGGAAGAGAGGTTAGATAGAATTCTTGAAGATACTGGTATAGGAAAAGATTTTATGGATGAAACCTCAGTTGTCCATGAACTAGCACAATCAACAAGTGGGACGTCTTCTTATTAAAAAGCTTCTGCACAGCAAGAGAAACCACCAA
Organism: Fukomys damarensis; assembly: GCF_012274545.1. Lineage (NCBI taxonomy): Eukaryota > Metazoa > Chordata > Mammalia > Rodentia > Bathyergidae > Fukomys > Fukomys damarensis. The sequence continues at coordinate 6,155,399 of NW_022900923.1, forward strand.
CAGTGCAACGAGACAACCCATAATGTGGGTTTCTCAGACAAACAAGTAAATGCAGCAAATAAACATATGAAAACATGTTCAATATCACTAGTCATTTGAGAGATGCAGATGAAAACAATGCTGCAATTCCACCTCACCTCAGAAAGAATGGCCGCTATCATGAAATCAACAACAACAAATGCTGGCAGGGCAGTGGGGAAAGAGGGACCCTGCTCCACTGCTGGTGGGAGTGCAGACTGGTGCAACCACTGTGGAAATCAGTATGGAGATACCTCAAAGAACTAGGATTGGAAGTCCCACTTGACCCAGACATTCCCCTGCTGGGTATCTTCCCCAAAGAATTAAAAGAATCATGCCACAGTGATATATGAGCACCCATGTTCATAGCAGCACAATTTGTAATTGCTAAAACTTGGAAGCAACTGAACTGCCCATCAGTGCAAGACTGGATAAAGAAAATGATTTTTTTTATTGTTGTTCTTTGTTTGTTTGTTTGTTTTTTATAAAATGGGCTGCTACTCAGATATAAAGAATGAGACACTAGAGACATTTATAGCTACATGGATGCACATTGAGGCGATACTCTTCAGTTAAATAAATAGGACGCACGTGTAAATAATGAATAGTTTCTCTGGTGTGAGAAGCTGAAAATATAAATAAGAACTAAAACATATAATAGATAATGTGAAATAAGAAGAAAAGGTACAAATGGGAAGGGGAAATGAGATGGGTTAGGGTAAGGAAAGAAGGGAATGGAATTAATATGAGAAAATGGAAACAAAGTGTGTAGATACGGAGGGGTGCAGGGGTCAAAGGGAGGGCAGGGGAGCGGGGAAAAGATAAGAACCGAGACGGGTTATGTAAGGTGTAAATCTCCAGTGATGGATGTCATTATATTATGTACCTTAAATGTACCCATAAACAATTTTTTAAAAAGGAGGTAGAGTTCTTCTAATAAATGTAACAAAGCAATCTAATCTAAGCATGTTAGGTCTATAAAAAGTAACTTGCTTTTATTTGTGTAGAACATTTGGGGAGTTTGAAAGTTTATCCAATATCAGGAGTTAGTGTACAAGTATTTAAACAAGGTTCTAATGCCATAGATCCCATTTACTTCAAGTGATACAAAAGTTACACGTAGTGGAGAGCATTTGCTAGACCAAAGATATAAGATGCCTCTCAAGCAAGAGCATGCTAATAGGAATTCGATGACTACATATTGTATCTTTTGGAATGACAAACATTCTAGATTTAATCTTTTTTTTTTTTTTTTTGTACTGGGGATCGAACTTGGGTCCTTGCACTGCAAGACAAGCTGCAGAACCGCTGATCTAAATCCCTGGTCCCTGATTTAATCTTTTAAGTACACATTTTTGTGTAGGTTCTAGTTATAGTGTTTATTGCATTTTTTGTTTTACTTCTAGTAAGATTTATTGTGTTATACAAACATTTTCATATTGTGGTGGTAGCAGGGAATTAAAAAACCAATGGCTGTTTATTGACTTCACAGTCTGTTCCAGACAAGGCAAGTATCTTTTCTTATTCATAAACAGAGGAGACCCGGCATGGTGGTGCACGCCTGTGATCCCAGCACTTGGGAGCCAGGAGAATCACCATGAGTTTGAGGTCAGCCTGAACTCTACAGCGAGTCCTAAACAAGGAAACAAACAAACAGAACCGGAAAGTCATGAATTTAAATGACTTAGGATCATACAGCTGACCACACGACAGACTTGGTTCCAGCTCTGGTCTCCGATCCCAAATTCCACAGTTTTCAAACTTATGGAGATGCAAGAGCCAGAAGCCAAAGTGCTTCTGTCACTTAAATGCCTCGTTGTTATCTATTTTGAGTTTCATTTTCCCCATTTGAAACATGAGAATATTAATATGTTTTTCTTCTTTGACTCAACTGCTATGGGATATTTTTAAAAACTATTAAATCCTGTTAGAGGCATTAATGTGATTGCTCAAAAATATGTATGTGCAATACCACTGATCCTGTAGTTTTGAGAATCTGGGGTCACTGAGTGTTTTAGGTCATGGAAGCAGAGAGTGTTTTTTAGGGTTATGAAAGACAACTTAGATCATAGGTAGTTAAAAGCACGAGCTCTGAAGTCAGATAAAAATAACTTTGGATACTGCTCAGTCATTTGCCAGTACTGTGACCACCAACAAATTTCTTATACTCTGTAAACACCAGTTTTCTCACCTCTAAAATCAAGACTCCCTATTATTAGTAACACTAACTACCATGTATTTATTTTAGGGAAACTTTAAGCTGAACAATTGAGAGATTTAAAAACTTTATTTTCCTTGGCAATATATAGAAGAAAACCTTGATAGCAACAAATTAACCCTATTCCAGCTTTAAAAAAAATCTTTGAACAAAATTTTGTGTGAAATTAGCTACGCTCACCACACTGTGGCACTCCTTACTCACTTAAGATTTTTCATTTCAAATTTTCTCAGTAAACTGTGATCAGTAAAGTGCCCCGCCATATTCCATCTGGGGGATGCATGGTGTTTTCTTAAATCCTCACTACAAAATTGCATAAAGACAAACACAGTCTTAAATAATTAGGAAGTAGAAAATCATCATCTTAACATCACAGTGGTAAACTCAGAAAATACTGTGAACAAACTTTTCTGAAAAAAAAATGCAGTATTATTAGTTATAGTGTCACTGTCTATTACATAAAGGAATAGATATTTCCAGTAACATATTTTAAACAGATTTTAGGAGAAAATTTTCTCTTTGATCACCTCACACTGACCATTAAGAAGGTCATTGAATTAGGTGGACACACAAATTCTAGTTACTAAGGAAGATTATGGCTATAATTCCATCTATGATGTCACCATCTGAAAAATGTGGCAATATTTTAATGTTGCACTAAGAAAGAAAACAGCAAAGAAATGCTTTTCAAATAAATATTTACTTCATGTGCACGAAAGAGGTCTTTTAATGTTATTTATTTCATGCTTATACATACATGCAGAGATAATGTAAGTGAAATAATTGCTTAAGGCATACTTAAAACTTCTTATTTGAAACTCATTTTTTCCTTTTGAGTCTGAAAATCACTGAGGTCTCTATCTCTCTGTTCCATCAAGACAGTGGGTGAAAGACACACTTCTTAAAAGTGTACTTCACTACTGTTGATGTTTTTTCAAGCAGCTGCTGCAAGACTGACAGTGAAACTATCAGTAAGTGTTAAAGTGCTAAAGGAAGATTTTTGTTGTTTTTTTACTACCAAACAGGACTCCTATGCCTCCAAATGTCCTTAAGGAGGTAATTTCTTGGGACAGCCAATGGTTGTATTTATTTCATCATATTATCAGGAACACCAGCTATGCTCATGAGCACAAAGTCAAATGTAAGTACATCATTAAGTGCCGCTTGGAAAACAGTGATTTGTGAGACATGATTGCTTAAACGACGCTGATTTTAGGGGTGTTCCAGTTTGAGAAAAGATATGCCTTGGAAGTGATAGAATATGAAAAGTGAAAGCAGCTTATCAAGCTATTCCAGAATCAATATTTCTTATATTGTATAATTATTCCACTTATCAGGGAATTCACTTTTTTTTTTTGCAAACTTTGACACCAAGATGGTGGTCCTGCATTGCAGACATGCATTTGGCAGTCATTGGAAAGATATGTCGTAGCTAGGCATGGTGGTGCACATCTGTAATCCCAGCATTCACGAGGCTGAGGCAGGAAGATTGCCATGAGCTCAAGGCCAGCCTAGGCTACGCTGTGGGTTCAAAGCCTACTTGGACTTCATAGAGAGACTCTGTCTCAAAAAAAAAAAAAAAAAAAAAAAAAAAAAAAAAAAAAAAAAAAAAAAGAGAAAAAAAGAAGTGATTTTAGCTATAGGTACTTAGTGTACACTCGATATTAAGTACTTCTCAAATATTAACTCCTAATTCTCATAACCACCTGGAGAGATGGATTATAGTGTTAATAATCTTGTTTTACAGATGCAGTAATAGATGAAGAGAAAATAGGTTCCTCTATATTACTAGGCTAAGAAGCAAAATTTGGATCCAAGCCACCGGAGTCTGTCAGGTTCTTGACTGCCCTCTTGAGTAAATCTTCCATAAATGCAAAAAAAAAGAGAAAGACTCACAAATCTGTTACAAGTAATGTATGCGTATCCCACAGGGCCTTCCCGCCGTTCCGCTCTACATGTAGCTTTTGGGTGTTGTCTCTGCACGTAGCTCCTACTCTGTGCTCAGGTTGTGTTTAGTTTCCCAGTAAAGCAACTGTGGCTCGGGAAGCAGGCGCAGGGATTCTCAGCAGCGGGACCAGGGCCATCTAATCCCGAGGGCTGGGGCGCGCTGCGCGGTATTGTTGACCTCCAGCCACTAGATGGCAGCAGCTCTCCGCAGCTGGCATGCTCAGCACGGCCCAAGGCCTTGGCAGATGGTCTTCAGGGCAGAATCACCCCAGGCACCGACCCCCGGGGTTAGGGGTACAGTGGGAACAGGGCAGTTTTCGTGGACTGATTGTTGGATGGGGCATTTCTTTTACATAGTGTGTATGGTCGTGACTCTGAAATGAGTGGATAGCAGAGAAGTTATATGATCCATAGAGGTCTCCTTGGAGTAGGTTGGACCAGCGAGCTAGGCAGAGACGCGACTTCTGCATCCCGCAGGCAGATGGAGCGGAAGACGGAGGCTCTGCTAACCTCTCCCTGCCGGGATTGTGCAGCACTGAACGTAGGAGCTTTTTCGTTAATACTGGAGCTCGAAAAGGGGGCAGAATCTTCTATGATTCTTGACACTTTAACTTCTAAATAGGCTGTGATGAAAAAAGAAAAATAAATACAAAGTTCAAATTCTTGTCAGAGGAAAATAGACAACCATTCCTGGTAGTTTGGTTACACGTCCTTTTAAAGAGCTCTGAATACACTAGAAAAGAGAATTAAAAGACAAGCAAATATACCATTGCATTTATGCTAGACGAGGGAAAGGACATATTGGCAAGCCTCTGACGGGACACCACTTAATAAATGTGGTTTGGGGGAGAGGAGAGGAAGAGGATGCAAAGAGTTTACACGCGTTGTGCTCTCTGACCGGCTCCCCACCACAAATGCAATCACTGTGCACTGCCAACGGGTCCTAATAAAACTGAAACTCAAGCAAATCTAGTGTCTGTGAGGACCGTTGCAGTGTGTCTCACTTTGAAGCTTTCATTTTTATATATTTAATAAAAGCTACAGTGAGAGAAGAAAGAAGATAGAATTAGAGGGAATGTGAAGCGATTTCCACACGAGCAATTAAGAATTTAGACTCCAGGGTTAAGAAAAGGGTGTATCTGTGCTAACCCTGCTCAGTGACCGTACCGTTTATTTATAGAAGAATCTTTCCTTGATATTTGGTTGGTTGATCTTCATATTCCCTCATACTTTCACAATGCTGAAATCTTTATTATTTTTTTAAAAACATAGTAAATATACTTACTTTATACTCTGTATCAGATAATTCTAATATCTGTGATTTTTGTTTCATCATGCAATTTGAATTTCTGTGGACGCTTTCTCATGGGATATATAATGAATTTCCCAATAGTGAACTGTTTCCTTGCTACTACTGGAATTTTTAAGATCTTCTGGCCATCCAGGTAGATTATCAAACTGAAACTATTTCAGACTATACTTTTGATTTGTAGTTTCTTTTCTTCTCTCTCTCTTCCTTCCTTCCTTTCTTGCTTGCTTTCTTTCTCTTTTTAAAACGGAAGGGGTTCCTTCCTTTGGCTCACAGTCTGTGTTGGTTTCAGCCCATAATCAGCTGGCTCCCAGGCAGGGATGGACAGACAGGCCTGGCAGAGCAGAAACAACGTGGCATCCACAGGCAGCAAGGGTAACAAGGGCTGAGTTGTAGTTTGTTAATTCACGTTCATAAAATTTGGGCCATGCAAGTCCTCAAATGACTTCCTCCCCTCTCACATAATCACAAAGATGTAAGATCAGAATAGAGATGGCCAGAGGCTAGGGAAGGTAATGGAAGAGGGATATAAAAAATTAGAAAACAGATACCAAAACTCAATATAATTTGACTTCCTTTGTTCCAATTGTGATGAATTTTCTTTTTCTTGCCTAATTGATCTGTCTAGAATTTTCAATACTATGTTGAAAAGAAGTGATAAAAGCTGACATCTTGCTTTGTTCATGATCTTAGAGGAAAAGCTTACAACTTTGCATCATTAAGAGGTATGGGGTTGCCATATATGACTTCAGTTTATTGAACTGTGCGTTCCCTCTGTACCTAATTTCTTGGAAGTAGTTTTAATGTTCCACAGCACAGTGGGACACTGTAATCTATGACAATCATACATTTCAAAAAAATCAAACATTTCTAAGTTGGAAACCATTCTTTATATTTTTGTCTTGTTATAATCATTACTGTATCTTCTCTCTTTAGCTTTCAAACTCTGTGAAGGTAGAAACCAATTTGAGTATGAGTGGACTTGGCGGATTGTCAAGACACTGTTAGTTAAAATCTAATACTCAGGAACAGCTGAGTGTACTTTACCTCTCTAAAATTCTGAGAACTTCTGATGTCCTGCAACGGGTACAGAAATGAAAAGGCACGGCTGCTGTCTTCAGGGAAATGACAGTAGCACCTTACGTCAGTGTTAGCATTTTCGTTTTCTGAGACAATGTCCTCTGAGTTCCCCAGGCTGGCCTGGGACTCACAACCCCGCCATGTCTGCTTCCTTCACAGCTATGTCCAGAAAGAATATTTCTGTCAGCTCCCTCAGCCTAGTTGACATGTGAAATGAACCACCACGATGGGCAAACTGGTAATTACAAACGAGATTCAAAAGAAGTGCGTAACAAATAATAAAGATACTAACGTAGAACAGAGACATACATATCTTTACACACTGTAAATGAGGAGCTGGAATCCTTTATTTTTTATCATTGTACACCTTTTAAACATTGTTATTTTCTCTATTATTTCAAATTGGAATTCCAGGGTCTTGTTTACCATTTCATCCTGATCACTTAACGAGAGGTTACTAATCATTTTTTGTGCCATGGACCCACTTTGAAAGCCCAAGGAAACTTCTCAAATGAATGTTTTTAAAAGTATAAAATAATACATATAACATTACAAAGGAAATAAATTGTGTTGAAATAGAAGGATTAAAACATTTAAAAGTGGGAGATGCACAAATCAATGGAATTTACCCACAAAATCTCCTCGCTCATCCAGTAACCATTCGACATTTGAAGTAGTCATTAGTACAAATGAAATTTCCAGGTTTCTGCAACAAATGTAACCTGACCCAAAGGCATTTGTGGCCTTTGCTGGTGACAAAGTCAAAGCTACCGCTAACAGAATGATGTGTTGGGATGGGACCCATTTACACGGGCAGGCGAGCCTCGCTGGACTTGGTCGTGCGGGGCGCCTGACTTGGGTCTTCGCACCAGCTTTGCAGGGGTCCCCAGAGCTCTGCTCCCTGCACCCCAGGTCCTGGTGCCAGGAAGGAGGGAGGTTCATACAGAGCATCACCCCCTTCCCTTTAACACGTCCTCTCTTCGTCTCAATGCAGTCGGCTCTACACCCACACAGCTCTAAGTATTTAAGGGATTCTTTACCATTTTCTTTCGCTTCTCGAAAGCTTTTCAGACTGTTTTTCTTCCTGCTGACACTTCCGCTATCATTTTTTGGTAATGTACACGTGCATGGAGATGACTTTTCAGCACCCCGGGATTTTGAATCCCGGACCTCCTCACCCCAGTGAGCTTGGCCTCTGTACATCATAAACCTGCCATTCCCAGCAAGGTTGCCTCCTCCCTGACCTCTCCGAAGCCCTACTCCCGCCCCTCCATCCTGGCAGGCTGCTGTGTTAGCAGGGCTTGGTGATTCGGAGGATGGGGACAGGAAGGGGACCGCAAGCTCAGAGTTGCTGCTGGAGTCAGGAACACTTTTTCAGCTCATATCTACTCATTTTCTAGTGCTCTCAAATATTTGTTTTAGGGCCGGGGATTTAGCTCAGTGCCTCCACCGCCTGCTTCACAAGCTCAAGGACCTGAGTTTGATCCCTGGTATCCCCCCCAAATTTTAGTTTTAATACTTGTGTCCAATGTTTATAATCTTTTTTCCAAGAGAAATAGCCAGATCTTTTCACGTTGCCATCGAGGTGAAATTTCAGTGATTGTCTTTTTGTTTCTAGAATTCCCATTTTTAGAAAATTCTGAGCTTCTGTTTTAAACATTAAAGTTTTACTTTACTTTTTAGTATGACATACTCATGACACAGAATATTGGATTTTATTGTGGCATTTTCATTTATGCTATAATATTGATAACATCTTTTTATTTTTGTTTTCATTTTCTTTTGGGAGGTGGTTACTGGGGATTGACCTAGGGTCTTCTCGCTGAGCTACATCCCCTGCTCTTTTTATTTCTTTCATTGAGACAGAGTCTTGCTAACTCACTGAGTTGTCCAGACTAAATCTGAAATTGTGATCCTCCTGCCTCAGCCTTTTCAAGTAGCTTGGATTGCAAGTGTGTTGCCCAGACTGGCCTTGAAGTCTGGATTCACATGACCTGCCTGACTCAGCCTTCTGAGTAGCTGAGACTGCAGCCATGTGCCACGGCGGCCAACTCTAAAATTATTTTCATTAACAATGACTTTTCTGTTTCATGCTAGCATTTCAAGATTTTCTTTAATTTCTTTATATGGGGCAAGCATAGGCTATTTTATAATCTGTGTGTGACTATTCCAATTTTAGAATTTTTTCCTTTTTAAAATTTTCTGCACCTGCTGTTTTATGTTTCTAACTCCTGTTTGTCCTGTTTCTCAGCCTTCCTCTGGAACTCAGCATTTCAGTGAAACTAGCCTTATGTGGCCAGCGCTCAGGAAAGCGTGGCCTGGCCTGGCCTTCCTGTTGTCTTGCACCACACTGATCCGTGGCAGACTTGCCCCCCACCTTCTCGCAGCACATCCAGAACACAGGCCCTGGGTTTAGCCCCACCACCGCTCCCTGCCAGGATCTGCTGCTTTTTGCCTGGTTTAACATAGCAGCTTCTGTGGTGCTGCTGCTTCTGTTTTCAGCCTCTCTGTTCAGCACCAGGCACCAGTAAGAAGGACCTGTGTAGATCCCATCCCTCTGCTACCTCACGTTACCCTTCCGCTATAAAGCTCAAAGCGACTACTCATCACCATAAAGCCCAAGCCCCTCTCACAGCTCGCGAGCCTCCACCCAGCCCCCAGGATGTGCACCTACTCTGACACCACCATCCGCTCCCCACCACCAGCTCTGCAGCGACACAAGTATCCTGCTGTTTCTCCGGCATGCTTCCTGCTCAGGATGTTACACATTGCAGGATAGAATCAGATCCACTCAGAACCTCCCAATAGTCAGAAATTGGGTCTTTGTAGATGCAATTGGTCAAGGATCTTCCCCCCCCCCATTAAGTTTGTTGGAACATTTAAAGCAAACAATACAGTTACATGTATCATTGGGATCTTGTACCTTTACAAGACAGGTCTTGGTTCTTGTTTTTTCCCCATACTCCTGCCCTCCCTTCACCCCCTCCAACCTTCCCTATTTACAAAGACTTTGTTTCCATTTTTTCCTTTTTTCACATTCTTTTCTTTTCTCCTACTTCCTTTCCCCTCCCCTTCCCACTTCCCCTTTAGCCATTTTCTTCCTATTTCACACTCTCAATTATACCATTTACACTTTTATTTTTTCACATCAGTATTTCCTCAAGTGTGTCCTATTTATTTCACTTAAGAGTATGTCCTCAATGTGCATCTACTTAGCTATAAATGTCTCCAATTCTTCATTCTTTATGGCTGAATAGTACTCCATTTTATAGAAAAATCACATCTTCTTTATCCAGTCTCCACTTGATGGGTATTTCAGTTCTTTCCAAGTCTTAGCTATTACAAACTGTGCCACTATAAAAATGGGTGCACATATATCACTGTGATATGATTCCTTTAATTCTTTTAGGAAGATGCCCAGCAGAGGGATAACTGGGTCAAATGGAACCTCTAGTCCTAGTTGCCTGAGGTATCTCCATATTGATTCCCACAGTGGTTGCACCAGTCTGCACTCCCACCAACAATGGAGAAGGGTTCCTTTCTCCCCACACCCCCACCAGCATTTGTTATTGGTTGATTTCTTAATAGCAGCCATTCTTTCTGGGGTGAGGTGGAATGTCAGTGTTGTTTTCATCTGCATTTCTCAATTGACCAATGATGTTGAACATTTTTTCATATATTTATTTGCTGCTTTTACTTCTTTGTCTGAGAAATGTTTGTCCATTTCAGATGCCGACTTTTGAATCAGGTATTTATATTTGGGGGTGCTGATTTTTTTTGAATTCTTTATATATTCTACATAGTAGTCCTTTGTCTGAGGAGTAGCTGGTAAAATTTTTTCCCACATTGTAGATTGTCTCTTAGCTTTGTTGGTGATTTCTCTTGCCCTGCAAAATCTTTTTAATACAATGAGATCCTAGTTGTTGATCCTCTGTATCTATCTTATATTATTCTTCTTTGCATCATCTAAGAGTTGTTGGATTGATTTCTCATGATCCCTTACTGTTTTTAAGAGATCTCTCTTTTCATGGTCACTGACTGCAATCCTATCTTCTTCTATATCTGAAATTCTATCTTCACATTTGTTTATACTGCTGCAAATGCTTTCTATAGAGTCTTTAATCTCCTGGACATCTGTTCGAATCTGTTTCATGGGTTCCACTTTTTTCCTATGCTGGGCATTCATGGTTTTCATTGTGGCCCTGAGCGCATCTATTTTTTTTAATCTGTTTCTATTCTAGAGTCTCTAATCATGTCTTTCATTCTTCTCACCATTTCTGTGGTTATCTGGGAAATTATTTCTGTTTTGAATTTTTCTAGAGCCTCATTATTCTGTTTTTTACTTCCTGTGCTATCAGTTCAGAGTGTCCAGATGGTTGACTGTCAGACTTTTCCACCAGAGTTTACCTTTGGTGATGTGGAAGTCCGTGTTTGTGTCTTGTTTAAATGTCTTCTCATTTCAATTTTTGTTGTTGGTACTGTCCTTGGTTTAAACCTTGGGTTCATACTTCAATCTTCCAGATATATCTGGTCTTTAGGTTTTGAGTCTCTAATGATCCTGAGGCAATCTCATTTTCACTATACCAGGGAGGACAACTGAGCAGATCCATCACAACACCGTAGCACAAGTGATACAATCAGGAACACAATAGCAACCAGCACAGCTTAGAAAATAACAATTTGTGGTAGTTATTAATCTATCACCTTTAACTGTGTGAATTAAATCAAAATCAAGGGGCAGCCCAAAATATGTTTATAGTGAGTAAACTTTTCAATATAGCAACTTTACCCTTCAGGATGGACATTTAGAAGGAGTTGGTGAAGGAGGGATAGATAGATAGGATAGAGAAATGTTAGAAGTGAGGTCAGAGGACACAGGAAGATCACACAAACTCTAGGGAGTTGTTGAAGAGAAGAGGAGAAGACAGAACAAAATATGCACAAGAACAGAACAAACTAACAGCAATAGGGAGACTAGAGACTACAGTTACTTTCTTTAAAAACTAATATCAATTGAGAGAAGAAAGGAAAGAGAAAGAAAATAAATTTGAATTAGGATAAGAACAGGAACAAAAAGGGAAAGTGATGAAGATCAAGGTGGGAGAGAGAGAGTCAGAGTGAGAGAGAGAAAGGAAAGTAGTTAAGAATAAAAAAGGAAAAAAATTGAGAAAAGAAAAGATTTAGAAATTTTTAAATGATCAAAGATAGGAGAAAATATTACTTTGAAAATAAAAAATACAAATAGAAATAGAGGGCCTCCTTCAGGGTATGCCTCTGTTGACACTATAGTTAGCATGGGCAGGGGTGTGTCGATGGAAGTTAATTAGTCTCAGCAAGCCAGCAGCTGTCCCCTGAGGTTCAGGCTGATTTTTTGCTGCAAGGCCCAAGTTGAGATCTCTGGCCTTCTGCTGGTTGAATGCTGAAATGTTCTACTGAAGGTTGCATGTGTCTTTCCCCTGAAGTCAGACCAGGTTCCAATGTGAGGTGCTGGTCCCTCCGACCTACCAACTATGGTGGTGTGGTGTGTCTTTATCACAGATTTTCTTCACTTTTCCAGTGGGCTTCAATTTTCACCTAGGAGCCTCAGAGAGGCCCTGTTTCACGGGGATTGGGGAGGTAGGGACACCTCTGTGCTGGTGCCCCCATGGCCGGGCTCCGCTGGTGTGCTGGGCCAAAGCAAGGAGGCCTACCAGCGGGTGGTGAGCTGCTGCCAGTCTCCTCTGGCCTGGTCAAGGATCATGAGATAAAGCCATCCTGGAATTAAATGTGCCCCAAGTCTTATGACATATCCTTATCAGAGAAGAAAAGGAAATGGACACAGGAGAGGACAGAGCGTCATGAAGACAGAAGCAGAGACTGGAGCTACGCTGCCAGCAGTCAGATGCAGCAAGGACGAAGGAGCCTCCCCTACAGACTGCAGGGCAGTGTCTCCCCTAGAGACGCTCTGGCTTGGAATTTCTTGCCTTCAAAGCATTGAGAGAACGTACTTCTGTTGCTTTAAACCATTCAGTTTACAGTACTTTACTCCACAGCCTTAGGAAACTAAGGCTTCCTGTCTGCTCTGTGCTGTTGTTTCATGATAAGGGCCCACCCCATTTCTTCAGGCCTCTGCTCAGACATCACTTCGTCAGAGTGGCCTGTATGCCATAATCAAGAAGGCTGCTCCCCCTCGCTCATGCTCCATCCCTTATGCTGCTTTATATATTTACTTTTTTAAAAAGTATTCCTTGGCACTGGGGATGTAGCTAGCACAGTGGTGGAGCACTTGCCTAGCATGCAAAACTACCTTAGTTCAATCACCCCCACCAAAACAAAAAATAAATTACTACTGCTGTATTACGTGAATTTTGTTTGCCACCTATTCATTTTCTGTCCCTGCCCAGTAGAAACAGAAATACAGGGTCAGAGATGTGTCTTTTGTCATGGACAACTGAACCTGAGGCTGGTACTCACTGGCTTTGTTGAGTGTCTGCAGCACATGTGGACAAACAGGACAGCCTCATTCAAAACCATTCGTAAACTACCAGGGAAGTCGAAATATGTTACACAATCAAAATATCAAACATCGGATACTTAAATTTTGTTGAGATGCCAATATTAAATGCCAAAATACCTTGAAATAATTCATTTTGGAAGTTTTTTTATCATATGATAAAAAGGACATAGGTTTGGATTGGAAACATCCAACTTTCAACCCAACTCTCATGTTTATGTATAATCCTGTGCCTTTGAGTAAGGCACTTAAACTTAGTATAAAACTTGTAAGATAGGATTTGTCTTGTAGGGTTGTTGTGGACTGTACAGAAGAAGGTTGTAAGGTACATATCCTGATATTCTACATGCAAGAAAGGCTTACTGAAGTCTTATCAGAAACAAAATAAATCTGAAATAATCCAACACAAAACCATGATTTGATGTACACTGGTATATACATTTCATATGTGTGATATATATGCACATACATGCACATATATGTGTCTAGCTTTCAAGTAAACATGTACATACAGTAATACATAATGTAACATTTATCACACCGCATATCATACACATATATAGCATATACATCTATTACAACACACACATATATGCACATATTATATATATATATACACACACACACGTGTATATACATGGAGGGCGGGAGCTGGGGAGGAGGAAAAAGAAGGAAGAGGAGAAGCATGAGAAGGAGGGGCAGGAGCACGCAGAACAGGAGGAGGAGAGAAAGGAAGAAAGGGAAGAAGAAAGAGGTGGAGGAAAGGAAGGAAGGAGGAGAAAGAGGAAGGAGAAGGAGGACGAGAAGGAGGAGGAGCAGGAACAGGAGGATCCCATGGATCAGAAAGGTTACTGACTTCAGGGTGACTTGTCAGTCGCACTTTAGGATTCCTATGGTACGTATTTTTATTTACTCATAAGAAAACCATCATCATTTCCATCATCACTTCATGAAAACACAAGTCTTAGGTATCCTAAGATTCTTCACCTCAATTGGATAACCTCTACACGACAGATAATTAAACCAATGTAACAGATTGAGACGAAAATTCCCTGGGACACAGTATACAAGTACAATCATCACAAACTAGTTCTGGCTTGGAATAGAAGTCATATGGTGAAGTGGAAATAAAAATGGAGCATAAATCAATTTCATATTTAGATATCAAGAGCTACTTGAAGTAATAATTCTCTGGATCATTAAAATTGGAAGGCTATTCTAACTTTGTGGTGTTTTTATTCATCCAAAGAATACGTATTTTCCCAAAGTCTTTTTGTGAAATGAGAACACAATATTTTTTATGAGAATTAAAGTTATGCAATGAAAAAGACTCTTTAAAAAACATGCTAAATAAAGTGTTTATAGATGGGGAGGGGAGGAGGGGGTGAAGGGAGGGCAGAGGTAAGGGGAAAAAATGAGAATCAAGACTTGCCATGTAGAGGTACATTATCCCAACAATGAATGTAACTGTACTGTATCCCTAAAATGTACCAATAAACTCAATAAAATTAAAAAAAAAAGAAAACACCTCCCAACAAAAAAAAACAAAACAAAAGAAACAAACAAAAAAAAACATGCTTGTCAAGTTTGATCTGACACAATAATTCCTTCGCTTCTGGAAACCAAGTTCATCTTTAAACTTTGCTCTTACTGAGGTTAGATTCTTCTGAAAATATATTTAGTGTTTTCTTTAAATCATCTTTGGAGCTAACTGCTGAAAGCAGGGCACCATCGCTTTGTCTGCCACTTGTTCTGGGTTTGGTGTTAGTGCTGTCTGCTTCTAGGGCTCCCTTGGTTCCACTTTAGCGGAACGGTTTTGGGGTCCACTGCCACGGTGGCACATCGCTCGAGGGAATGGAAGCAAGATCTGCACTGGATCTCAGCCGCCTTGACCTCATTCCTGCCATGCTTTCTAATTTGACATCATTATTATCATCTAAAAACAAGTTCCAGATGAAATTATGTCCAGTGTAGAGGAGGCATTCAATAAATATTTGTTAGGTTAGTGAAGGGAAAAATAACGTGGTAGTCAAGGGTGTCTTGCACTCCATGTTTACCATTTTTACTCAAGCTTCTGCTGTCTTGGTCTTTCCCCTTCTCTCTCAACCTCACACTTTCACATCTGTCTCTTTCTGTTAGGATTTGTTGTCCCCTTGCTTCTTGCTAATGACCCTAATAAAACTTCCCGTGTGATGTTATGCTAGGATGTGTAATACCCATTGATTCATCCAACTCCCCATACTAATACTAATCTGCAGTGGTGTCGCAGCTCTCTGGCCACTCTGTGCGTACATTTCTGCCCGGTCTGTTAGTAGTGAACCCTATTAAGACTTTAGCAAACTGGAGAATGGTGGTGTTGGTGGTGGTGATATTTTGTGGAATAAGGATTTATGTAGTTTCTTCCAAATCTCACCCAATTCACTTCCAAACTAGGCTAACCAAATTCACAAGGGTCTGGAAGAACAGGATTGCAATACTGTCTATCTGAGCGGTAACATTAAAAAGGTCTTGCTTGTCCTGCCCATGTGAATGGCTTATTACATGTCAAAGACTCTGCAGCCGCGCCCTCCTCCAGCAATATGACGAAAGTGTTAGAATTGCGATGGTTTGTTTTGGCTCTGACTGAATACAGCTCAGGATTGTAAATGATGAATTCTTGTCTTGTTTTCTTTAGAACACATACATGGTGCTTTCTGTGACTCAGTCCCTGTTTTAAATATTAACTGATTTGAAACTCAGAGACATCCTAGGACATGACATTGTTAGGATGTTCATTTTACTGAGTGGAAATGGAAAATTTGAGGCATAAAAAATGAAGTAACTTGTTCAAGTTCCCATAAGTAGTAAGCCACACAGCTGGGCTGTGAACCCAGGGAGTGCATTACTCCAGAGTCCATGTTTTAACACACTGCTTGGATAGGGAGTGAAGATCTTTTCCTCAAGAGGACACCTGGGAATTTATTATGTTCGAATATTTAGATTCTCCTTTCCCCAGCTCACTTTCTTCTGGTATTAATAGGGTGTTAATAGAAGAAAAAAAATGATTTGAAGCAATTTAAACAGAAAGAATGTATTGAAAAGATGTTGGCTTATTGAAAGAACCATCGAGAATTCTAAAGGGCTGAACAGGAAATGGAGCAGGAAGAAAAGAAGGCGAAGAATCAAAATTACACCACACACTCCGTGTGGTGAAGCCACTGCAGCTGCTAGTGGACATGGGCTGTCAAAGCTTTCATTGCTGTCACCGCTGTGATACAAGCATTGCTGTTGCCATGGATACCCACCGCTGATGCTGCTCTTACTTTTCTTGCTTTTTCTGATCCAAGTCTGAACCTATGATTTTGATGGATCATCCCAGGTCACACGTTCATCCTCTGTCCCATCCTATTGTCCCAGAAGGCTGGAAAGAAAACATCTTGATGTTCAGGGCTGCATAATAAAAAATACAGGAAATCTGACTTTTGCAAAATTTGAGATCTACTCATTTGGGATATACAGTAAAAATTATTCTGTTTAGGTGAAATTTACCTTTAACCTGGCACCACAGATATATCTGTAAATCTGACAATCCATCGCCTTCCTCATTTCTTTATTTAGGAGAAAACGAAGATTCATGGGATAAAATTTCTCAAACTACAGAAGTAGTTCCTGTAGAATAGGAACCAAAAGACTAATATTCACTATAATCCCTACATGTTTTTTCATATAGGCATATCGAAACAGTTGTGTGACTGCAAGAAAGGTTGCTAGCATTAAACCAATGCTCAATATTGGCCAGTTTTTCTTCAAAGTTGCATCATACGACTTAATTCGCCTATTAATTTCAAGTGGTATTATGGATGACCTGCTTTTATTCATGATGTAGATTCAGATTTTATTTCTAACACAAACTTTTTCTGCCAATAATAAATGCACCCCTCTTTCCTAATCCTGAGAAGGAAGTTATATTATCGGCGCCTATACACGAATATACAAACACATTCAGAGAATTTGTAAAATGCAATACAAATAAACCAAGAAACTATGCTATATGAACCCACTGTGTGACTGCTCTGTATTTTAGTCTCTACTGTACCTCTGATCAGGATCACTTATAAAACTCTCTGGCACTTCTACAAAAAATGGTGACTTTAAATGTACAAAATGTTAGGGTTTCTCACAGTCAAGGCCAGAGGTATGCATGAGATGGGTGTACAGAGATAAGAGACTTTTGAAGCTACAGCCCAAGCCACTTGGAAACATGGTTAAAGATTATAGAATACCCTACAGGATGGCAGTAAATAGAACCGAGATATATCGCCTTAAGTAATGTATGCCCTGGCCCTTGTACACCCTCGTACTCCCTGTACTTAGATGAGTTCCAAGGTCAGTCATGTAAGCAGACTGCCCTGTCCTTTCCCTGTCTTCTACAACAATTCCTGAACAGCTGCCTTTCTTTCGCCCTTTAGCCTTGCTTCCTCATTCTGTCAATAAAAAGTGACAGAAGCTTCAGGTCAGGGCTGAGTTTTCCTGAGATTCTCATGCTGAGGGGCTGGGGGTAAAAGCAATCCCCCTAGGCTCCTGGAGTCAAAACTGGATGCGGACTCAGAGTAAGTTCTCCTCCTCTGTGCCACCACAGCTGTGGACAATGGCACTAGGCTCAATCTCTAGTAGTGCAAAAAAATTAACTGCGAAGTTAATCTATACTTACAGCACATTTACACATTTGCATGTTGTGCCATGGTTAACTTAACCATTCCATTATCGGTGGGCAATTAGGTTGCTTCTAGTTTTTACCAATATACAATGTTTTCATAGTGCACATCTTTGTATGCACACTTTGAAATACTTGTGAAAGTAGTTCATTAATTTTAAAAGCATGAGTGCTTCATGTTAATATTCAAAGGCAGTCAGAACATAGCTTGAAAAGGTTGTGATGTCCGGTTTCCCTCAAATATTTTAATCCCGTTATAATTCTGATGTCTGTCTATCTAAAGCAAGTGAAGGGGACATGTTTTCTTCTCCCTCTTCCCTACATAGACACAAGTTGAAATGAGATTTGGAATCAGTGACCAGTGTGGTATGCATTTCACTCAGTACTTGCTGCACACACACAAAAGCATGCATGTGCAAACACACACACGCACTCACACACACACACACACACACATACACACACCCCTCCTCTTCCTGACCTCGAACTGACTGCAGGACTTCACCTTAGTTGATGAGGGAAATTGCTCAGCTCTGCTTCTAGAAACCCAGGCTACAGAATTCTCATCATGAAAGCCAACAGTTCTTCAAATATTTGAGACAAGACAGACTGTAGAGCAACCCTCGCTCCCTGTCGTGATGCACCGGTGATGTTGTCCGAGAATACACAGTTCCACCAAATCTGGGGCTTTGCATGGCCCAGGTTTGAGGCAAGCTCACATTTATCAAGGCCACTCCTACTTTTACTGCTTTCTTTCTTTGATGTAAAAGATCTTTTTGTTTGTATTTGATTTCTTTCTTTCTTTTTTTTTTTTTGTACTGGGGATTGAACTCTGGTCCTTGTGCTTGGAGGCAGGTACCGGAACCACTGAGCTAAATCCCTGGCTGTATTTGATTTCTTGAAAGAGGGTCTTGCTATGTAGTTCAGGCTGGCCTTGAACACATTACATAGCCCAGGTTGGCCTCAAACTTGCGGTAAGCCTCCTGCCTTAGCCTTCTTGGTGCTGAGATTATAGGTGTGCATTATCACGCCTGGTTCAAAGATTAATTTTTAAACCACACCACACATCTTAAAATCTTCTTTTCCCTTTTAAGCCTTCTTGTGCTCCTCTTACTCTTAATATTTCAGATCCTGAAGCTTCATCCCATATCCTTCCCGTAACTCCTTGATATCAGCCCACCTGGGATCCTGCTATCCTCCTGCTTTGCTTTCTGTATGCTACTGTTTCATTTTTCTAAGACTACTTTGTCACTCTTTCTGCTACAACCTATATCTCTACTTCTCCCACCCCCATAGTCACGGTTCTCAGATTATCTTGATCTGACAAATAAAATTGTTCTAAGAGCTTAACTCATTTAATCCTAATAGCAAACTTGAAGTAGAAACTATAATTATTCTCAATTTGCCAATCTAAGGTAGATAAAAGTCAAATAACTTGCCAACATTTGCATAGCTAATAAGTGGTGAATCTCACATTTAAATTCAGGCAATCTATCTGAAATAAAACCTATTAACCTCTTTTCTGACTGTTCGGTATATGTCAGAAACATACCATTCATCAGGTCTGGTTCTGTCTACCCTGCTTATAATTCTACTGGTTCTCTTTCAGGACCAGGTGAGAGAAAATGCAGTTCAAACTGCACAAGGATGAAAACAATTTTAACAGCTCATGAACCTGAAAAGTGGCCTGGGATAGGGTTGGTTTCAAGCTCAGCTTAATTCCAGGCTCAACCAGTCCCAGCAGCCCTCTGGCTTCCTCACTGTGTACTACATTACGCCAGCTTTGGTCTGTTAGCTTCGTGCTCAGCCCTCACATAATGGTGACATGGATGCTGGAGTTCAAGTTTAAGTCAGCTGGAAAGAGAGGTCCTCTTTTTAGACAGCACATACTGAGAAGTGCCCTGGGTCACTGGCTGGAATCAGCTTTGGACAGAGTGGTGAGAGGGTCGGTGCCCAAGGGACACTCACAGCCATGGTCAGAAAGCGGGGGGCATGGTGGTTCTCACTCGAATTCTCAGCACTGCTTCACACGTAACTCAGGTTTGTTTGTTTAACACCCTCCTGAGTGCTTCACTTTTCTTCACCTCTTGGACCAAGGACTCTTTGCTTTGATTCTCTTGGTTTGGTTTTGTTGTTTGTTTTGTTTATCTGCTACCCAAATTTCCTCCATCCAGCCTTGTAGACTTCACTGTTCACGTAGATGACCATCCAGTGCTCCCTGGATCTCCTGGATGAGAACAACCCCTTGTCTATCTTTACTGGATGGAAACCATTTAAGCAGCAAAGTATCAAACTGCACACCCGCCCCTTTCCAGCAGCCTATGCTTTCTCTGACGGTGGCACTGAACATCTTCATCTTAGCACATTAACCATGCCCTAGCAGATACTAAAATATACTAACTTCATACACCTGTCAGCAAAGCTCACCACTTTGGAATTAGGTGGAGAAATAAGACAGCTGTGATAGACAAACTGGCAAGTCAAGTGGGTAAAGGAATTGGAAATGGAGTTGTGTTGCCTTGTTAGTGAGACAAAAGATGAAAAACAAGGGAATGGAAGGCAAATTGAGAAACCAGGGAGGTGTCAGGAAATTTGCAGTCGTGATGAACTTGAAAGGGAGGTTTGATCAGAGTGACAGATGGGAGGGGAGAAGTTGGTAGTTAGAACCAGGCATTTCACAGTTTATCATTTAAAAAATGAGTCCGATTAGATAGTGATGAAGGCTGTGCTACAATGACCTGGAAATGAGGAAACAGATTCCGATCGAGGTAAACATCATTAGGAGGCAGTGTAGCTTAGTTGCAAAAACCCCTACTTTTGAAATCAGAAAGACCGGGAAATACATCTGAGCTTCCTTCCTTCAAAGTCAAAATTGAAAAAAAGAAAAACCCACCATTTGTCGCAGTTTTCTGGTATATAAAGGGAGACAATATCCGTTTATACGTTCTTACATGTGTATTGGGCACTGACGAAGACAAAGATCGGTTTACTACCTATTGCAATCGTTTTTATGACACTATTATTGTAGAGCAGATTGAAGAGCTATGGGACAGAGACCCTGAACCACAGTCAAATCTGGTGGGAAGATGGAAGCCAACCTCAAGAGGAACCCTGTGATTCTGGAGACACAGCAGTCAGGGAACAAGAACTGGACTGCAGGAGGCTCAAAGGAGGAGCCGTGTTGGAGGAAGAGAGTGGACGCCACAGCCTGGAAACAAGTGCAAGGAGCCGGGGGAACAAGGGCTTTCTCTTGTAGCCCCATAGCCAGAGGAGCAGGACCAGAACACATAATGATCTTTGATACAATCAAAAGTAAGGAATCAAAAGAAAGACAGCTTGTTCAATGAGGGCACAGAGGCAATGAGACGAAAGTAGAACGGGATGAGGTGGCTAGCAGAGCACGCGTCACTCATTGGGACCCAGACGTATAGGGCAAAAGGGAGTTCATGAGCATCCCTGGGGTTGGCTGGACAGTTAGTGCCCACAAAGAACCCAGGTTCAGTTAGGGAAAGGCACGAAATGAATGTCTTTGAAGTAGGGTCAGATGGAGAGTCATTTCGTGCAAATTCACGTTTCCCAACCTTTGCAAATACTGATTTGTCACCGTTTTTCCTGACCCTATTCCCTCCTTCTCTAGGCTTTCTGTGTCCTCACTTGCTTTCATACAGCTCTGAGTGGATTTGTTTTGGAAGAAGAACGAAGAGCACTCTCGTGCCTTACGCATCCTATCTCAGATCTAGAACTGCCTTAGTCCAATGGAATTACGCCCTGACCATTCTTTGCCATGGGCCAAATGCATCCCAGATCTCCAGGCAGGAGATTCTTGGAAGAGTTAGTACAGTAATCTCTGAAGGGCCTTTCCTCAGATGACCCTGAAAAGATTCGTGGCTCCAAGCGAGGCTCATCAGTCACTGTACAGCGCAAAGAGAGCTGGCTTCCATAGCGCAACAATAACCAGAAGCCACTTCCGGAAAAGCGCGACCAGTAGAGTTGCTCAAATTCTGCGGCCTGTCTTGGCTAGGAAAAAACTATTGAACACATACTTTTTCCCTTTCAGAAAGCCCAAGAATCACAGCTGTCATATATTAAACAGACTTCTGCAAACAATGCCTCTTCTCACATTTAAATCTTCTTTGTTCTGCCCTGTAAAAGAAGAGCAATTTACAACAAAGAACTAGTCATTTTCCCGATAAAATTTTTAATTATTGTAGTCTGAGAGTTAGATGCCAGGTATCAAAAACATCTCCATGTGGTTGTGTTTGTGGAGGGGCCAACTGAGCTTTTGGATTTATAGCACAAAAATGAGAACTGTAAAAACTTCAGAGACCCTTGTCTTCTCAGTTGTTATGGGTAGAATGTGGTTGCTTTTGATTCTTGTGTGATTCCTGCTGGGATACCACATTAATCGCTAATATTCATCATTACCAACTTCAAGTCCTGTCACTTGCTGTCCCGTTCTGATTCTGCAGACCAGAAAACCGAGGCTCAGCAGCACTGAATGACTTCTCTGAGGTCACACGTAACGGTGGCACCTCGGTGCACAGCCTCCATTCACTCCACTGCTCTGGGCACAAATGGAACTGGACAAGGACCAAACAGAATGTCCCCATCAGGTCAACATCAAACCCAACCTCTGAATTTGAAGTTTTACATCTTGTAACTTTTTCTTTATTTCCAAGTGAGATTATTATTGTTTCTTACTTATTTAAATACTATAGGGCTCAAAAAAGGCACACAATACTGCGTGAGTAATGCATCTATAAGGAGCTGTAGATGCAGAATTTCAAACCAACTTTTTGTTTATGATTAGTTATCGATTATAGCGATTTACGGGCCACCTTGTTCACTCCAGAAACAAAACTGCAAATGCTTTTATGTCAAAAAATAGTAATGAGAAAAACAAACAAGTTTTCCAGACACGTATTTAAATTAACAAGGTAGACTGAAGAGATTTGGCCAGGTGTTTACACTGGGATGGCCAGGCTCCCTTTAGGTAATAATTATGGGAAAACACATCAGGGCTTCATTTCGAAATATTTTCTTCCCAAGCTGATATCAGGTGAGAAGGACACATTAGAAATTTTAAATCAATTGACAGTTTGAACTGAACGAGATATCATTGAGGAAGCAGAACAGTTGACTTTGAAACGACAGTGTTCAAACCATTTTCATATATGCTCCAGCCCTGGGCAGAATGACATGGGCTTACAGAGCAGGCATTCACGGCAGACAGTGTCTCCCTCAGCCTCCCAGCACCCGGCGCTCATGATCTCTAACTCTCCCTCTCCTTCTAGCAGCTTCTCTGGCCCAGGCATGAGGCCATTCACCTCAGTGTGACATCCCAAGACATTTCTCAGAGTTGTGCCAGCAGCAGCATCTCTCCCATTAATTCTGCCTCCTCCCAGACACCTGTCCTCCGACCTCCGAGTGGGACTCTGCATGTGACAGTTGGAGCGGGACATCTGCACCAGATGCTTCTGAAAGATCAGAATTTTAGTGATTACTGTTCAGAAGCGAAGCCCTCATCATTTGGAGTACAGTTTAAGTAACCCCGATTACTGAATTTCTTATACTTTGCGACACACAGGCAAAGTCAGCTAATGTAAAAAGTGGACAGCAGAGAGAATCAGACATGAGGGTTACAGTTAGGAGACAATGGTAGGAGTTTCATGGAGACCAAAAGGCTGGAATTTAGTGAAGATTGTCACCAAACAAGCTGACTGTATTTTTTAGATAACAGTTGGAGCTCACGAAACATTTTATATCTCGAGACCTGTATTGTTTAAATAAAGGCCAAAAATTTGGAAAGAATGAGAACGTTACAAGATGTGAAAATGAATTGGTAACAAGAAGGATTCAACCCAGGGCCCTTTCACTGAGCTGTATCCTCAGCTCTTAAGAAAATCTTTTTAAATTAAGATAGGATCTTGCTATGTCATTAACTTGTCCAGGCTGGACTTGAACTTAGGATCTTCTTGCCTCACGTGATTCTAAGAAAAGACACTACTCACCATTCAGCCTATTTCAAAAGTGTGTGCTGTTCTCCGTGACAGTTCTTTTCTTCTTGAGTGTCTTGGGCCTCTTGTGGGCATCGTGCCCATGTTGGCAACTCGCCACATGCTCTTCTTATAGGGTAATTTGTTCACTTCCTGTGGGGAGTTGGCACCTCTGTGCCCACCTCTTGGAGCTGGATCTCTTATGCCTATCACGCTCCAGTGTGACTGTGATCCTATGTGACTTCTAAGACTAACCTGTGAAACAAGAAGCTGCTTAATTCCTCTCTTTTTCAGGGGAACCTTTGCCCTTGGGACCCAGACTTCATGCTGTGAGGAAGCCTGGACCACATATGGAGGTTTTGTATGTGGAGTTGTGGCTGACAGATCCAAGTTTCAGCTAGCAGGCAGCGTTAGCTACCTGTCAAGTGAAGAAGGAGATCCTCTGGTCGACACTGGGGCCGCAGGCCATCTCCCAACATCTTCATGGAAATCGATGGATGAGAGCAGCTCTCTGTCCAGCTGTGATCAGATGCCCTGGAGCTGGCAGAGAGAAGAGGCAGTTTCTGTTCCACACTCCTCTGTTTATAGTGGTTTGTTGCACAAGAAATTAGAACTGAACTCACTCAAATGAAAGCCTTTCAGATAAAAGCAAATGCCTTAACTGTAGAAAAGGAATGCAAAGTTGAAATTAAAATTTAAGAATACTGAATATATGTCAAAACAAATTTATGAAAAAATGAAGAATGTACTTGCTCTGTATCTTCCCACGAGTTTCTTTTCTGTAAATAAATACAAGTAATAAACTTTGTCACCATGACTGCACAGCAGCCATTCTTGCCTGTTCTGTCCAAGGACGGCCATACTTCCTGGTTTCCTGGGGCAGCCCCTGCCTACACCTACGTAGGGTTATTATTAATGACGCCTCCTGCTCCCCATTTTATTCTCTGAAGGATCCGTGTTTGGAAAAAGGATTATTTACTCATTGTGGTCCAAAAAATTGGCCAAATACTTGGCCACACCATATATTATTTCCTGAAATTTTCTCACTGGAATTGAAATGATACTAAATATTTGCAAACCGCTCTGTGTTGACTAGCCTAATGAGACAGCACCCACAGAATGCTCCCTGTAGAAGAAGGCCATGTCCTGGTCCAGGAACTTATGAATTTTTTGGTTACTTCGTTGCCCCTCATTGTCACACTGCTTTTATAAGAGTTTCTCGGTATGATCAAGCAATATGGTAAATGTTTAAATAAAAATTTAAAGAATTATACAGTAAAAGATGTATTGCTATCAATTCCCCTCAAAATACAGCCTCTTAGTTCCAACACACTTATCCCATTGTTCCTTGCCACTTTCTAAAGCAGGTCTGCAAGTTCTCTTTCATGAGTGTCTTTTCGTGGTTATCTCTTTGCTCTGAGTCAATTCCAAATGTTCATGGCAATTTCTGTCAAGTAAAAATGCCACAGTCTGTCCTCTTCCACCTTCCCAAAGGTGGCTGTTTCCTAAAGTTAAAATGACCACGAAAGGTAGACGAGTGGAACTGATCGAGGAGACGGAGGCAGCCATGACGGCACAACTGAAGACGCCCAAGAAAGAGGACTCCAGAGCTGCTTCAGAAAGTGGCAGGGAGGGTGGGATAAGCGCGTTGCAAGCAAGTGGGAGCATTTTGAGTGTGATTCATGGCAATGTGTCTTCAACTGTCATAATTTTAGAAATGTAAACATGGCTCATATTTATTGATCATATTTTGTGTGTATCTATGTGCAATTATGCTCTGAAGAACCATGATGGGAGATGAAAGCAATACTCAGAGGAGTACCCGTTACAGTCAGCAAGACCATTTGTTCCAGGAGCACCATGTGACTCTCACAGCTTCCTCCTGTGGGACACAGTTACACATCTTATGATAGAGAGCAGAGAAATAAGGAAAAAGTCTTGAAGCACTGAAGTCCTGAAGCAATCATTTACTACCTAGATTGGATTCTGCCATGCTGAAGAAAATGGAACTGAAAGTCCAAGTCAGAGAGCTTACAAAAATGCCAATATTAATCCTGTAGACTTAGACAATTTTATATCATGGCAAAATTCTGAAAAGGAATCTCAAAGGTTGTTTAGACTAATACCCTCTGTTCAGGATGAGGTCCAGACAGCTCTTTATTCTGCTTTGAAAAGTATCCAAGGAAAGAAATTCCACAGTTTTCATCTTGGTAACTTTATTCCAAGGCCTAAAACATTTTACAATCAGAAAGTTCTGACACACAGAGATTTCTTTTTTAAAGTGCTGGCATATATCTTGCTTCTGGCATTGAGGAGACGAAACAAACTGAAATTTTTACTTAAGAATGTATCATTACAATCTATAATAGCTGAAGTTAATTTTAAATTTCTTTTGCAGGATTCAGGTATGTCACTATCATACCATCTTCTTCACATTTAAATGATTTTGGATGAATTTTCCTATCAGATGATTTCCTCAGCTCTCTCCTTTGCTTTTGGCAAAATACACAGAGGACTCTGCCATCACCTTCATCAGATGTATTAATTCATTATCTTACTGTAATGTAATTTCTTGTTGTAATGGTATAGCTTATTTTATCTTTCATGTGAAATACTTTATCAACACTATAAACTTCCCTGAGCCCAGGAAGGAGTTAAATTCACTGAAATAGCCTCAGTCTTTGCTGCTCTCAAGAGATACTCCCTTCATTTCAAATATTTAGTTGGACTTTTCATTTAGTTTTCAGTGTAGTTTTATCTGTTTAAAGTAGTCACAAATGTGCTGAAATTTTAAAATATCCTAAAATCATATGCTCAAAACATATACAGACACTAGATGCAGTATACACATTCAGTTTAGAATTATACACCTATTTGTATAGTTGATGTATACACTTAGAACATATAAAATCAAAAGAACTCAGATATGATATAAAGACGAGTGAGATTGTTATAGCTTGTATCTAGATGTCCCCCCAGAGCAGCATGCAGTCATAGTTAGGGAGTTTCAAAGGGGGCTGGATTAGAGTATGTGAATGTAGATTAAGGAATGATACTGGGGTTAAGGGTGTGGATAATGAAAGTCCCACCCTAGGTGTGGGTGGTTCTAATCATAGGCTTGTAGCCTGGATGAAATATAAGGGGAGAGAGAAAAGGCAGCCTTGCTGCTCCTGGTGGTGCTCGCTGCCTTCTGCCTGCCATGAACTGTTTCTCCTCTGCTCTGCCCTCTGCCATGTTGCTCTGCCTTGGAACCAGCTGACTATGGACTAAAACCATATTGTGAGCTGAAATAAACCTTCCTTCTTAACTGGACGGATGTCAGGTATTTTGTCTTAGCCAAGAGAAAAGTAACAAGACTGAGACTTAACCTGTTTTCTCTACTTATGGTTTCTAAAACATGGTAAAATCTATTGCTATAGAAGAACCTCTATTGATAAACACAGGCCCATATCTGCCTGGTCCTGTAAACATAGACTATAGAATCACATGCATGCCTTTTAAAACTATCTTAGAGAAACAATTTCTTTGCTTTAATGCTTTGCTCTATTTTTCCAATATTAACAAATAAGCTGTAGTTTTTAAAAATATAGTTCACAGGCCAATGTTATATTAATCCACTTTTAGTTCTTTAGATTAGGAAAGGATAATAAATAATATAGCTAAGAAAATACAGAGTAAGAACCATAATGATTTCTCATTGTTAAACATCACTTTTGAAATCTGTCAACCAGCTTGAAGGTCAACCATAAAAATATCAATAAATATGAAACCCAGGCGTCATGCTGGAGAACTGTGGAGAATAATCAGAAAACATTCATTTCCTTGGCTGAGATAATGAGACACTTACAGAGACATAATTGTTTCACCTGATTTTCTTTTATAGCTCTAAGTTCAAGGATAACACTCCCCTCTCACTGTAGGAATAATACTGGTTCTGTAATCACTTTAGCTCAGGACTACATAATAGGATTAAAAAGGTATGAAATTTGTTTAGCTGAACACCAAGCCCTGGGTTTGCACTGTGAATAGAGACCTTTATGTGAAGCTCGCAAAAGAATTTGCTCAAGAAGTGGAGATGATGAAGGAGGAAAGGGGACCGCCGAGAGGCAGGGTGAAGGAGCCTGGGCAGAGGGAGGAACTGAACTTGAGCAGAGACAGATGAGTCTCAGAAATCGTTCTTCTGATGAAGCCGTCCCTGCATCCCAGACCTTTCTCCTGTCCCGTTCTCTGTTCTGGCTCTTTTCAATCCCAACTTCAAACAAACCTCTATTTCCTGACTTCATGCTGTTGTTCCTCTTTTATTTGCCTTTATAGAAGATGGGAATTGTGACCAGGCGCAAACAAAATATGAAGCTGTCTTTAAAAAATAGCAGTCTCTGATTTCTCCTCTTTACCTACCTGTCAACCACATCACCCAAATACTAATGGTATAATGTAATGCAGTTTCACTTGTAGAGTTTTGTGTGGCTTCTCACAGAGGAAATTTGCAAATCAAAATTATTATCTTTGAGGTGTTATGTCCCAAAGTTTCAATTTAGAATTTATGATCACCTGGGGGTGCTTGCTGCCTTCTTTTAAAAGAGGATTTGTTAGCTATATAACTATATTAGATTTCACTTTTAAATCAATATGAGATGTTTTATATAAACACAAGTCAGAAAAATATTTATAGACACCATCCATTAATTACTTAGACAATATAATGGAAACAGTCACAGGAAATTCTAGACTTGAAAGTACAGCTACTGTCCACTAAAATCACTTCCTATTGTGTAATTCACAACACGTAGACTGATGCAGAGAATGGCTTGGACTTACCAGGAAAACGTGAGAGGGTCCAGCTGTGGTAGTGCATGACTGTAATTCTAGCACTCTGAGAGGCTGAGGCAGGACGATTGCAAGCCTGAGCCCAATCTGAGTAATTTAGTGATTTAGTGAGACCCTGTTTTAAAGGATGAAAAAAGGCTGGAGATACAGCATGGTGTGAAGGCCTTGGGTTCCATCCCCAGTATTGCCAAAAAAAGAGGACCACAAGATAGGACTGCCTGTATTAGAACAGGGATTGGATTCCACAATTCCAGTGTGTTCTTCCCTTTTCAATTCAATGTAAAACCTCTTTCAAGGAAGGATTTTACCTTCTATCTCATGGTAGGAAGTCAGGCTTTAGAAACTGTATACTGTGAAGTCTAAACGTACTGACATTATAAAAGATGTAGTTTGAGATAAGATGTTTGAGGTGAAAAGTCCTTAGAGGCATCTAGTTTGGCTTGCTATGCAGCACAGACACCCCTCATTCCTTTTAGTTTTGGATCATGACTCAGTTCACAGGTCCTTTTGAGAAGCTGATGAAAAGTGTGCACACCCCCAGGCATACCCAGTGTGAAATGTTTACATTCAAACAACTAACTTATCTGAGTCCCTGGGCCATTTGTTTGTTCATTCACTAAGCAAATATTTACTGAGCACATCTACGTGTATAGTGGGTATTGTCCAGACACTTGGAAGCTATCTCTGAATCCCTGTCTTCTTAGGATCTACATTCTGTGGTTCACATTGCTGGTTTTTCCTAGTCTAGCTTCCCTGTTTTGAGATAATTAACCGTTGAGACCCACTACCTTTGTCAAACTTTGAATTGGAGAAATAAGAGCCTTGCCCTCATCTTGTATGGGCCCCTTCCTGGCTATAGGAAACTACCTACCCAGCCCGACATGGGTGTCACACTTGTTAATCATCGTGCTGTGGAAGTCAAGCATATTTCCACTCTGCAACTGGACTGCCAGCCTTGCTATGGGCATGGGGATTTTGTGAGGATGAACAAGATGTTCCAGCTAAGCCGCTCTGACTCTAATCCTATTGGGTGGTGAAGTGCCTTTCAAATATGGTCTGACGTATTTAAAAATGTTTTACATTTAATAGTGATCCTGTAGGACTTAGCCATACTAGATTTATTTAATGTTTTTGGTATACTGAGAACTTCCATGAACAGAATAAAATCCAGTCTGAAGTAGATTGCTCAGACATGTCTTAACAGTCAATTAATTCTTTAGTTTTGATACCTTGACTCTAAAATCCTAATGGTTGGCTGACTGACCATCCAGACGTGCCGCAACCTGTTGGTTTCAGAGGCCCAGGTTGTCTGATTTGACATCTTAATGTTTCAAGAACATGAATGCATCTATAGTCCACATATCCTTGGAGATGGTGAAGGGACAGGAGAAAGGCTGCCTGCCTCTCCTCTTGACCATTTCTTCACCTTTCTCAGCTTTTATGAGAGTAGAACAATTTGTTGGAACACGGTCATTTCCAGCACAATATTTAGTTAAATACCTTTTCTTGAGGATTGCCTTCGTTACCAGTATCATTTCTTTATCATTTAATGTAACATGGCAGGGGCATCTGATAGTGGGATGCAGTCTAAAATTACGCAAATGTAGTTAACTCACATTTGCATAATATATGAGCTAGGGCCCTTGTTCTGCTCTTTTCCCTTTACCTTCAATTTGAAATCCTTATTTTAATCTGACCTGTCATGTGGTTTAGATTTTGTAATGTGATTTTTCTGGACTCTCACATAGCGTATTGCTGACAAGTTAGAATGATTAAGCTACTTAAATCAACATAAATTAAGATCAGGAACTTTCCCCTCTCTCTTTGTTCTTTTTAGTAAAGAGCCTGTCTTACTGGGTGCTGCTTCTTAAATTGAGTATATGGCTTGCCACGCATAAATAGTCTCCTAGCTTTCACCTTGCGCAAGCTGGCACGGTTCTGACTGGCCGGCAATCCACAGCAAGCACCAAGCCTTGGTGCTCTCCTCCGGTAAAATCAGCTCAGCCAGTCTTCCCATGAGACACAGGACTCCATAGCAACGAACTGGGAGGAGCTCAGGACAGGGCGGCAGCACATTTTATTATGCCTGGAAAGAAAATACAGAGGCAGACATCACAACTTCTCTAGTAGGGGCATGTGCAAGTCCCACAGTCGTATTATTAAATTGTGCCCTGGTAAGTTGCTCAAGGTACAGTTACCTGCTGGGCATATGTTGCCAGACAGTGGCATTCATTTAGAAAAACAATCCATAAAATGATTCGATCTAAAGCCAAGGCTAAACGACCCAGAGGCCGTCTCAAACCGAACTGTGGCAGAGAATTCGAGGAAGGCGTTTTGGTAATCCACAGCAAGACTCGCCATCACAGGGATGCATGCTAACTAGGCATGCGCTGCTCCTTCTACCCTAAGTAGAATTTTTCATACAGTGTAGCATCTTAGAGCATTGAGGATGGCAATGCCCATCACGTGCACGGTGAAATCATATGTAATGGAATAAACTCCCGAATTTGCTTGGAAGAGCGTTTTGTGCTGACTTTTTTTAAAATCGTGGTAAAAAACACTAAGCATAAAGTTTAGCATTGCAGCCACTTATAAGTGAACAGTTGCTTCTTGTGCAGTGGAGAGCTCTCTCATCTTGCAAAACTAAATCTCTGCATACACTGAATAATATCTCCCCTTTTCCTCTTCTCCTCAGCGCCTCACTGCCATCCTTCTGACTTCTATTTCTAGGTTGTGACCATTCTAGAAAGCACATAGAGGTGGGTTGACATACCCTTGTTCTTGTGCCCATTTCTTTCACTGCTATGGTGTCCTTATGTGTCACCCCTGCTGTAGCAAGCTTACTTTCTAACCCTGAGTAATATCCCACCGTATGAATACACTGTGATTTGTTTTCTCACGGATACATTCAGATTGCCTGCAGCCCTTGGATGCTGTGAACAATACTACAGCAAACACGGGCGGGCAAATATCTCTTCAAGATCCTATTTTCAAACAAGTATATACCCAGACGCAAGATAACTGGACCATGTAGTAAGTCTATTTTCATTTATTTGGTTCTGTTTTTTGTTTTTTGGTACCGGGGGTCAAACTCGGGTCCTTGGGCATTCGAGGCAGGCGGTGGAAACACTGAGCTAAATCCCCAGACCTCTATTTTATTTTTTGAGGAAGCTCCGTAATGTTTGGGATAGCAGCTTCACCAAATGACATGCCGAACACCAGTGCACAAGACTTCCAGCTTCTAAGCATCTTTGCCAACATTTGTTATTTTTAAATTTTATTCATAGATTTTGTAGAGAGGCCATTTTAACACACGTGAGGAGCAACCCCATCATAGTGCAGATCTGAGAATCCCTACGGCCGGTAATGTTGGGCACCTTTTCATGTATGTGTTGACCATTTGTCTCTTCTTTGGAGAAATGTTATTCAAGTCTTTTGCCCATTTTTTTTCATTTTGTTTGGCCTGAAGATTTGGAATAATGCCGAGCCTACCATCGACTTTCCTATCACCGCTCTAGTTTATCATCTGTCCATTTGCCATTGGAAAGCATTTTCCCATTTCGGAATCACCTGTTTTCAACTTATAATCAATCAGTTCACTCTACACTGTTCTGATTTCTTCGTGCTCTTCACTGTGGCTTGGCTTTAGCATAAGATATTGGAAAATTATATCCATCTAAGAGCTCTTGCTTTGTAGCATGGTTCTGAATGGTGAAGTTAGAATTCTACCCAAAGCCATGAGCACTGTAAAATAAAAATATTTTATTACATTTCCTGGAAAGTTGCTAGTTGATGCAAATCAGTAATATTAATCCATTAAGATAATGTTTGTGCTAAATCCAAGGATCCCAACCTTGAACACTTTCTCTTTCCAGGCACCTGCAAAGCACATTACCTTGGGTCTCTGCTTATTTACAGTGTTTTCCAAAAGGTCTTGAGCCATTCACCCACACCTCTCTCAAGGTGGTCTCCTTATAATGCCGCATTCCATTAGTTCTGATGACAGTACATATTAAAATATCACTTGCATATTTATTGCTTATCTGTTTATAGCTTATTTGTTACAGCCTGGCTTTTTCTTTTTCTATAAAAAAATCTGGCTACACTTAACGCCTAATAGTGCTGGTATCATGGTACTGGAGACCCCCTCAGTGGGTTCTGATCTCCTGCTCAGTGCTATTATGCATGGTGAAAAGAAAGTCTTAGAGACAAAGTTAAAGAGACAGGGAGTTAAAAGGGGCAAGTGCCAAATGGCTCTCTGAGACAAGCCATTTGCATCCTTGTTTTGTCAAAGTTACAACAACTTCACTTCTGCTGCGATCCTCTTACCTGGAACTCAGCCACATGTGGTTCTGACTACCTGGGGACAGACGGGACCTGGGAACCAGGAAAACAGGGAGAGGAGAGGTGGACAGTAAGGCTTTGCCCTACATCAAGGTCAGAAAAGCCAGTTTCTTCTTTGGCTTGCATCTGAGGCACTACTGCTAGCCTCTTCAGAGAGAGTGCTGCTGCTCCCAAGTGACTTCCACAGATCCTTTTTAACCAGGGCTGGGGCTGTGATCGGAAGTGGCCAAGCCCATGTGGAAATGTGTCTCCCTCAGCAACACAAGTGTGCCCATGGCATGGCTCTGGCAAAATTCTTCCTAGTGGGCAGGTTTCCGGCCATTCTCCAAGCCCCTGAGTTACCCTTTCAATAAACCTCTGGGCCCTGTGGGGAAGTCCTAGTATGAGACAGAAGTCTAATCCTGAAAACCTGATCTTCAATTCAGTTTGGAAAGCTCTTTCATTTTAATTTCTCCAGAAGGTGAGTCATGTGAGCTCTGTGACACATCACCCATCGAATGCTTTATTGCCCTCCCAGATAACCCCACCAGGATCTTTGGTCACTCTCTTGTTTAACAGAAGACATGCCACCATCTGCTCAGTATGTCAAGGAGCAGAATGAAAAAAGTCCCCATCAGTGTACTCCGGATTACTGATGTGTGTTAACCGGCACTTTCCTGAGCTGGCTCTGTATTCTGTAGGGTGTCGACTCCATCTTTAGTCCAGCTACTGGCTCTCTGTTAGTTGTGTTTGTCCTTTTAACTTAAACACTTTGTAGGAAGCATCTTGAATCTCTTCTGGAATATTTTATTATTTATAAAAAAATCAGATACAGGAAAGGGCCTTAAGATGTGAGCATTTTCTACTTGCTTTTGTCTCCAGTGCCACCATGAAGAAATTGTCATTCAGTAAATTAAAACAGGGAATAAAAATGTACCTAAATTCTTACCTCACATATACGAGACTGGGAATGCTATCAAAATAAAATTATAGACATATGCTCCTTTGAAACTTTCTTTTGCTCTCCTGTGGCTTGTGAGAGCAGTTTAGGACAGTCAAATTGCATTTCTAGGTACTGCTGCCAATCAGTATGCAAAGCCATGACCTGTATGCTGCAAAACTGAGAACTGAAAGATCTTAAATCAATTATTTATAAAGAATTCCCTGGTTCATCAAGATATAGGGCAATGTTCTATACTTTTAGACATCATTTAGGCACCCCTGTAATGCAGCATGGTGCATATTTTTAGTCAAAGGCATTAATATTTATTACAGTTAGTGGCTACTGTTAATAGCAGTGGTCACGGTCCTGGTTCTTAGCTGACCAACTGGTAGCAATCCTTTATCCTGCAGGAGTTCACTCTGACCCAAAGGTACATTCCTGCTGCCGTTCATCCCACCAGTCTTGTAAGGATTGCTCAGTATTTACCGGTAAATATCGTCTGTTACTTGACATTTAGTTTAGTGCATTCATAAGGTTGGCTTTGATGTCATGGATAGAAGGCATACTGATTTCACTTTTGTTTTTTCTAGGGATTGAACCCCGGGCCATGCACATGCTGAGTATGTGACCTGCCCTGGAGCTGCCCCTCCAACCTGGCAGAGTGGATTTTCACACCTCTCTTTCTTTACCAGTGCAGTATTATTAAAGAGAAATGATGGACACAGCCATATATCACAATTTAAATGTGACAATGAAGACAAATATATTTGAATTAAAAATCTGTTCAGAATCACAGTTTTTCATATTTTTCTCACAACATAAACTGAAATTATTTTATTTAGACATTGTTTTCCCTAATGATATTGGAGGAAAATTATTATTGTTATTATTATTATTATTATTATTATTATTATTATTATTATTTCTCTTTGTATCCCAGGCTGGCCTTGAACTCCTGTCAATCCTCCTGCCTCAGCCCTGGAATACTGGGATTACAGCTGTGCACCACTACACCTTGGCTTTGGAGGAAAATTATAATACAACCAAATGCACTTAATTAGAAGATACCACATACGCGATCAAAGCACTTTATTTTAATTATTATTAATTATTATTATTATTATTTCTCTTTGTATCCCAGGCTGGCCTTGAACTCCTGTCAATCCTCCTGCCTCAGCCCTGGAATACTGGGATTACAGCTGTGCACCACTACACCTTGGCTTTGGAGGAAAATTATAATACAACCAAATGCACTTAATTAGAAGATACCACATACGCGATCAAAGCACTTTATTTTTCTTAGTGCAACAGAAATAGGCTTAGCCAGTAAAAAAAATTTTTAAACCTTGAAAGAGATATAATGATGATACCATGAGTCTGCAATATTTAGGCAACAAGGTCATTCAACCAAATCCATGCTAGCCTTTAATGGAGTTTGAACTAGGCCCGTATCACTTACCAAATGAATCCAATAATGTTAGTAAATATAACTATTTTCAAGCAATTGAAATTGAGGATTAAACTGTATATCAAAATAATTATACCAAGTGGCTGTGATAATTTTTCCCCAAGATGCACAGTTGTGGCCAGAAGTATTGCTTCAGGAAACCTCAGCATCGGGAACGGGGCAGCAGCGTAGAGGGTCTCCGTGGCTTCCTCTGGCTTCTCTCCCGCTGGATTCTGTCTTTTGTGGATTCTTCATGGTGGCGTAGGAGTTCTGAGGTGTAACCAGCCAGAGAGCTCACACCGGGCCAAAGCCAGATCATGCCAAACCCCACAGGGGAAGCAGCACTCAAGTGTCATTTACTTACTCTAATTGACAGTGAAGAGATTTTTCATTTTTTCCTTAGCTACCAGCCAAATAAACCCACTTCACAATTTTGGGCCAGTTAGCATTATTGGAAAAAATGTATTTGATATTGGTTAAGTAGCGGTCTAGAAATTGCAGAAATTTATCAGTCAGAGAGATTAAACAAACTAGAATTCCTGATTATCTCCTAGGATTTATGTTTTAGAATCAAAATATAATTCTGAAACCTATAAATAATAACTGGGATTAACTAGATCTTATCTCAATATTAATTATATTTTACATATTTTTGGAGTTGTTGTCCATGTTATTGAGTATAATTTACAGGCAGCAAAGTTTACTTTTTTCAATTTGACCCAATGTAGCCCTTAGATAGCCAGGACAATCTATATGGATAACAATTCCAAAGCCCCAAATTCCTGTCCACCTCTGCATTTCTGTCAAATAAATGGAGACTACAAGTTTGAAACATTTTGAATCTGACTTTATGTAGTACAGTGCAGTTTCTATCGATCTATTCATTGAGTGTACCAGTGATTTCTTCATTTTAATGGCTAAGTAGTATTCCAAGATCTGGATTAATTCAGTTTGTTCATACTTTCATCATTCACCAGTCGAAAGATATTTTAGTTGTTATCAGTTTTGATTTCTACGAATAGTTCCCTGTAAACATCTCTCTAGAGATCTTTGTTTGAATGTAAATTTTTCATTTTTCTTGGGTAAATACCTATGACTAGGATTTCTAGTAATACATAAGTCTATAAAATTTATTTTAGAAGCTGGATGTGGTGGGACATGCCTATAATCCCAGCACTCTTGGAGGCTAAAACAGGAGGATGACAAATTTGAGTCCAGTTTTAGCAGTTGAGAGAATTCATGGGACCCTGTTTCAAAATAAATAATAATAATAATAGAGAAATTTAAAAGGATTGGGAATATAGCTCAATGCAAAGGTTCTGGGTTCAATACAGTACTAAACAAATAAATAGAAGAAAGATAGAAAAAAGGAAAGAAAGGACAAGAAAAAAAGAATAGAAGGAAAAATGCAAGCAAAGCTTTTTGTAAATAAAGAAGGGAAGAGGTTGAAGGTGGGGAGGGGACTGGGAAAAAAGGAAGATGCAAGATTTATCATGTACAGGTGCAAATTTCCTATGTTGGATGTTATCATTATATATATTGGAAATGTACCAATAAAGTAAAAATAGGAAAAAAGAAAAAAACTTATTTTAGACATAAATTCTATAAAGTAAACACATGAATATGAATATGATAGAGAAAACTATATTCATAGATCCTTAAGTTAATTGCTTTCAGCATCTAATTTTCTAAAAATGTCATTTGAAATTAGCTGATGTGACTCAGGTTCATTTATTTATTTTGTCATTTTAGGAAAAATTGCTCAGGTTAGCTTTATCACTAAAACATATTTTTCTCTTGATTAATTTCAGAATTAAAATATAGAACATATTTTTTAAACAAACTACACTAAGTTGCTTTTTTGTTTTTTTGTTTGTTTTTGGTCCTTGTGCTTGTGAGGCAGGCGGCAGAACAACTGAGCTACATCCCTGGCCCTTTGTTTTTTAAGAAAATTTGCACTCCAGGAGTTTTGTTACACTCCTGTATACTTTTCTTAACTCTTGGCAATGGATTCATTCACTATAAATAGAATCACCTTAGAGAGTGGAAAAATACTAAACATAATGAAAATCATACAATTGAAAAGCTCATTTCAACCTTCTTATGCCAGTGGTCTCTTGAGTGATCTCTTAGTCCACTTCCTGGTGCTATGACAAAACACCAGAGGCAGATAATTCATGAACGAAGAAGGTTCATCCACCGGAGGCCCTGGTATGTGCTCCACTTCTCATGAGGGCCTTGTGTTCTGCCGTGAGTTGTCAAAAAAGCAGAAAGTCACTAAGGTGTGCACAGGAGCGAGGCATGTGATGCAAGCACGAGTTAACTCCTCTGAAAACCTAAGCACGTCTGCTACCACAATGATGGTACCCACCTCCACCATGAGCTCTAGACAGGGCAAACCCCATTGCAGCCAGTCAAGTATCTTCTTTCAACTCCCAATGCACTGACTGGAGTCTGGGATCATCTCCACACATGTTATGTCCTGTGACCATACTGAGCACCCCATGAAGGGAAGGAGAAGGGAAGGGCAGAGAGAGGAGAACGAAGGGAAAGAAAGGAGGAGGAGGAAGGAAGAGGACAGCAGGGTGGGTTATCTGCAGATGACGCCATCTCACAGCTGCCTCTCACTGAGCGCCCAGTCAGCTGCTGGTGTGAGCACAGTCAGTGTCGACAAGGGCAGCAGGAGGAAGGCAGCCTTCATCGGGATTCACGCTTTGTTTTATTCCTTCTCAAGAATTATGGGTAGAGACGATTTCAACTATGTTTATAACACATTTGAAATAAGGTGACTTACTTGAAAAACACGCAGTGCACAAGTGGATATAGAATCAAGTGTGATTTTTATTCCCTGGGAGCTTTTAACAAATTAGAACAAAATGATAGATTTGTTAACTTCTTGGCACGGGTGTAACAGAAAGAACACAATAAATTATTTTAAGCTATAATTATTATACTTGTAATAATTATTTTTATTGAAAAATACTTCACTAGGATTTATGTATGATTTTGTAAGGCTAAACATCATTTAAACATTTAAAATAATCTTTTACAAATTTTCTTAGTACAGCAATATAACATTTTTAGAAAAAACCTTTGAAATTAAATATAAAGTATATTTTTTGTAGAATCAGAGTTTTCAAGTAGAAAAAATATTTTAATAAAATTAAAAATAAAGAGTAAATTTAATTTGCAAGACTAGGTAACTACATAGAAATGTAAATTTGCAGCCACTCAAGCTCCCAATAAATATTACTGACCCTCTGTCTTGAATCGTGTACTTTTGTAAGAGTTGAGATTGAAACAAAGGTCAAAACTGAAAAAACTGGGCCAACAAATTACAGACGCAGGGATAAGTTCATCCCAATGCTTGTTTCTTAGATACATTTTTCTTAGCTACATCCGGGACAGTTTACTCCCACATTGTCATGATTCCTTTCATGCACTCAGTACAGGGATGAGCAGTGTGAATTCCTGGAATTTACTATTTGGCCCTTTATAAATTGTTTTCCCAGTTGGGGACGCAGCTCAGTGGCGCTGTGCCTGCTTTCCAAGTACAAGGTACTGAGTTCATCCCTAATACTGGAAAAAACCAAAACAACAAAGAAAATGTTTTCTCAGGCCTGGACTTGAACCTGCTCGAGGAGCTCACACTCCAGGTGGGTGATTTGGGAGGTGTTGTGCAGAAAAAATGAAGATTCAATATGATAATATCAACTGGTGTCAAGCGAGGCAAGTGTAATATGACAAGTGAGGTTTTAGAGAATCGCCTGGGTTAAGATAGTTTCTTTTTTTTTTTTTATTTTTCAGCTTTAATTGAGTTTATTGGTACCTTTTAGGGATACAGTACAGTTAAATTCATTGTTGGGATCTTGTACCTCTACATGACAAGTCTTGATTCTCGTTTTTTCCCCTTACCTCTGCCCTCCCTTCACCCCCTCCTCCCCTGCCCATCTACAAACACTTTATTTTCATCTTTTCATTCTCTCACATTTTTTTCTTTTCCCTTTTTACTCTTCCCCTACCCATCCCACCTTCCCTATACCTTTAGCTCCTTTCTTCCCATTTCTAAATGTCAGTAATCTTATTAGAATCTTATGCATTGCTGCAGATTATTCACACCAGGGAAACTATTCGGTATTTATACATGTGTGACTTATTTATTTCACTTAGGAGTATATCTTCAATATGTATCCATTTTCCTATGAATGAATCTATTTTCTCGTTCTTTATGGCTGAGTAATATTCCATTTTAGTTTCTTTGTAGTGAACATCTCTACAGGAAAGATGTGTGTGTGTGTGACAAAACATAAACGCAAAGAAAGAACTGAATTTGCATTAGATGGAGAGGATGGAGGTGCCAAGTCCCAAGGTAAGAAGAGATTGAGCATATCTATTCAGAGAAAGAGGACAGTAAACGAACGAGTTAGGGTCAGAAGGAGAGAGAAGATTGGAGGAATTATCAGAGACTAGAACACCTTCAAGTCTCACAGATTATAGTGAAGAATTGAGGATTTTGTTCTCAAAATTTTTCCCCTTACCTCTGCCCTCCCTTCACCCCCTCCTCCCCTGCCCATCTACAAACACTTTATTTTCATCTTTTCATTCTCTCACATTTTTTTCTTTTCCCTTTTTACTCTTCCCCTACCCATCCCACCTTCCCTATACCTTTAGCTCCTTTCTTCCCATTTCTAAATGTCAGTAATCTTATTAGAATCTTATGCATTGCTGCAGATTATTCACACCAGGGAAACTATTCGGTATTTATACATGTGTGACTTATTTATTTCACTTAGGAGTATATCTTCAATATGTATCCATTTTCCTATGAATGAATCTATTTTCTCGTTCTTTATGGCTGAGTAATATTCCATTTTAGTTTCTTTGTAGTGAACATCTCTACAGGAAAGATGTGTGTGTGTGTGACAAAACATAAACGCAAAGAAAGAACTGAATTTGCATTAGATGGAGAGGATGGAGGTGCCAAGTCCCAAGGTAAGAAGAGATTGAGCATATCTATTCAGAGAAAGAGGACAGTAAACGAACGAGTTAGGGTCAGAAGGAGAGAGAAGATTGGAGGAATTATCAGAGACTAGAACACCTTCAAGTCTCACAGATTATAGTGAAGAATTGAGGATTTTGTTCTCAAAATAATGGAAATCCACTGAAACAATTTAAGGTGCAGGTGAAACAGTTTGCCTCAGAGCTTACCAGAAATATTTCTAAAATACCAACACCTCATCAAATGGCTTTGTAAACCATTTAGCTATTTTGATAAGGAAAATGGTCTTCAAGCCAAAGCACAACATTATTTACTGGTAAGTACTGTCAGCATTAATTTCTCTTAGAGTTAGGGTAAGATAATGATATTACAACATTTATTTAATATTATTTTCAAAATTCTAGCAGATGTTTTAAAGCACAGTAAATAAAATGTATAAATATTGGAGGAGAATTTTAAATTATTTGTTGTGGATAATATGACTGAAAACCAAGACAAGCAAATGATAAATTACAAAATAAACATAAAAGACATAAAGCAGAAGTTTCTTCATGCAATCACAAACCAATTCAAAAGTACACTAGACAAAAATCCAATTAAAATAGCAACGAGAAGTATAAAATACTTGGAAACACTTAGGGAAGGACTTCAGAAAGATAATGAAGAAAAGTACCCAAGACACAGAAAAAGAAACTTGGAAAAGAGGGGCACAGCATATTTTCAGGTGTTGTAAGTGTAAATATTGTAAACCCGGTAATTCATTTACATTCAAATTTAAGGCAATCTCCACTAGAGTCACAGAGGGACTGACTACATATTCACATTGCCTAGGGAAACGCTTGTGCAGGCTCACTAGCAAACAAAAGAGGTGTGTGCCTCTGGTTAATATGATGTACTGCTTAATCAATAAGGCTCGTAAGTGCTTTGACGCCTGTGACTGACACCGAGAATGGTATGGTTTGGAGCTGGGCTGGCCCGAAGCCTCATGGATTTGGAAGGCGATCAAACTGTGAGGAGTCTGCACTCATCAGGGTTGGCCAGTTCATAGTGAGTTTATAGCTGAGGGTGCAGAGTAGGAGGTGGGGCCCCTCCCATAGGGTGTGGCCTATGACCCGGAAGGGTATATGCCCTTGTCTCCCTGCTCCCTCTTCTGCTTCCTGGCCCTCCTCCAGGGCAGCCCCTCCCACCATGCCCTTTCTGCCTTGGAGCCTGCCAAACAAGGACTGAATCTTCTGAGTCTGTGAGTCAAACATGACCTCTCCTCCTTTACATTGTTCACGTCAGGTATTGCATCACAGTGATGAAGAGATGACAACAACAGGGAGGGAAGGTTAATCCTAAAACCATATTCTCAGGGGAAAAGCTACTGGCTGCACCATGAAATATTAGAAAGATATTTGCCCTGTGTAAATTTGACCATGGGAATTCCACTGTAAATCTCCCCCATAGGACTGCTTTCATCGCATTACAAAAGTTCTTGTATGTTGTACTGACATTATCATTTAATTGTAGAAACTGTCTCCTTTCTTCTTGGATTTCATCTGTGGCCCATTGGTTGTTCAGGAGGTGTTAGACAATTTATATGTTTATGAAGTTTGCGTGATTTCTTTTGCCATTGATCTCCAATTTCATTGCACTATGGCCTGATAACATGCAGAGTATAATTTTAATTCCTGTGCATTTACTTACACATGTTCTATGAGTGAGTATGTGGTCTATTTTGGAGAACATTCCATGAGCAGTTGAGAAGAATGTGTATTTTGATTTGGAGTAGAACACCCTGTAGCCATCTACTAAGTCCATTTGTTCACAGGTTTGGTTCAGTTCTGATATTTCCTTGTTGATTTTGCGTCTAGTTGATCTTTCCCCATTATGATTGTGTTGGTGGTTATTTGATTTTTCATGTTTCTTAATATTTGTTTTAAATGGGTGGTTGTACTGGTATTTGGTGCATATATATTTGTGATTATTATCTGTTCCTCTCGGACTGTTCCCTTTGCAAGGATGTAGTGACCTTCTTTGTCTCTCTTAATCTGTCTTGGCTTGAAACCCACTTTGTCTGTGAATAGAATTGCTACCCCTGCTTT
This sequence comes from Fukomys damarensis, assembly GCF_012274545.1. Lineage (NCBI taxonomy): Eukaryota > Metazoa > Chordata > Mammalia > Rodentia > Bathyergidae > Fukomys > Fukomys damarensis. The sequence goes on from NW_022900923.1 coordinate 6,197,779, forward strand.
TTTCTGGGGTCCTGTCACAAGGAGTATTGTTTTCCATTCTTTGATCTTCTGTCTATGAATTTCTTTTTAAATTAAATGTGGTTTTTTTGTGCAGCACATTGTTGGATCTTAATTATTGACCCATTCTGTCAGTCTGTTTCTTTTGTTTGGTGAATTGAAACCATATTTATGTTGGTGGTTATAACTGATATATAGTGACTTACCTTTGTCATGTTATTTTCCTGTTGTTGGTTCCCTATTTTTCCCCTCTGTTTAAGCACTTGCCTTGGCTGGTGCCTTCATTCTGTTGGGGGTGCATGGATCTGTGGTCATCATGTCCTTCTAGGATATCCTTCAGAACTTTTGTGACTGCTGGTTTGGGGGTCATGAATTTCTTCAGGTGTTCTTTGTCATGCAAACATCTTATTTCTCTGTCAGTTTTAGTATATGTGCTGCTGAAGCGAGCACATCTCCATCAGTTTTGAAAGAGAGTTTTGTGGAGTACATCTACCTGGGTTGGAGGTTGTGCTCTTTTAGAGCTTGAAATACTTGATTGTGCTCTCCTTATCGTGAAAGTTTATGTCGAAATCTGCTGTGACTCTGATGGGCTTTCCTTTACAGGTTATTTGTTCCTTTTCACTAACTGCTTTTAATATTCTGTCCTTGTGTTGAATTTCTGAAATCTTGACAAGTATATGTCTTGGTGTCGATTTGTTTTGGTCATGCCTAATTGGAGTTCTGTATGCCTCACTTATCTGTATGTCAAATTCCTTTTCCCTGCTTGGGAAGTTTTCTGCCGTTACTCCCAGGAACTTCTTTTTTAATGTCATTTGCACTATCCTCCTGCATTTGCATTGACTCCGATCGATTTTATGCTATTCTTTGCATCATCTAGCAGCTGTTGGATTGATTTTTCATTGTACCTTGGTACTTTAAAGAAATCTTTCTTTTCACATTTGCTAACCACAATCTTTTCATGTATATCTGATGTTCTGTCCTCACAATGGATAGTTCTGCTGCATAGACTTTCATTGGGGAACTTTTCATCTCCTGGATATCTGTTTGAATCTGATTCATGGATTCCATGTCTTTCCTATGTAGGGTGTTCATGGTTTCCCTCATTTTCCTGAGTTCCTCTACTTTTTAAAAATCTGTATCTGCTCTAGAGTCACTGACCATGCCTTTCACTATGGTCACCATCTCTGTAGTTGCCTGAGAAACTATTTCTGATTTGATTTTTTTCTAGAGCCTCATTCATCTGCTTTTTTTACTTCTGCTGCTACCATTTCAGAAGGTCTAGGAGAATGGGTTTGGAACTGTTCCATCTCATTGCTCCTTGGCAATGAGTATATAAAAGTATTTACTGTATGTTTAATTAAGAAAGGTGGCTTATATTTTAAGAATGTGAAGCTAAAATCTGAGAAACATTATCTTTTTCTAAGATATTGATCATATGATCATAACCAGTGCGTTCATAGGGTTCCTACAGAAAGCAAAAGGAGACATTTCAGAGTGAGAGTCAGGAGAATGATAAGAAAAGATGGACAAGAAACAAGGACATGCTCCCAGACATGAACTGGACAGAAGTGTCTGAAGGTAGAAGTTGAGAAGTTGAACACCAGTGATGGTAACAGGAGCTGAGACAGGAGCTTCTGCCACACAGTGTGTGAAGCACTTGCCTCGCTCTTCCTATTCCATCCTCACATCCACGCCTGGAGTGCCTCAGTGTCCTTCTCGTCAGACGGGTGTTAGGACAGTGTCCAGCTTGTGAGCTTGCTGTGAGGATGAGTGACATGCTCAGTATAACCATTTAGAATGGTGTTGGGGACACAGTAAAGAACCCTGCATGGCAGCCATGGTTATTCCTGTCAGCTCCATTTCACAGAGCTGGAAACTGAAACTGGAACTCTCCCTACATCCAAAAACTAGCAGATGCTGGATCTGCTCCCTGCGCTTGAGTTGGTCTGTTTCACACCTGTTGCCCTACTCGTAGGGTCAGTGACACTTTGGAGCCCAGTACAAGCCCCTGAGAGTTTCCACCTGTTTGGGTGTTGTTTTAGGTTGTGAAGTATACAGATGCTAGTTATACTCTACTGTGGTAGTAGATAGATGCTGGAGATGCATTTT
>NW_022900923.1:6200015-6208896 GCF_012274545.1 Fukomys damarensis
ATAGATGCTGGGATTCTTTTTCCCTTGAAACAGCGCTTTTTCTGGAGGGAAAAAAAAAACATGCTTTATGGATAAAATGTTAGGCTGGAATGGGTCATTCCCTCACTATCGCCAAAGCAGAGTGTGATCACCTTGTTTCAGAGGATTCGAGGTGACCACAGTTCAGTGCCAACTCAGTGACTCTGGCCTCGTGGTGACAGATGGCTCAGCCCCGGGCTCCGACTGCTTCCTCCTGACGGCTACTCTCTTGGTCCAGGACTCTTGCCAGTGCAATGGGAATTGCTCCAAGGAAGAGCCTATGAAGGGTGGTGCAGGGCAAGTTGCAACTTTTGCTGCTGTTGGTTGTAAGGATAAAATAAGATGAGTCACCTTCACCAGGGGAAAGTTATTTTTACAGAAGAGAAAGGCAGAGACTAAGGTTCAGAGGAAAGGGGAAGCCTGTCCTTGGTCAGAGGTCAGTCTTGCTGATGGCTGGGCTTCTTGGCCCAGAAGCATTTTTCAAACAGGCGACTGCATTGTCCTATGCACCTTGGCGGAAAGCACAGAGCCGCAGCCTAGCGGTGGAGGATGGTGCTGACCCTGGGTGAGCTTGTCCAGAACCATATCAATATCCTGGCTTTATGCATCCAAGAGAGACACCAGGCTCAGTCATTTTGACTGAAAACAGGTCTCTGAGGCAGGAGAGGGTGAGGAATGAGGCTGCAATGGAAAGGTAGCCACAGTGGGCTCACAAAGCAGGCACTTTCAAATCAGCCTGAATGCCTGGCATAGAAAGAGAATCACAGTGGGAAGACAGGTTTCACTTGGATATTACCCAAAACCCAGGATGAGTTTGACCTGCTGTTCCCTCCTGTCTGGTAGCACTGTCTGCTTTGAGCAAAACTCACTGTGGGACCTGGTGCTTGTCTGCCCAAGGGGACCAAGCAGAGGAATTCGAGGCAGAAAGTAGACTCTTGTATGTCATTCACCCATATAAAGGCAAACTCCTAGTCTACCAGATCTCTGAACAGAGGGAAACCTTGACTGTGTGGATGTGAAGGGGGAAATTCATTCATTTTACCATGTGAGGAGAACCTGCTCCTCTCATCCAGGCAGATCTGAAGGGCCAAGTTCTGAGCCAGTGGCACTAGAGTCACAATGATTCCCTCTAGACACTCAGCGAGACAACATTTCCCTGGCCTCAGTCAGTGAAAGAAGGAGGGGGAGCAAAGAGGAAAGGACTGAAAAATGAGATCAGTAGGAAGGTGTGTATACAGGTGAGGCCAGGGATTATCTAGAATATAAGGCTTTGGCCACCTGGTAACCACTGAGCGATTTGCAATTCTTACTATGCCAGCCTATAAAAGTGCCTATTGGTAGTGGGAGGCTAATATAGTTGTGGGAAGTATTTTTCTGTTATCTGTATGTTCTTTTATAATAAAGATCCTCAAAATAACTTGGGCCAAATAGTAGTAGTAACAAAACTCAAAAGCAAAGCAAAATGCACCCCCCCACACACAAAAAAACACTTAGTAAGCAATTGTCTGTGTTTTCAGGGCTTCAGAGAAAATCGGAGACTTCAGTTTCTCCCTACATCGAAGCTTCTCACATGAGCATCGTTTCCCAGTCAGCTTTCAAGGGCGCATTTGTCCATCTAGGAAAGGAGATGTAACTGGGGATCTCACTTTGACTTTAAATGAGAGATTTGGTGTAGAGCTCTCAATGTAATTTTATGATATTTATCAGGTAGCATCCCTGAGTAACATCCAAATATGATGATCTTTGATCAGGTGAGGATTGCTGGAAACCTGGACCAGACTGCAGCAAGAGGATGAGAGAGCATTTTAGCTTCTCAAAGGCTCCCATCGTGGAGGATCAGTGTAGCTTACGTGTGCTGCCGACTTTAGTCCTGGCTTCATTTTGAAAGGTAAAATCCAAGTGAACACACTGCCGTTCATCTTCATTATTTGTTTATTATAAACACTTTCTCATTTTACGGTGCCTTGGAGCAAAAAAAATGTTAATAAAAACATGGCTTTTAAAATAAACCATTTAGCAAACCTAATCTTTGGAAAATTAAACTGTCTTATTCCTTTCTGAGCCTCTTGTGGGATAGCATAAATGCTTATTTCTTCCTTGAAAAGAGAAAATATTTTATAGAACATCTAAAATACTGGGGCTTTATGGTTTCTTTGATTGCATTTCTTTTTAGGAAAACAACATTTGCAACTGCTGGAAATTAACAAATAAATGAATCTATTAACATCTTCCACTAAGTGGAGGGAAATAGTTTCTCTATTACGAAAAAATAATGGTAGTGAACATTATTGTGCTTTTAGTCTTGTTTGCCAGTGGTACAGAGAGAACACCAAATATATTTCCTTTTTTAACTCAAACTACTTTCTCAAGCTGAGCTTGAATCTTTCCATTCTAAATGAAACCACAAAGAAAATCTCTCTGTAAGACTCTGAGAACATCAGTGAAGAAGAACTAAGTTTGAAGAATCCCTTAGATATTGAGAATGCATCAATGTTGACCAATGGAAAACCCATCCGACCTTCAGAAGCACGCACCATTTGGACTCTTGGGCTCCAGTGGGTGGTTTGTAGCAAAAGACAAACTCGTGGGAGTCCCAGCAAACGTGGAATGGTACAAATCCATGCATTGATACAGTGCTTTCATCTGTTTCCAGAAATGATTTACCATTCCAGTAGCTGTTCCTATGGGAAACTGGAAAAATTGCTTTCCACTGGCTTCTGGCCCAGGGCTTGTTCCCTTCAAGGGTGACCACCTCAAGAACACACCTGGACCCTGGCACAGATCTGTTCCCCGGAACAAAGGGGAGGAGGAAAGATGTTCTGAAACATTTCCAAAGCGCTTCAAACAGGCCAAGTACGAAGAGACCCTCATGTGTGTTAGATCATTCTAATCACAATGTCTGCTAATGCCTTTTGGGAGCAGGAACCTTTGTTCCTTCAGTGAAAGGAAGTAATGACATCAACAGCTTTTATTTCAGCTAACAAATATATAATTGTCTTCAGTGTGACAATTTTTTTTACATCAACAATGAAGTCCAGTTTGTTCTTTTGGTAAATAAATAGAGGAAACTGCCCTTTGCATTTATTTGAAACACAGGATCAAAATAAGTAAAAACATGAAAAGCCCTTTTTTAAAAGTTGGACTTTTGGCTTTCTGTACAAAGGTCATGCAAACCAAATTAACAGTGGAATTAATGCAATCCAAATAGTGCCAATTTCTGGAGGGCACTGTTTGTAAGAACTGCCTAGAGTCCAAGGTTTCTCTTTACTACAAGCTAATAAGATAGTTAGGTGCAGTTTCTTGGATGCTGGTGGATGACACGAGACTCCAGGGTCAGAGATGGTGAATGCATTAATCACAGCAATGGCAGGGTCTCGTATCTGTGCCTTGTGCTGATTTCCTAAGCCTCTTTTCTCATAGGACAGTGCAGAGAAAGCCAGACATCTGCATTCTAGGAGAGGGATTCTGAGCTTTGATTGCTTGAATATTTTATAAGGGGCAGTACGTAAGCTTTGCTTTTTCTCCTGAGCGACACATTATTTTATTACACTAAATACCAGTCGTATCTGCACTTTGCTTTGGGCATTATTTGTACTTCACAAGGCTGTAAACAAACCTTGTACCCCTGCAGGGAAACAGCATCTCTGTCATCCATCTGTTTATTCTGCAAATATATTGGAAATGATAGTGTTAAAACAGGGCAGCCAATAACTTACCTGCAAGATATATAGAATTGTGGGAAATCTGCAGGGATTGCCTCCAATAGAAGTGTTTGTTGGGAGATGATGTATTAGATTCTATTCTCTGCCATCAGCATTTGACTTTGGATCTTCAACTATTCTTTAATTCATTCATTCAATGACCAGTGAGTCACTTACACATGAAAAAATTAATCAGCCACTTAAACATTTATGAAGTGCAAGTCGTTTGCTGTGCACTGTTTACAGAAACAGAGAAACAAAAATAGATGACTAAAGTTGAATATCCCTTAGGTTTATATAGTAGTGAAAGAAATAATAATTTAAAAGATGATGATGATGATAGTAATAATAACGCTCAATAGAGATAGCGCTGTATGTTTAGCATGGATTTCTCTTCCTGGAAATGCACAGAGACGATATTTGAGCCTCCCTTGTACTTCACACTATGGCCATGTGACTTAGTTCTGGTCCATTGGATGGGGACATAAGCAATATAAACTGGGGGAAAAGCAGGGCCTTGACAATGTCCCAAGACTTTGACTTTCTATCCCCCTTTGCCACGGAATCCATGGAGGACAGCCAGCACTCCATTGGATTAGGATGAGTAGGACCAAGTAAACAATTCGTGTTTTTAACAAAAGTATTTCCTACATCCTTTTTGTAAGGAGACGTGGAGAAACCACTGAGAGGAAAGGTAAGGGTGTAGGTTCCTGACACTAATAGAAAACAATAGCTGTGTTGTCTTTCTATGATGTACCAAAGTCCTAGCTGGAGTATTCACGCGTATCTCACTCAGTCCTCTTGGTATTCTGTAAGGAAGCTATCAGAATCACTACTGTTTTGTAGATCAGTTGATTGTGATTCATTGTGGTGAAATAATTTACCAATGCCACACAGCTAGTGTTGGTGCCAGTGCAGTTCTATACTTAGTAATGTGATGAGGGACATGGAGGGAACTAATTTTATGAGCACCGTGGGGGGATTTAACTCAAGTCACCTGTTCATGGCCTCCTCATTACTCTGCCCAGGTCGGAGGGGAGGACTCCGCGGATGGACAATCACCTCATAACTCCTCCGAAGCAGCAAGAATTTAACCAGTTTTGAGAACTAGAACAATTAAGTGAATCAACTGGTTGTTCTATACACATCACCTCACCACTTTTCACCTTTAGATTTCATGACAGTGAGTGATTTGAATGGTGGTTTAAGAATCACTCAGTTATATCCTCTCTAATATCAAATCCAGCACTGAGGCAATCATGAGGCGATGTTAAACGTTCACTATCTTGGCCTCATTATCTGATTATCTTTTTAGAGCTCCTTTGATTTCTTTAAAGAGGTTAGAATATACTGTACCACTATAAGAAGAGATTAATCAAGAGATTAAGAGATTATAAGAATTGATTAATTAATCAAGTCACTGGTGGGAGGTAATTTTGTTATCTAGAATTATTAAAATAATCTTCAGGATCTGAAATTACGGATGCCAATTTTTACCTGTTCAGAGACATTCTGCTTTATAAGTCTAAGGAATAGAAAAGTTCCGAGTAGATCCCGCAAGTAGTATGAAGCGAGCTCTGGGAGGGCGTGGCATTCGCATCCAGGAGGGAAGCGGGGTGATGACATTGGAGGAGGTCTGACCGGAGCATCACGGTGAGTGGTGGGAAGGGACGGGACCGTGAGTAAGGTGACGTGAGCAGGGTCACAGCATGGGTTCATCTGCCTTGGAGGCCGTGTCTTTTTTCCACAAGACGCTGCTTACTCACTCCAAGTTTTGACCTTGGGAAAGTTCCACTGAGGCGGACCCACCTATCCCAGTATCTCCGCCCCCACAGAGGCCAAAGAAGGGACCATTTTGTCCTCTCGAAAATACCCCTTTCCCGGAAGAGTTCTGCAGGATGGCGACATGACTGGAAAATGGCCCAAAGAAGATTTTTCTTCATTTTGTGGCTTAGAGACAGGATCCGCGTGCCACACGAGTCCTTGAAGGAAAGAGGCCTGAGTCTTCTTGGAAACACAATCATTCTCCCAAGGGCCTTTCCAGGTTCTTTGGGGACAGTGCAGCTTCCCTCTAAAGAGGCTGAGAGACTGACAGCTTTCCTTTTTTCAACATCTGCCTTCTGGGTGGTCCGAGTGCAATGACACAGTCTTAACTTTTCAGTTTCAACCTTGCTTCCTGGGATTTGGGCTCTTATTCTGGCTTGGTCCAGCTTCCTGTTGACTGGACATGGGCTGCACAGGTTCCAGTAGCTGAGGGTTCCAACCCTGGGCTTTGCCCATCTTCCCAGGGTACGCCCAGCATTCCAACTCCCTTTTCTGGCATCGGTTTGAAGCACTGAGGAATGAACACCACAAATATGTATCAAGAATATGCTCATCTCTATAGGGAAAAACATTTGGTTAAATAATACTTTCAAAATTTTTGTCAATAAACTTATAATTACAAATCAGGCAAATCTGTGTTGAGAACCACAATCCATTAATACACTCTAATAAGCTTACTAGCATTCCCATAAGTTTCCTGAGAATTTATAATAATTGTCTGTGTTCTTTTAACAGTTCTGTAGTGTAGGGTAGCACTGCAAATTTTGAAGGTCCTGCCTCACCAGCGGCCACTGGGTCCCTGCCTTGTATATCCATCCCCAGTGGCCTTCTTAAATCCTCACACAGGCTAGTGGTCTCAAAGACACCCTTGGTCTTTTCCCTGTCTTCCAAATTTGTTCTGGACACCTCTCATTTGTCCCATATCTCCGCTTCGACGCATGTGAACCTTAATAAATCTCTTATTGTCAATCATTTCAGATATTTTGCTGCAGTGATGGACTACAAACTGATTAACAATGGCCATTTCAGGTTTGTTCTCTGTGTTATCCCTCTTGCTACAGCCAGTGCTTGGCACTGTAAGTAGTCACTAAATCTCAGAAGTCTACGTAAATGTCTGGGAAGACCTGCATCCGAGTCCACAACTCAATACCCATCGATTCTGCCTGAAATAGTTTCATTAATAGCGTTGAAGATAACATTTGACTCTGAGGGTTGTTGCTAAGATCAGATAAGACAGGGTAGGCAAAAGTGATTTGAAGCTATGTTAATTGCTAGTTTTTAAAATTACCGTATGTTTCAGCTGCAGTGGTATAAACTGCTTTTGACTTGCTTTGATTTCTTTCATGTACAAATTTTTTTTTTATTTTGCCATGGAAATTACACTTCATAGATTTCATTTTTTCTTTTGTAAAAGACCCCTACTTCTTTTCACCCCAATAAACTTGTAGAAAATTTAGGGTACAGGTTATGGGAACTAATATTCAATTGCTGTTATGCTTTTCATATTAAGCAAATAAACAAATGCTATTTTTATTCTAAGAATTGATCTACTTCTTGTAATACTATAAAGAAATAGAAAATTATAGCATTTAAATAAAAACTAAAGCCTCACATTTCACATCTACTGATATTTCATCTCTGTTAAGTGATTCAATAAAAAACAATGCGGATTACTTGACCTTAGCAATATTAGGGTTTTCAGGTAAAGTAATAAGAATTCATAATTTGAAAAGTAAATGTGGAATGTATTCATCAACATTTATCACTATTAAATGCATTTTCGAAGAGAATGCACATTGAATTAATTGGAGAGCAGGTTGGATCGGATCAAATGTCTCACAATGAGTAATTATAAAAGTTGTGAAAATTTATAAAGGAAAACCAAAGCATAAACAAAGCCCTAGCTGTTTAAATATAATCTAAAATCAATAAACAGAAGAGTTATGGGGTCAAGATTTTGGCGAGAAGGACACTGCTAATTACCTGCTCTTCCTTCACACACTAGTGGAGGCTCCGCTGGGCGGAGGCCTGGGGACTCGGCAAAGCCCAGTGCAGGACTCTGAGGAAAGCAGGACTTGAAGAAAGGGAACTGGGGAGAAGAAAGCAAGAGATCTGCGCAAGAATGCCCGTTAGGGAGTTTTCTAGTCCTTAAAACTGCATGTGAGGAGGGAGGTCAAAAGACAAGCCGATATGCATACTGCCAAGGAATAAAATGCAGGCAGAGATTGGTTTCCTTTAGTCTTTCTGGGTGGAGGGGCTGAAATGAAATCCTCTCCGGAGAAAAAAAAAGAATCCATACTTTCTTTCTAAAGCTTCTTTTTTACATACAATCTCACCATCTAAAATTAACAGGCACATGAGAAAATAAGTCCAAATAAATGAAAGCCACGGGAAACCAGAGAGGGGAAAGGGATCGGAACACTGACATTACCAGATGATCTTTAAAGTCATGATAATCAGTATGTCCATAAAGACAAGGGAAAATATTTAAACCCTAGCCCCAAATTGGAAAGTATAAAAATAATCAAACAGAACTTTTAGATCTTAAAATTAGAATAACTGAAATTAGAACTTTCCTATGTGTACTTACCAAAAATTAGAGCAAAAGAAATAATTAGCTAACTGTAAAACAGGTTCATATGAAATATTCATATTGATGCATCCAGAAAAAAATTAAAAGATGAGTTGGCTTGGTAAAAAGTCTAACATACAGGTAATCAAAGAATCATTTAAAAAGAAAAGAGTGGAGAAAAAAAGAAAAAAAGTGGCATATAATCACACTTCCGGTGAAACTGGACAAAAAACATCCTCTAAACCTCATTAAAAATGTCAAGAAGGGGCTGGGGATTTAGCTTAGTGATTCTGCTGCCTGCTTCGCAACTGCAAGGTTCTGTGTTCAATCCCTGGTACACACATAGACATAGACACAGACACAGATACACACACACACACACACACACACACACACACACACACACACACACACACACAAAGATAATCCTGATGGAGTTTCCAATATATGTGAATTTCAATGTACAAAAGCATGACAAATTTCAGAGTGGTCCAAATGGAGTTGTGAAAGTATGAATTTTTAATAAATAAAAGGTTCCTGTTTGAATCTCCAGGGTAAACACTGAGGATAAATATTAATATGTACAACTACAAGTTAATGACAATCTCAAAAAAAAACAACAAAAACAATTTTTTTTTTTTTTGAAACAGGGTCTCACTATATAGTTGAGATTGACCTGGAACTCAGTATGTAGCCCAAGCTGATCTTGAACTCACAGTGATCCTCCTGCCTCAGCCTCCTGAGTGCTGGGATTACAGGCATGCAC
>NW_022900923.1:6209687-6214119 GCF_012274545.1 Fukomys damarensis
ACACACACACACACACACACACACACACACACACACACAAAGATAATCCTGATGGAGTTTCCAATATATGTGAATTTCAATGTACAAAAGCATGACAAATTTCAGAGTGGTCCAAATGGAGTTGTGAAAGTATGAATTTTTAATAAATAAAAGGTTCCTGTTTGAATCTCCAGGGTAAACACTGAGGATAAATATTAATATGTACAACTACAAGTTAATGACAATCTCAAAAAAAACAACAAAAACAATTTTTTTTTTTTTGAAACAGGGTCTCACTATATAGTTGAGATTGACCTGGAACTCAGTATGTAGCCCAAGCTGATCTTGAACTCACAGTGATCCTCCTGCCTCAGCCTCCTGAGTGCTGGGATTACAGGCATGCACTACCACACCCGGCTCTAAAAAAACATTTGTATAAGATAAAGGGGGCCCCAAATTTTAAAAGAATCATGAAATAGGAAGTTCAGGTGGAAAATAAATGGTAGAATGCAAGATTTAAACTCTAATACAGCACTTGCACCATTAAATGTAAATTGAATAAATAATACAATTAAATGGCAAGTCCCTCAGAATGAATTAAAAATAAATTTATTGATATCAAGAATAAGAAAAGGTAATGTCTATGTATTTTATAGCAATTTTAAAATTAAATAGATTTTTATACACAGGAGCTTGCCAATACATTTCACAATTTAGGTGGCACGGACAAATTCCTTGGAAGATATATCATACAAAGTTGTCATTAGAAATTTAAAGCCTGAATAATTTAAAATCTGTTCAATAAATTGGATCCATAATTCAAAACTTTTCCAAGATAATTTAAGTTAAAAAGCATTGTTGGTAATTACTCCAACTATTTAAGACTGCAGTAAAACTCATCCTGTGAAAATAGCTCCAGGGAACAGGAAAAATAAAAGCAGAAACCATTTTCCAGATTGTTTTACAAAGCCAGCATAATCTTGCTAGTAATGTCTGATAAGAAAATGAAATTTTAAGGTAATCTCAGGAACAGAAGTAAAAAGATATTGAATCAAATATTAGCAAATGGTATGTTTATATTTCAGAATATAATGCATCATTATCTAGGTAGTTTATTCTATAAATGCAAGGTTGATTTAACATGTGAAAATAAACACTGTAAATTATATTAAGACAGTACATAAGATAAACTTGATGGTCATCTTCCGATATACATAAAACATTTGCTAATTTTTGTTATTTATTAAGTATAAGGAAAATTAAGAACAGGAAATATTCTCTTCAATCTTATAAAGGATGTTTATAAATCATAATTTTATATATAATGATAAAAAATAAAAATCTTTCTTGGTGAGATCCAAGAAGATGTAGCAATTCCTATTCAACAATGTAATAGAAATCTTAACTGAATAAAGGAAAGGACATCAAAGATAAAGCTAATTGTAAATAAAAATATTGTTATTTTCTGTTGTCATGATTATGTATGTAGATAGTCCAAATGAATATGGATAAATTATAAGAATTAACAAGAGAATTTAGAAACATCAATGATACAAGATTAATACTAAAAAATCAATGGTGTTCCTATTTGTCAGTAACTAACATGAAGGTTAAAATATTTTAGTTATAAATATGAATTCTTCACATTGAAATTTTAATTACCAAGGACTGAAGAATAAGTCAGATGAAAGAGCTCAGATAACAGCAAAGTCCTGAAAACATTACTGAGAAAGGAGACCTACATATAAAAATATACTGTGATCATGGAAAAAGTTGAATGTCGCAGTGATCTCATTTGTCCCTATTTTGATCTGTTGGTTTAACACAATCCCAGTTACAAGGAAATATTCAAGCTTATGTTAAAAATTGTATCAAAAAGCAAATAACTGAGTACAGAGAAGGCAACTTTAAAGAACAAAGTTAGAGGATTTGTACTATTAGATATCCAATCTTTTTAGAAGATATAATAATCAACTGTATGAGAATGGCACACGGATAGACAATAAATCATGGGATGCAATGGTACATGCAGAAACAGATTTGCATGGATTTGCTCACCTGATTTAAAACAAGATATTACTGCCACAGACCATCTCCATATCCCTCAATATCAACAGACTATCCCTCAGAGAAAAAAAAAAAAGAAGAGAAAAGAAAACAAAAACCCCTTTGAACCCTTTTTCATACCAGCCACAAAATTCAAATTTATGATATGAAAAAAAAAATGAAGATGATGGAACCTCTAGGATACCTCCTATAGGGCGGAAGTGCCCTTGTGATCTTGGTATGGACAGAGACCCACCGATCAAAGATTGGGAAGCAGAAAACCTGCAACAATATCGTGGAAGAAAGGTTTAATAAATGTAAGGGCCTTAAATTTAGGAGCTCCTCTTTTAATATGTTATCCTGAAGAAAATGAAAGATGATACATAGGGAAGGAGACATTTACAACTTAGACACGTCAGAGGATTCATCCAGACTTTTCAATTAAATCTAACAATCAGTAAGACAAAGACAAGATAATAATGCACACACAAAAAGGACTTGAACAAGAGCTTCCTAAAGGGGTATTTCCAAATGGCAAGTAAACATTTAAAAAAAACAAGATGCTCAATTTTTTTTGTCAACAAGGAAGCATGAGTTAAAACGTGATGGGATACTGTGGAACATCTACAGGAATGGCTAAAATTAACAATCTGACAAGGTCAAGAGTTGGTGAGAATGTCAAACAACTATATGTTTTATGCATTGCTGGTAGGAATTCAAATTTACAAAACCACATTGGAAAATTCTTGTACACGTCCATCCATGAGTTCTCCATTACTATATATTTTACTTAAGCAAAAAGAGAGGAAGTAAAGGGTGCTGGGTCCTCACTATCCCCTTTGAAAGCATCTTCCCAGTGACCTTGAAGACCTCACTACCCTTCACTTCTGAAAGCTTGGACCACTCTGGAGGCCAAGACTTTATCACAAGGACTTTTGGGGGACATTTGCAATCAGACTGTAACAAAGGTGCACCTAATCTTTGGCTTGACCATTTCACTTCTAGGTTTATTCCCGGTGTAGACAAATGCTTGTATGTGTACTTCGGATGGCATTCAGCAGAGCACTCGGAGCAGTATTTGGTTTGTAATATTCCAGGTAACTGAAATGCCCACTGTAACTGACTGCATAACTAAATTTTGATATATTATACAAGGGGGCCAAGTCCTACTAAAAGCTACCATGAAATCATGGACAAATCTCATAGACACTGTTGAGTGAAAAAAGCCAGACACATTCGAGCACATATACATGCATTTTACATGACTTCATTTATTCAGAATTCCAAACAGCTAAGACTAATTTTGGGTGACTGAAAGAACTTGCAGGGAGAGGCTTGCAGTACTAAGTTCTACTTGTAGTTGAAAATGTTTTAGCATTTCCATAGAGAGACAAATGACCTCAGTTAGTCATTGGAGAATTTGAGTCCCATACTGAGATACTGCTAAATCTGTTTTGTCGGAATATTCATTAGGGGAAAAAAGCATAAATATTTAGTGCCAGGCACGTAATTTTTTCCAATAATAAATGGAGCAATTTGTGGCTTTTTAGTGCATGAATTGTTTATTTACTGCCCATATTTCTATCAAGAATAGATTACTTCACATTCTTTTCTTTTTGCATGCCCACAGGAAGTACAGTCACAATTCAACTCTAAAGTGATGTTTCTTGTCAGCTTCAGCTTTGTGGCTGGCCATCAGTTTGGCTTGGTGTCGCAGCAGGCACGTGTCGGTACATCTGAGCTCTGTGTCACAGTGACCCAAGGGACTTGATGTCTTCACTCTTCCAAGAGCTGCCCTCTCTGGCTAAGCACCTGCTATGGTTATTTTCTTCGGGGAAGTTTTCCACTTGAATAATTAATTCAGTGATTGGCATTTGCAAGAAATGTTTTCTATGGAAAGAAATAGGAGGGAGGAGGAGGAGGGGAGCTGAACTTTGGTGGACTTTAGAGAGAAGAAGCTCCCAGAGGAGTTTTTTTTTTTTCCTTAGAGTAGAAATAAATGATCTGACCAGAGTCTGCCGAAGTGTCTTCCTCTGCTCTAGTCCAAAACTCCAGTCTTACTGGACCTGCTGGCCTCTGTTAGCCATCGCATCCAATCACAGTTGTGTCTGTGACTTTAACCTTCATTTACTCTGCAGTTCTGCTCCAATACCCTAGGGGAGGCAAAACCTGATGGCTCAGAAAAAGCAAGAGTAGAGAGAGGGAGTCTTCCAACTCTCACATTCCATAGGGGTGAAAACTGAGTGACCAGGCATTAATTCTCCAAAACTATGTTTGCTTCTTCCCCTTCCTCCTCCTCTTCCTCCTCCTCTTCCTCCTCCTCTTCCTCTTCCTCCTCATCCTCTTCCTCCTCCTCCTCCTCCTCTTCCTCCTCCTCCTCTTCCTCCTCCTCTTCCTCTTCCTCCTC
>NW_022900923.1:6214365-6241860 GCF_012274545.1 Fukomys damarensis
GTCCTCCTCCTCCTCCTCTTCCTCCTCCTCCTCCTTGTCCTCCTCCTCTTGTCCTCCTCCTCCTTCTCCTCTTCTTCCCCTTCCTCCTCCTCTTCCTCTTCCTCCTCTTCCTCCTCCTCCCTCCCTCTTCCTCTTCCTCCTTCTCCTTCTCCTCTTCTTCTTCTTCTTCTTCTTCTTCTTCTTCTTCTTCTTCTTCTTCTTCTTCTTCTGATGTGACTTGATTTGATAGCTACTTTGGAGAATGTATTTGAAAAAAACATTTTAATACCATAGTGTCCTAAGGTTATACTTATTTTTAAATCTAGAGGTTTTTGTTTCAGCAAATATGTATATATTTGTCAGATGCATGGTAAAACAACCTGCAACAGAAGCTATCATAGGATATCATCCACTAAAAAAGTTGAGAATAAATGAAATATTGTTCACTGTTCTGTTCTCATGAAACCCTCAAAAAGATACACACGGCATTGCGGAGGGGAATTATTTTGTCAGATTTATCACTCTGGTCAGATGTCCCTCCCTAGACTATACTTGGTTGTCTTTGTCAGCAAATTGAAATTAAACAGTAGGATAAATAGTTCTCTCTCTGATTCTAAGGTTAAGCCTGATCTGTGCACTTTTTCAATCAAGAAGGATGCTAGAAGAATATAAGCTACTGTGAGTTTCCCTCTGCTTTCTTAGATATTAGAGAGACAAATAGAATGGAGATTTAAGTACAGTTTCGATGCAACAGATGCAATCATTGAAATCAGCTCTTCATCCTTATCCCCCGAGGGTCAATTTCAGGGCGATGGATTATTGAGTAGCAATGGAGTTCATGAGCAAGTTAAATTTCCTTACTGCAAAAAAAAGTTGTATTTTGATGGATCTATGTTGTGACTTTGAATCTCAAACCTCCTGTACTTAGAAGAAGGTTTTACACAGAAGAAAAGAAAGGAGGAAATATGGTCAACTTTAAAAAAAATGAAAACAATACCAGTAAGCAAATAATAGCAATATTGTTATCATCATTTAACATCAGAGATAGGAGCCTAGCTAAAGTCACACCATGAAGAGGGGGTGGCACAAGGTTACAAATCCAGGAAGAGGGCACCAGGAACACACTTGGGGCCCCTACACAGCACTGCTCTGTAGCAGAAAGGGAAGATAGATAGCAAAGAATGGGGACAAAAGTAATTTAAAAAATAGGAGGGAACCTAAATGCACCTGGATTTTCAGGCTTTGCACAGGTGGAACAACTTACAGCAGATCAAAAGTATTAGGGAAAAAGTGCATTTTTACTGAACATGGGTAGACTTTTTCTGGTCATGGTTCCCTCATCAATATGGTACAATGACCATACCCATAGCAGTTACATTGTATTAGGCATTGTAAGTAATGTGCATGTGGGAGGTTGTAGATAGGCCATCTGCAAATCCCGTGCCATTTTATATAAGGTCCCTGTGTATCCATATGTCGATGCCTATGGGGTGTCCTGTGGCTGTCCCCATTGATGCTGAGGGAAGCTTCAGAAACAGAGAAAGGAGTTAGAAGTGGTGTAAATTTTGAATAAGTGATGGACAAATAATGGAATGAGGTTTCAAGAAGGCAGAAAGGGAAAGAATTAAAGCAAATGAGAAGCAGAGGGACCTTGTCCTCTGGGACAGAAAGAAAAGAGAAAATAAAAGAAGAGGGGAGGGGAGTGGAGGGGAAGAGAGGAGAGGAGAGGAGAGGAGAAGAGAGGAGAAGAGAAGAGAAGAAAAAGAAAAGAGAGATGCAAAGACAAAAATTCATAAAAGGATGCAATAATGTCCAGTCTAAGACTGTCATAGCCTCTTCTCTACGAGTTAGAATAAGCAGCCAGCATTAGACTGCTATAAATCTTCTTATTAAAGGAATACATTTTATCTGAATCAGATGATTTTTTTCAAAGTGTTAAGGAAATATGATACTATCAAACTTGATAGTAACTCTAAATCAGAATCTCCATTTGTGCACAGTAAAACTAAAGAATGGGCTTTCCCTAAACTGTTACTGTGAAGGTTTCATCCCCAACTCTTCCCACAAACAAGTCTTCAAAGTGACTTTTTAAAAATTAAAATACAAGAGAAGAAAATTTTTGAATTGGCATGACATCATCTCTGCAAGATTCCACCTATAATAACTAAGAAACGGAGTTTTCGGATGTGACGAAGTATTTAGCACAGACTAAGCTGACTTCTGTATGCATGCGTATACTGCACTTTTATCTTTTAATGTTGCATTAAAAAAGCTAAATGAAGCAATGTTGTATCCTAAAATGTTTACTATTTTTTACATTGCTCTTATTGCATAGATTTTGCCTGATATTTTTCAATAATACTTTAAAATTTTAGCATCTGTTAATTAAATTGGAATTAAATTACATTTAATATTTATACAGACATTGCATTTTTTGCTTAAGGTTTTTTTCTGTTTAATATCTATCATGGTGTTAGTTTGATTAGTTTTTTTTAAAAAAAATCTTATCAATTCTGAGTATTTTCAGAGACACTGGTATCTCTTTAAGAGATACTGGTATCAACCAGTATGGTACTTTAAAACCAGAATGAACAAATATTGAAGTGCTAGTTTACTATTTTTTGTAGCAGTTGGAGAGATTAGCATTAAAATGACTGATGGTGAGTTTCTAGCTCTGCTTGCTGTTAATTAAAGCCAAAAGCATCTAATACATTGAGGGTAGAGGGAGAAACATTGCCGCTGGAGTCCAGTTAGAATAGGCTGTGATGCTCTCAGCTGGTGTGTCAGCCAAGGGCCAGCTGAGGGGAAAAGAACTGCTTTGGTAATTTTAAGTGAAAAGTTGTTTACTACAGAGAATTGGATGCTTTAAAAATACCACTGTAAAGCTAGGAAGAAATGTACACTGTGCCGGGCCTCTATGAAAGACTTCTAGAATATTCTATTATCATGGGCTCATTTTGCTATAGTGTCAGGATCCAGCTCTGGTGGGTACAGTGGATTATTCTCTGTTAGAATCAGGAACCTGGGGGAATCGGAGGGGCTGCCGCGATTGGAGCATTCAAGGTCAATCTGTTGTAGTTGGATCAGGAAGCTCCAGCCTTCACTGCTTCTGTTGCCTCTGGAAACCAGTAAAGTTGGCCATTTTCCACCAACAAGACCACGGCTGCCTTCTGACACCCACAGAGCTGATGAACGGACTTGGTTATACCATTGTGGAAAGACCTGTATTGCTGTGTCTGGTTGCCAGAGCAACTTGCAAATGTACCAGAAATCCAGCCTCGGTCTCACTTCTACATCTAATCTTACATGAATAGGCTAAGTGGCAGAAAAAGATCACACCTCGAACTCAGTATGAGTATGAAAAATATGTGGTCTATTTGGTTGTCCCATATCTGTAGTTCAAGCAGGTCCAACTAGCAAAAAGTAAAGTTGAGGGAATTATGTCACTACACCTACCATAGTGAATACATAAAACTATATATGGCATAATGAGTCCATGATAATATTGATATGGCGACAAACAGAATTACCAAGACCTCTGTATCCACTTATATGAAATAGCTAAAGCTAAAGCAATGAGAAGGTGAGGTATGGCTTCCAGGATCAGGGGAGAGGAAGATATTCAGGCAATGAGTTTCAGATATAACAGATGAAAAATTCTGGAGAGATGTTGTACAACAATGTGCGTATAATTAACAGTACTGTACTACACTTACACTTTTTTAAGAGCACGCATGTACATTAACTTTCTTTTACCACAATAAAAATAATGAAAAAAAGAGAGCTATATAGTTGGCTTCAGATTCTGAACACGATGGGAAATTTACAGAGATTCACACTTGAAGTGGTGCTTATCGGCTATTCTCACTTTAGACACATACAAGGTGTGATTGAGAACTAGGACATGTGTTTAAAGAAGTGCATTATAGTAAATGACACATTGTCATGAATCCTCCTCAGAATAGTCCCCCTTTGCTTCTGACACACATGTTCAATTGTTCCTGCCACTTTCTGAAGCAGTTCTGGGAGTCCCTTTTTGTGAGTGACTTTAGTTACATGGTCATGGCTGCCTTAATGTCCCAAATCAGTTTAAAACATTTACCTTTTATGTACCTTTTGACTGGGGAGAACAGCCAGAAGAGGCATGGTGCCAGATTCAGTGAATGAGTGAATGAGGACACACTGTTTTTACGAGGCTGTCTTTCTGTTGCAGGTCACTTGCTAGCAGCATTTACTGCATTTGAATCACATCTCATGAAGACGCTCATGAAAGAGGACTTCCAGAACAGCTTCAGAGAGTGGCAAGTGTGTTGGTATAAGTGTGTCTGAAGCTAGGAAGGAGTGTTTTGAGGGGACTTAAAGGCAATGTATCTTACTGTAATCAAATTTTTAAATTTAAGTATTCACTGTATATTTTGATTTCCTCTTGTATTGTAAATATTTTGGTCCTTGTGGTCATTTTTTGCGATGCTAAGCTTAAGACAACCTTGAAGCATCTGTGTTCCTTTGATTTATGCCACTATAACCAATGTTTGAAATAATAACTTATAAAAAGAAAATCTTTGGGCCAGAATTTAGCTCAGTGGTTCCACTGCCCGCCTCATAAGCACAAGGTCCTGAGCTCCATCCCTGCTACCAAAAACAAAACAAAACAAAACAACTAACTAAAACTGAAAGGAAAATCTTCAGCCCATGACTAATTGGCCCTGTTGCTTTAGGGGCCGTGGAAGGACATTGTGGTGGGATGATCTGGCAGAGCAGAAGACATCACCTTATGAGCTCATGAAGAGGCTGAGGCTCCACACCAACTTTAAGGGCACCTCCCCCTTGACCAAAAGATCTCCCATCTGTTCTTGCTTCTTAAAGATCCTGCCCCCTCCAGTAGCATCCATAGAGGAAAATCACCTTTAACAGGAAGGCTTATGGGGTACATTCAAATTATCCAAACTATAGCAAGAAGACCTATCTACAAACGGCAAAATTGGATTTTTTGAAAAAAATTTGTCTTCAAGATAGATAGAACCTGTACCCTACCTCTGGCTACTGACAAATCCTGCATGCTCATATTATAAATATTTTACTTAAGCCATTCTGCTTACGCAGTATGTTAAAATATCTGAGATAATATTTCCAAATTAATAATTCCAGTAGAGCAGACATAGCACAGAATCTTTAAGCTATTATAAGATCACAGATACATTGTGAAATTTGCTATTCTCTCTTATTGTGTCTTACAAACACATCTGAAAATTTAAATTACACAAAGAATGAAGAATGGATACGACTGTTGAGCAATATTTGATCTTTGGACTCAGATATTTATGTATTTTATGTGTAAAGGACCAACTACCAAAACTAAAATTAAAAAACTTCTGGAAATTATAAATAGCTATAATTCCTCCAATCCCCAGCCTGCTCCAGTTAAACAAAAATTTTGTAATCTTTATATAGAGAATTACTTCAGCATTTCATGATCATTTCTTTGTAGACTTGTGGGTTTTGATTTTTGGGTGAGGGAATGGGAAAAAAGTGTTTGGTCATTTTCTTGTGGAATTTAACTGATTTTAAGAAATTCAAGTATTCTGATATTCAGAGACTCTTGTATTATAAAGCCTATATAAATTTTTTAGCATTAGTCAATGAATTATGTTTTTCTTTGTAATTTCTGTATCAGCTTTTTCTATAGTATATTTCCCAACTCCCAGATATGGATGTAATGTCTTTAGAAAAGCCAAATGGAAACAGTATCGTCCCCTGCATTTATCATTTTCCTTGGTCAATAGACCAAGGAATTCTACTGCACTTTCTCATTCAGTCCAAATTTTTGCTTTGTCCAAGGATATAGCTAATGGCTTTTAAAGAGGAAGTTTATCCTCCTACCCCTCTCTGGGATGGAAGTTCTTAGCATATTACAAAGGAGAAACAATTCAGCAACTGTTCTCTGACCTCACCCCCTCAAAGGTTGCATTTCTGAACAAAGGCATTTTTGTATGCAGATACAGATTTCGCACATGTTTCTTATCTCTGTAAAAGTGACTGCAAATGTCAAGTTTAGGGTGATCTCCATAAACCCACTGGATTCCTTCACTCTCCTGTCTGCTTTATTCTTCTTTATAGCTGATTTGATGATTCCCAGAGCTGAACCAGAAAATACCAAGACTGTCTGAAGCACAGGCAAGCTTTTAGGAGGAAAATGGAAAACTCAGTTCATTGTATGGCATCCAGATATGTGGATGTTTAATAATGGGGAGACCAACACAGGCAGACAGTGCTGCCTGGGCCAGGAACGTGGGTGGCAGCAGAGTTGGGAGGAGGAAGTGAGGAGCCAGGACTAAGAGATCTGACCATCAGGAACCAGGAAGGGGTAATGGGGAGTGGGAGCAGGTCAGACCACACACAGGAAGTTCCCAGGGAAAGGGGGGCAGAGCACACAGAGATTGAAGGTTAAATGAAGGTCATTGCGTCCAGACTATGGTAGTTCTGACTGTACTGAAATGAAAATTAGATATTTCTAAAGTTATCAAGGAGACACCCAAAAGTTTCAAAGATTTTTAAAAAGCAAAAAGTCAAAGTATTTTCACCGTCTTTTGTTCTGTAATACTTAAGATTCTTACTGTTTCCCTGACCCTTAGCTCAAAGACCAGCCTTTTGCCCAAAGTCAAATCTGTCATGTGATTAAGGGATCCAAAATCATCCAGGTACCACAGAGAAGGGGAGCCACACTAGTAGAGATTAACTCTTTAGTTTCAAATTTAAAATCACCTCAGAGCAGTGGCAAGTTAAGTGACTAACAGTTTAGCCTGTCATTAGAGTAATGAATGATAGCATCATGTATATTATAAGTAAATACTGTCTTTGCTTTCATTTTCTAGAAGAGATTGCTAAGAATTGATAGCACTTTTTTCCTTACATGTTCAATGGAATTTATCTGTAAAACCTTCTGGACCCGATGCTTTCTTCTTTTGGAAACAACAATTATTTCAATTGCTGAGCCATTCAGATGATGTAGTCCTTGGGTGAGATTTGGTCGTCCACCTTCCAGGGAATTGCTCATTTCATCTAAGTTTCCAAACCTGTGGTCATAGCAAGGTTTGTAGTATTCTAATATTATCACCATTTCAATGACCGTGGGATCATTGGCTATGGCCTCTCCTTTAGAAGCATCTTCTGTCTTTCCTTCTTGGTTATTCTGCTTAGAGGTTTATCATTTATATGTATTGTTGGGGTTTTATTCCTTTGGTGTTTTTTGTTTGTTTGTTTGTTTACAAAGAATCAGTTTTTGGTGTCATTGATTTTACTCCATTGTTTTCTTGTTTGTTTAATTTGACTGATTTCTGCTCTAATTTTCATTTCTTTTCTTCTGCTACTTTAAGATTAAATAAACCTTGGGCCAGGGATTTAGCTCAGTGGTTCTCAGTGGTTTGATATTAATTTTTTAAATTTAAAAATTGTTGCTTTTCTAGTTCTGCATGGATTTTTAATAAATTGCAGTCCACATTATGTCTGAGTAAAGATTCGTGCCAGCTTGATCTTGTCTGATCAGAACAGAACGTGTTTTCAATACAGTACATCAGATGTATTTTTATGTCTCTTAAATCTCTGACTGATCACAAGTCCTGGCAACTCTGAGTCAGAGACCTATGATTTCCCAGAAAACCACAAAATTATTTGCTCTGTGAATTGCAGAGCATATTTAATGCCTATAGAGAAAAGAAAATTTATGTAATGCAATCGATCAAAGTATTCTCAAGCTTTGGGATAAACAAGTGACATGAACTTTCTGAGAATTCACCGGTGGTCAAATCAATCTGTACAGGAAGGATGACTGAAATATTTAATGTGCAGAATTTGAAGCAGAAGCTTTTGCTTCATGAAAGTTAACGAAGAGGTGACAAATGTTTGCCTTGACTTGAACCTGACTCAGTGTTTATATCAATTGAAATTGATCATCATGCCTTGTAAATATGGGCACGTTTTGCATCAAAGAAAGAAATTGAAATACCTCTTTAAAATATAATTTCAAATTTTTAGGCTGCAAATCTTTACTATATTGTATGAGATTTGTGCACTTTGCCACATACTGTATTGGTTATTACTCAGTGAATTAATAAATGAAAACAAGAGAGACGTTAATGTGTAGTGCTTGTTTTGCTTCATTTCTTTGTCACAAAGCACAATCTAATAGAAGGTTATGCTTCAGTGGATACTCAAGAAATATTCATCAAAAATGCCTATCTAGGGGTGTGTACCGATCCTATTGGTAAGATCTATTATTTGAATGCCAAACTAAAATTAAAATTAAAAATTTGCTACCTGAAAAATACGAAGGAGTTCAAGCTTAAGTACAACTTGGTCACCTTTGGTCTTCTTTAAATTTCTTCCCTTCCTCGCTCCCGGCAAAGAGCACCGTCAGAGAGTTGACGATCAGCACTTCTCTGCGTATCCGTTGCATGTACGGTGAGGATAGACCTGAGCTGACATTCATGAACAAAATTTCCACTGGATGGGTCATTTCTCTCTTGCTGACAGCTCGACGTCCATGTGCGTCTTGCCCCTGCGTGGGTGGAGGCGACGACACAAACTGCATCACTGTGTCTCGGGCACTGTAGCTGGCGTGTAGTTGGGTCTTGCAATGGGGTGGGGTGGAAAACTGGAAGATGGGAAGACAGGGAAAGGTGCTGTGCTGCTTTCTCTGCTTGTGCTGCTGTTCTGGCATCAGCCACCCTGAGATCAGCAGGGGTATCCGCTCCTGGATTCCTACTCAGCTGGAGTTACAATTCCAGCCCTTTGGTACCTCTAAAACTCGAGATTCTTGTGCAGAATCTGATCTTTAAGTTCTTCTTTTCCCTTTTGCTCTCAGCTCCGTAAGCCCCTTCCTAACTACCTCGTGTTACTTAGTCTTTCCTACTTGGCAAACTTAAAGTGAGCTCTCTCTCTCACTTTTTTTTTGCACTCATCTGGATAAAACACTTGCTACCAACAGCAATTCTGGAAAACACACTTTGAAAGTTGGAAATCTAGGATTTGTTGTTGACCAAAAGGTACTTGGACATGAAGCAACCCTGGTGACAAAGGACAATGAGGAACTTAAAGTCTGTGGCTTATGGTGGCCAAGGAGAAATTGTTTGTTAAATGCAAGATTTTAGGGGGACAACTGCCCACTATAACTAGCTCAAAAGCAATGAACACAATGATTCTGAGGTTTGCCATGCATTGCAGACTTGCAGTGTAGTTAGACTTTACTACTTTGACAGGTATCCTGTATAAAATTAGGGTATTGGTTAGGAAGAACGGAGCCTTAAGAACTGGAATGGGAATGAGTGTATTTAAATGTATTCAATTGGGCCTAAGAAACTTGAACTCCTGATACACCTTCTTGTCTTTTGCTTCCAGAAGCTCCTTTCTTCGAAGATTCTCCTTCCCTTACTTGAAAATCTGGCTATTATCAAACAGGACTCAGTTGTTTTGCAAATATTACTCCTTCTCCTCTTAATTGGCCCATCTTGGTCTCTAGAGTCACAAATAGAAATAGAAGCTAAATTACTTCAATGGACTAACATTAAAATAATGATACTTTGTCATCTCGGGAAAGTCCTAGCAGATAGGTGTAGAAATGGATTTAAGTGAATATCTCAGAGAGGGCTGAATATTGTTGGCACCTGTCCAACAATATTGTGATGAGTGGATCCCAAATGCCTAAGGAAGGGCAAGATTGTAGTATTTATTTCCCAGATATATTTTTGTGGAGGGCTTCAGCAGCAATACATGTCAGCTTGCAGAGGTTTTTAGCAAGAGATAATTTTTCACGAAGTTCCTAAATGTACCATATATTGGCGCCCTGCTACATAATAGATAAAATTCTGGAGCAGGGAAGAAAACACCAATATGAGTCTACATAAAGGAAAATCATGTTCTATCCAATATCCAGATCTAATGTACATACAATAGCTCAAAGACCCAGGCCCAGTTGGCTGGAGGGAAGGTTGGGTACCCTTGGAGAAGGTCTCTATGATAACTGATACTGCAATTCCTCTTCAAATCCTTCCCCCAAAGGAATCTGAACCCACCTGCAAGGGTGCTGCGTGCTGTAGTTCTTGTGCTGGAGGAAAGACTAGTCTTTTAGATCATGACAGATCTATGATGCTGAATTGACTAATGTCCAATGGTGTCAAATAACACTGAGGTCTAACTCCACATAAAATGAGTTTGAAGGTGATAGTTCCTCACCCCATATTGTATTCACAGTCCTCTATGACACAATTCAAATGACATTTTTGGCAAGAGGTAGAATTTTCACCATGAATTCTGTGGACTGAGGGCCATGACTGTAGACGAGACCAAGTGGAAGGCTTTGAACATTCTCTTCTCTAGTGCACACGAATGAAAGCTAGCAACTTATCAGTGGAGAAGTCAGAGATTAATTTCATTATCAAAACTTGAAAAGCACAGCACTTATCCTTGCCATAGCCTAAGTAACATTTCCTTTTGCAGAGAAGGATGAATCTCAGAGGGATGTCGATTTTGAAAATGTAATCAGTACCAACTCTGGTTGTCAATGCTGTACAAAAGTGGTCCCTTCCAAGGGCTAATTAATAAAAGCCTTGGAATACAGTGAGAAGTTATGGATTGCTCGGCAGCAGCCCATCCACATTTCTGAAATTTATGCCAGACTCTAATTCTGAAGCAATGGTAGTTTTAAGTAATCTCTGTTTCCTTTGGCTCTGTCAGCCCCTGCAGCCCCTTTACAGCCAGTGTTTACTTTCCTGTACTGACTGATTGGGAACATTTTGCTTCTCTCTGGAAAGGACAGAACCTGTCACACAGGGCTCAGATAATTCGCATGTTCACCTGATCATAATCAAGTCTGCGAGGACCCTGATTAGTTCAACGTTCTGTGGGGCACCGAAAGCTGGCTGATCCCAGTTAGATGACTGCTAGATGCCTTGGAAGAGTAGTTCAAAGAGTGAGTTTTGAGCTAGCTGCATGAACCCTTCTCTATCCTCAGCCCTGTCCAAAACCGACTGAATGGGAATTAGCAGAGATCACTGTGCAGTTTAATATGTTCTCAGGGTGGCTTGATGAACACAAGATTGGCACTCTTTGAAAATCGTGTGTGTGGAGTAGATGGGAGATCAACCTTCCCAAAATTTAGAAACATGGCACATTGGTGGAGTTTAATCTCAGGGAGCATCTCTTCCAAAACATACAAGTTTCTGCCCCCATATATTGCTCCCAACTATGAGGGACCTACGCTGCTCTGGGTCCCTCTTTGGGTTTTCCAGGGTGCTGCTTTCACCTATTTACTGGGTAACTTGCAAGAGTGGACTTCAGAGTTGTGCTCCTTGGTTTTATGACCAGCAGATCCAGTGGTGGACCAGGTGTCTCTTAGACTGAGGTGTGCGTGGAATTTCTGATATGCTCAAGTTGAAGAATTCTGGACCAAATCCAGAGTATCCCAGAGGAAAGCCATAAACACTTCTAAATAATCACTGTCTTAGAAGTAGGTTGACTTGAGGCCCCATGACAAATGGATGCTTGATCATCTGGTACCTGAGCTACTCCTTATTAATGGAGAGCTATCTGATCCCCTGAGCCCTGAATGGACACAAGGAACACTGTTTCATCATTTTGTAAAATCGGGGTATGCGACATTGGACTTTATCACATCCTGAAGATACAGGTGAGCAGCCCGAGCCAGTGGTTCAGACATCTGCGATTCTGACCCCGCTGAGTGAAGTCAGCCCACAGTTCATACCTGCCTCCTGTGGGCTCTTTGGAGCAGAGCCACACCACCTTCTGCAAACAACTGCTGTCCTCCTGAGAAGCAGCTTCTGTACTGATGTCTCTGATCTGTGGGCAGAAGAAAAGGTGGTACCAGGCTTACAGGTGCTGTGACAGGGAGGAAGCATTTCCCACAGCCCTGCACACTCCCTGCCTTTGGAGGGCACTGAGGCGCTCACAGCTGGGAGCCAGGCAGGGCCTTCGTGGGACTCACACAACCAAGATCCCCCTAAGTGGCTGAGCTCTCCCAGTAGCAAAGGCGGAAGAGCCTTTGCAGCCTCGCTCGGAGTGAGCATGGGCTGCTCAGTAGGAGTCTGGCTCCCCGGCCGGCTGCAGCGGTGGCAGGAGGTGCCAGCCGTGGTGGCAGCTGCTTTCCTCTCAAGCGCAGTGGTCCGTCTCTGTGGTACTCTTCCAACTTTTCTTCCCGCGCTGCAATCCAGTCCCTGCATTAAAGCCTCTGCATTGGAAGTTATCTAGAATGATTTCTGTTTTTCTCAATGGGATGTGAATGTATCTACCAATGTTCCCTCCTCCAATTCTTACAGGAGACTTCATTATCTCTATTTTACAATAAAGGAACAGAGACTCAGCAATGTTACCATACAGAGTTCAAGAGAAAGCCCGTGGGAAAACACAAGTCTGTAACTGGCTGGCTCAGAGTTTCACACAGAATTTGAAACCAGAGGAAGGTTCTCTGTGGCCTGCAATGCTGTGGGATGACGAAGGCAGCTGCTGGTGGCGCGGCAGTAGTTCTCCACCCAAGTGTGCTTGTTAGAGGGTACCAAGGCCTTTGTTACCATCTCTTTTTAAAATACCACTCAGAAGTAGCCTGAGAGAGCAACAACCAGGAACTGCATTGTCGCTTAGAAATGCCGCGGTTAGACTTGAAGAACTATGCCCTGGAGCTGGCCATACTTTACAGCCCTCACCCTAGAGTGTTTCAAGTTTGAGTTAACAGAAAGAGCTGCCTCCTTCCAACCCAGGCTTCTCCTTCCTCCTCCACCACCCTCCTCTTCCTCTTTTTCCTTCCTCTCCTTCTCCTCTTCCTCCTTTTTTCTCTCCTTCTTTTCTCTTTCTCACTTTTCTTCTCTGCCCTCTCCCCCTGCTCTTCCTCCTCCTTCTCCTCGCCCTCCTTCTCTTTCTTTTTCTCCACCTTTTCCTCCTCCTCCTCCTTTTCTAATTTGTGTGGCTCCAAAAATCCAAAGGATGGGGAGAATTTGAGCTGGTCCTGTCCTCCTAGGATATATGATATAGGCATAAATGCACAAAAAAAAGTACAAAGAACAGTGGGTCAGATAGTATGCTGCATTTCTTATTTTTCCTTTGCTTCCATTTCCATAAATAGTATCCATTAAGTTTGTGGTTGCTATAATACATAGTTGCTACTAAATGCATGTTTCAACACATGCTGGCTGGTGGTGTTAGGAGTTCAGCTCTGGAAAGTCTCTCCCTCTCTCTCTCTCTGCTGGGTTCTGCACAAATCACAAAGTACAGGAATCTGACTCACCTCCTCTGAGAGATACCTGGTACTGGCTGTAGACATAGATGTTACAGCCTTTTTGAGAAAGCTCACACTGATATCTTGTAAAAACCTCAGGCACACAAGCCTAAATATCACGTGGTCTCTCTTATATGAGAAACGCAAAATGTAAATAAATTAAAGAACAAAATAGAAGATAGATAAGAGGAAACAGGGAGACAGATCTTTAGACAAACTAAAGGCAATCAAGAGATGGCAGGAGGGGGAGAAAGGGTATGAAAAGAGAATTAAGATGTGTTATGTACCTATACCAAGTCTCCATAATGAGTCTAATCATTGTGTACTGCCAACAGGTACTAACAGAAGTAAATATGAGAAAGAAAATATTCAACACAAAATGTCCCAGCAATTGGTAGGCAAGATAGGTCATCTGCGTTTCTCTAGTGAGCCCAGGAAGAGCAGCATTTTCTTGAATGAGTGGCAGAGCCCGGCTTGCACTCAGGTTCTCTAAGCTCACGTTGTGGTTTGCGCCCTGTGCGAAGGTTCAACAGCAACTGTGTTTGTTGACCAGGATTCTTCTAAGTTGTTAAGATCGCGTCTGGGCAGTTGTGGGTATTATGAGCAGTTTTATCTTATTTCTCTGAAATTTTCAATATGTGTTTATTATTTGCAAAATTATTTTTTAAATAAACCAGAAGAAAAGCTTTCAAAGCAAAAGCTGAGGGAGTTTCATGTCCACGTGTGGTTGCTCACCATCCTCTGGGAGACAGCAGTGCTCTCAGAGCTGAAAAGCTTATTGACTTGAAATGTAGCACAATGTTCCATCTCAAAATCATAGGAAAATGAATTAGTACAGAGTGTTATTTATTTCATTTCTGATTTTTCTTAAATCTTTGAGTCTTGCTACCAGTGTTTCTGGGGCTGGTAGAGGGCAAAAGGAATGACTAACATCTCCAAATATTGTCTGTACCATCAGAGGTTAAGAATGCAAATGTATATTCTGAAAGCAAAAATTTCCCTATTTTCCACATTGCCCTTGTCCACATCGTGGTTTCACGATGTTCTGTGAATCCTCCTTTCCAGCAGCTGAGTCTCCTCAATGTACCCGAAATGTACTGGTGGAATCAATCTCAGATTCCCTGCTGGTTGCACCTCTTTTGAAGATTCCCGGAGCACTAATCAAACGTATTTCCCTGAGTATCATTGGTCCTCAGCAATTCTCACAGGGCTCGCATCCCTCCTGTCCCGCCAGCCACCGTGCAAGCAGTCAGCGCTGGCTTTGCTGGCGGGGGACCTGAGTTAGAAGTCACTTTTCTGGCTCTGAGGTTGTAGACACATTATTGAACAATCCCGTGTCTTGTGTACACGAAGGAGCTGACAGCAGGCCCCACTCCGTAAGGCTGCTCAGGTTATAGATGATAATCCACCCACAACCCCGAGTAAAGGGCCAGCGTTCCCTACTCCTAACACAAAGGCTGCAGCCGTAATGCAGAGCTGGACACATTTGTATAGATGAAAATGTGCTTTGCTCACTAAGAACATTTAAAAATGGGAACAGGCTTAGTGAGAACAAATTACCAAGTACACATCTGAAGCTTTGAGGGTTACTGCGTGGCATTCTGGTCAGCTGCATCCCCCTAACCATGCGGATGTTGAATAAAAAAAATCAGTAATTGTCCTAATCATCTACGCTGACCTCTCACCTAGACCCCTTTCTGTACTGGTGAGGGTAAGATCCAAGTACTGCGGTCAGTTTACGTGCGCGTCTGCGTTCCCGGTGTCTGCCAGAGTCTTCTCTTCTGCCCCTGCTTTCCCGTTCAGGGGAAGGCACTGCAGTCATAAGGCTCACTGCCAATTTCCAGGATAAGCCGAGACCTCCTCACCAAATGAGCCGAATTCCACTACCAGGATGTGCTTGCTTTTCAGATAATGGCTAAACCAGCTGCCAGTCTGCTCCAGCCTATAACAACTGCAACCTTTTCATATTTCATTTTTTTTTTTCTCAAAAGATCGATTTTTTTTCCTCTGCTAGAAAAACCAAAAATTCATAGGCTCTTAGAACAAAACAAAACAAGTGCCTTACTGAACCATCTATGTATCTGTCAAGGATAGCAAATGCTAGCTGTGTGCTAAAGGTCGGCTTCGAGGTGGAAGGCGAGGCGTAGTTAGTAGGGACAGAAGCTTTGATCATCTCATTCCCACCTCAGCCCAAAGCAGAGACGATGCACCCACACTTTAATAGAGATCATGAGTATGCAGGAGGAACCTCTGAATTCAGGGAGCCAGGGGTTTAACCTACATCACTCCTCTTCAGCCTCTGAATCCAGCTTCTCGGAAAAGCCTTGGAGACAGGCTAACCGTGGAAGCTGTTTTGAAAATGACTTGGTTTCTGTCTCCAACTCCTCTCAAATCTCCCTCAGGAATATTTTGTTCTAGGACATCATGCTCAAGTCCATGGTGGGTACTTCAGTCAGAAAAAAAGATTGATCTTCAAATAAGAGCTCTCAAATTTCCCAGAAAAAAATAACGAAAGCGTAATAAGTAAAGTTTTAGTAGGAGGAAATCTCACTACTGTAATGCCGCAGAGCGAACAGTCCCTCCCTAGTCCCGCCCCTTCCCCAGCCAAGAGTCTGTTAGGGAAGAATTCCAATCTGGTTGTTGTCAGATCAAGGAGCTCAACTTCACACACCGGGCTTTGTAAATTCAGCTTCCTGTCTTTGCTGGCTTCTGCGTATTAGAATGACAGAGTTGCTTTACATCCGGGATCTCTCTTCCGCCTAACAAGTCTCCTTCAGGTACAGAGCAGCCGTCACCACGCCATGGCGAAGCGTGGAGGATGGAGATAAAGGTGAAGTGTTCTCCTTGGAGGAGCTCAGGGAGGGAGAAGCAAAAGGCTACATGAAGGAATGATCACCAGGCCTGGGGTCCACATTTGTCATCACAGGCGTTGGGGGAATGGAAGATCGAGGGGCTGGTTTGCAGGGCAGCATAAGGAGAGAGAGAGGCAGGGGACAGAAAACCTGAATGGGATTTTGGATGGAGAACAGGCGTTTTCCTGGTAGAGATAGATGGTGAAAGCGCTGTGGGGAGTGGGGGTGGGAACAGTGACGCCCGAATGTTTGGGACAACGTAGGTTAGCGTCTCCCCACACTGAGTTCATTTGTTTCTCCAAACTGTGGGACCGACTTCAGCTTACACTTAGGAACATGATGGCAAGAAAAAACACTCACAGAGGCTGTCGAATTTTAGGGAGTAGGAGGGCCAATGAGCTCCGCCAGTGAGCTCGTTGAGTGGTTGGAGAGACGCTGGGCTCTGGGAGCAACGGCGCGGCTAGGAAGGTCGGGCCCGCGGTCAAAAAACCCAGGTGTGGCCCTTGCTATAATCAGAGGAGCCTCAGTGATTCTTTAGTGGGCTTCTCGTTCTCTGAATGAAGACGTGGACCATTTTTATGGCACAGTCATACTCCTTCATGTATAAATACCACACTTTCTTTATCCTCTCCTCTGTTGATGGGTACAGAAAAATCCACACACCTTGAAGCCATAATGCTAAGTGAAATAAATTAGACATAAAGCTGAAATATCACATGGCTCTCTTCTATGAGAAACTCAAAATATTAATGACATAGAAATCGAAGATGTTAGGCAACAAGAAGCTAGATCTTCATCAAGCAGGAAGGGGCCCCAGAGATGGAGGCAATGAATGCCTGGAGATTAATTTTCTTTCATCTCACTTGAGATTTGTACTGATATTATCACCTGCAGGCTACTAATCATGACTACTAGTGAACCCTGCGGTGTGGGAGCAGAGCAGAGCCCAGGCCGGACAAGGTGAAGGCTCGTAAATCCAGCCCAGTTGCTGATTACAGCATCCTTCAGACTATCACTTTGCTTCAAGGAGTCTTAGTTTTCACAACTCAAAAATCAGGAGTTTAGAGAAGGGACTTCAGTAACTCTTCCCAGAGGTGAATATCTCCAAACCAACTGAATGTTGCCTTTCCTTGTGTCTGCATTGCTTTCTAAACATGCTGAAGGATCTGAGAGTCAGGATGATTTTTCCATGACATTAGATTCTATCATCAGTGAAGACTGGATGTGTCTTTTCTTCTTAAGACTCAGGAGTAAATGTCCAGGTCATCTTTGGAAGGTTCTTTGCTTTTCTCCAGTATTTTGCTCTGGCTTCTCAATTCTTTGCTATTCAAAGGCTTTATGTTTTAGCTTTGACAGCAATTTCTTTTTTCTTTTCTCTTAGCACCTTCTGCTCTTTTTCCCTTATTCTTATTCCTTATACTCTTCATAAATTCCCACTCTGCAAATGGAAGAGGGGAGCAGGTCAGGAAGTGAAGACGCCTACAGAATCTCTCCTTACAAAGAGAAGGGTTGGGAAAAATGTTGTGTATAAAAGCCCCCTTCAGGATCTCTCTCCCTGTATCTCTGTGGATGCATAATTCACTACCCAGAGACACACAGTAGGGAATGCTAGTGCTCGACTACCTTATGGGTAAAACTTAGCACATCATACTCAACTGTAGTTAAAGGGATCTCTTGGAAAAAGTTTTTTTTTTTTTCTTTTCTTTCCGTAAACAGTAATCATCTGGTTACTTACTGGCATTGAGTTAAATTCCAGTCCTGGGACCTCTTCGAATAGAATCTGAGAATCCTTCCTGCAAAGGGGTAGAACTGGGGAGTTGCTGTCTCTATGCGCAAAAAATTTCTGTTAGTGACCCCAATTTCATTCCAGTGAAGCCGTATGTTTGGTAAATACAGGAGATGGGTGTAGCTTGCATTCTGGATGTATATGCTGGGTTAGTTTCTTGACTCAAACCTTCCAGTTGCTTTCTATAAAACACAATGCACTCACTAGAGAGATGGTTTCCAGCCTTATTCTTTAAAAATTGGAGAAAATATGACTTTCTCTCCCCCTCCCTCCTTTTACCTCTCTCTTTTAACTTCCTGCCTCTTTTTCCTTCACAAGGAGGCCATAGGAGCCATTGCACAATCGTTGTACATATGGCAAGGGCTTACTTGTCTTTTACTAATTATCTCAATGAATTGATGGCTGGACAGTAGTTTGCTTATTTTATTTTCCTCTACATGGTGCTAGTTTTGACATATTAATTTATTTGACATTTATGTTACTTTTATAGAAGAGAATTATGAAAAAATCCCAAAGCTAGAAGGATCCCGTTAAATTATTCTACCATAAATACATAAAGAAAACTTAGTTGTAGTAATCAAAAGTGTCATTATATGCAGACATATGATAATTAATAAAAAAGTAGTGCACATATCAACAAAAAGCGAACCGAGTTGAAAATGTTTGATGGGAGTGATTTTTCCTCACCTTTACCAAAATAAGCTGATCATTTATACAATTAAAGATGCCTACCTGTGTCAGTGAGTAATTCCCCAGGCAAAGGTAGATCATTGCCATCAATGAAACAGCCAGGAGACACCTTGATTTTGAACTTCTGACCTCTAGACAGTGGTGAAACAATCCCTGTGATCGAAGCCACTGGATTCATGGTTCTGCCAGGGGAGCCCTAGGCAAATGAAGCAATGACCCAAGTTTGGAGCTCGGTTTTGCTGCCTACTATTCTGTAATCTCAGGCAAATATTTCAGTTTCTCTGGACTCGAACTTCCTCAATTGTAAAATGAACAAAAGTGCAACAACAACAGTTTTGAAAATGCTAAAGATAATTATAATGTCAGTTATATTGGTGAAAAGTAATCAAGTAAAATAGGCAATATGTAAAGCACTTAAAGACAAATCTGGCAAGTAGTAAGCACTTAATAAAGGTTTGCTAATATTAGCTTGAGAGGAAAAACACAGTAAAAACTCTTACTTTCAGATATACCTAATGCAGACCCTACATCCTTATAATTATGACGCTGAAAACATAGGATTAGGGTAATATTTTGTAATTAGTGAGCAGTAAGTAGTTTTCTTAGTTGCTCTTCTCTGCAGTCAGTTAAGGGACATAAAAATAACACTGTGTATCCATCCACCCATCATCCATCCATCCATCCATCCATCCATCCATCCACATCCATCCATCCATCCATCCACCCATCCATTTCTCTATTCTCTAATGATTTATTTAAACATCTAATTACAATGGTTTCTAAATGTGCCTATTTGGCACTGAATTTTTGTTTTTGCTCAAAACTTTCAAAACTTAATTTGATGTTAATTCTTTCTGAATCTGGGGTTGTTCTCATTAAAAAATTATTGTACAGATCCTTTAAAAATATCACAAAATGCCTTGCTCAAATTACATATTCTTTAATGCCTTATAATAGGGCAAGTCTGGACATATCAGAAATAATTGGGTGAAATATTACTCTGGAAAACTGGATGAACTTTAAAGACAAATGAGAGAGAAAGAGAGAGAGAGAGAGAGAAAGAATGAGATCACCTCCTTTTTTAAAGGTGTGAACAGTTTTGTATCCAGAATCCTATTTGGTATAACTGTGTGAGTGGTAGGGGTGAAGGGCATTAGAAAAGCAGTATTATAGTGGAGAACTCAATAGTGGAAGATCTTAGTTACCCTTCTCTTCCCTACTACGGACTCCCTGGTTTCTCTGTCCATCCACCTGTATGTTTACCCTTGTATGCACATACAAACGCTCTAGCAACATACTTACTGATTGTCTTCATGTTATACAAAAATGATGGGAAGAAGATTAGAAAGGGATACATGAGCATTGAAATATGGGTTAGGGAAGAAAGTCACAAAATCAGTAGAAATCAACAACAATCTGCAATAGAAGTCAAGAAGGGAACAAACTAGGAAGACAGACAGCAAAAATGTCCAAAAGATTCAAAACCAATATGTGCATAGTAAAAATGTGCATAGTAATACCTTCATAATTTTCCCTCTCACATATTAACATATAAATGACATGAGTGTACCTCATGCATATGATGGAAAAGACATTCCTCATCCTGTCCAAGGGTTAAGACAAGCAAAATTGTCAAATTGATCTAATTTTACTTAATACAGTCACGTTCAAAACATGTCTTACTTAAAAGTGATGCCAAAGTGTATTTTTGCAAATAGCCTTCTATTTTAGAAGTCATAAACAGAGTCTCAAGGGTTGAATCTGGCTGCAAATATGTTTCATTTGGCCCACCTGCTTTTAAGAAAATCATCACTACAAAAGAATTGCACATAATGACCTGCTTTCTTGATTAATTTTTAAAGATCTAATGGCACTGGGATCTAAGCAGGCAACGTAGCTACCTAGCAACCAACCTTGGCTACGTAGCAGCTGTCCTGTTTAGCCAGAGAATTCACACTTCCTCCACATTCCCAACTGGCCAGTTACATTTACTTCTGCTTCTTACCTCGTAACTGCTGGTATTTATGTTAACAATTTTATAGCTGAAAACGAGATCTGATGGTATTGGCATGGACTCACTGTATTCTAACAATCTTAGGCTGGAATGGGGGAGTTTCTACAGATTTATTTACTTACTTGTCTGTCCACGCAACTAGTATGTGCAGATAACTGTGGTAGCTGTTGGAAGAGACGTGGACAGAATCACCATCTCCTGGTTCCAGGAAGCTTGGGTCTAATGGGGTAAGCTGGATCTGTGAAGGAACAGTTATAATGGAGTGAGATAAAGGCATGTCTAATAAAGTACCATAAATGTTTCTCTGAGATGCTCTGAGCCTCTAGGAGGAGTATATAAGCCAAATTTGAGAGGGTTCTAAAAGATTTCTGTAAATGTGTCATCGGGTTGATAAACCATTAGGAAGCTCACTAAGTAGATACTGGCAAGAATGGCTTGCAGCTGGTCAGACAAAGAGGAGAGAGGGAGAATTTTCCAGGTAGAAGATATAACACACACAGAGACTTGGAGTTGAGAGAGAGATTGGTGGATCTGCGGAAATAAGGGGGCCAAATGGATGGTATAAGGCAGAGGGTTTGAATGATTATGTGAAGATGCCAGATAGTTAAATATTATGAGGAATCTTAAACACTATGCTAGAGGGTTGGAATTTCAGCTCAATTATTTAAGAGCCATTGAATGGTTTTAAACAAGTAAATGATATGATCAGATTTGAATTTTAAAATGTAAGTTACTCTTGTGGATATAAGGGAAAGAGATTGAAGTAGTCCAAGCCTAGAATGAGAAGATGAAACAAGAGGCTGATGAAGTAATACAGGTCAGACTCAGTGTTGGCTTGTGTCGGGAGTGTTAATGGTTACAGAGGCCGGGGGAGGGATTTGAGAAACACTTGGGTCGCAGAATCGGCTGGGTTTGCTGATGACATGGGTAGGCAGCAAGGCACCCGACTTGGAGATGAAGGATAACAGACAGTGCTAGTTTAGCATGCAGAAGTGAGTTTGATGCCAGTTGGAAGCTGTCTGGATTACTGTCTCCAGTTTCAGTCTTCTGTTATTTATTCTATACACAATAACACTTGGAGAAAGTGATTTCTAGCAGTAATATTTCCATAAGCCATAGCATCAGGACTCTCTTTCCCAAGGTATGAAACAGTGACATCTAAATTACAGGTTGGATGCACCTACATTTTCTTTCAAAATGTTCATATGTTCTTATTTAATTTTTAAACTAATAAACTATTTCTTTTTCCTGAAAAGTAGGAGGTAAAGCTGCTGGCTTGAGAGTGAAGAGAAAAATTGTCAGAGCTGGGACTTGAATCAGAGAAAAGCAAAAGTTGTGGTGAATGAGAACAGAGAGCTGAAAACTAAGCACAAGGCAATCCATCGGAACATTCAGGCAGCTTGTGGTGCACAGCTCGCCTACAGCTGCCCCAACCTGTGTGTGTTCTGTTGCATGTGTGTGCTAGCAACAGACAGACACATGCGTGTGGAAAAGATTCTTGATCCATTCAGATTTCAGAATTTTCTCTTCAGAGGGCTGATTCCTCAAAGAATTTGAGATATTGAGATTAGTTTAATGATGCACTAACTAGTAGGGGAAACCAAACAGGAAAGCAAATGAAGGGGACAGAGCAGAAGTTTCAAGCAACTGCAGGTCCCTGTGCAATAACATCAAAGATATTTAGCAGAGTCAGAAGAATCTCAGATCTTTGATCAGAAAAATGAGTCTACAGTGAGAGTTGTCCCCAGGGAATGAATGAGTCCTGGCCACAACCCACACGTTCCTGCGGATGTCTAGGGTAGAGCAGAGGTAGAGGTCTCTGGAAATAAAAGAAAAAGTGAACTCGGAGTCCAGAGTTGAGTGCATCAAGAAGTTGAAATCACTGAAACTGTGGCAGGGCATGGAGATGGAGAAGAAAACATTGAGCCCAGTAGTAGAGCCTTGGAACAGAAAAGGTTCCTGATTGCTGAAACAACTATAAGAGACTAAGGATCTTTTAGACAAGTGATAGGAACTCTAGGAAAATCTTTGGATGGAATAATAATGCTCTGAAAAGGCAACAGAAAATGAGAAAAATATGGGTCAAAGGAGAAAGAATATCTCATTAAAACTTCATTGACAATGTACACAAAATGATTTCACTGTATTGTTTCTCACTTCATCGACATACACATTCATTTATATTGATTTACACAAAGACCTATACACTGCTGTTGAGGATTTCATAATAGTTTGGTTTTTATGAGTGTAATGTCGAATATCATCGGTAAGATGCCAAAATGACGTCCCATCAGGGCTGTCAGGTTGAGACCGTGTCACCAGCTTCCATTAGTTATTGCTGTGTCGCTTGTCAGACCAGCCCTCCTGGTCATCGAGGAGCTGGAGGGAGATTAAAGTCAACAGTTTGGAAAAGTTGTTTTGAACAAGTCAGTGAGGCATCGAAAATGTGTCTGTGGAATATTTATTACTTCAAATCACTTGAAGGGTTTTCACCGTCTTTACTGAGCTGGGTTAATTGTATCTGTGATAAAGAGCTCTCCCAAAGGAAATATTTTCATGTCTAAATAAATTCAGAGCAGCCCAAATGATACATCTGGGCTTCACTTTACAGGTTGCGAGGAACCTCGAATGTCAAAGCGAATATTTATTCCCAAGAGATGAAAGAAAGTCCCAGATGACTGGATCGATTCCAACACCCATACGATGCACCAAAACAATGTTCCCTGGAGAAATTTTAACCTGTTATTCATGATGTACATCTTGTTTATGTAAATTATATCCAAGCTTTTTAAAACACATTAACAATGCTTTTGTTATTTTTGTTTGCTTTATTTGTTTTCTGCACGCAGGTCCTCCTACAGATGAAGCAAATTCCCTAGTGCTAAGCTCTATCCCAGCCCTTGTTACTATTATTATCATTAATTTTATTGTTATTAAAATTCCCTACTGCTGAGCCACATCCCAGCCCTTGTTATTATTGTTATCACTATTACTAATTATGCTATCACTGAGCAATCACATTAGTATTTTATTGTAGTTTCATTTATGTGTTATTTTCATGATTTCACTCTGATAAGTTACTTAAGTTATTGGAAATACAACCTGATATAACAGCAGGGAAATCCTTAGGCTCTGACCACCCATCTCTACTGTTGGAAACAATTGTTTTAGAGACCTTAGGTTGCCATAGTCCATTTCTGTTGCTATAGCAGAATGCCTGAGGGCCAGGGATTTAGCTAAGTGGTTCTGCTGCTTGCCTCACAAGTGCAAGGTCCTGAGTTAGATCCTCTGTACAAAAAAATTAGAATACCTGAGACTAGATGAGACCTTTTAAAAAATGGTTCGTTTTGGTTCATCGTTTGGAAAGCTGAGACCTCCAAGAGCATGGTGCTCACATCTGCTTGGTTTCTGGCAAGGACCTTATATTGCCCCAATTCATCACACAAAGAGGAAGGGCAAGGAAGAACATGGCAAATAGAGGAAAGGGAGCCAACCTCCCACCGTGGCCAACCCATTCCCACACATAGGCACCAATCCATTTATTAGAGGCCCACCCCACCGCCCAAACACTTCACTGGGGTCACCTCCCTCCGACACTGCCATATTGAAGAACTAACGGGCCATCGTGAGCTTTTGGGGGACACATTCAGATCGTAGCATAGGTATTGTGTGCTCAGCTGTCTAGTACTCTGTTTCAACTGAGGAAAAGAAAAACAAAGCTGACTTAAGGCTTCCTGCAGAATCAAGTTAGAATTGTGAAAGGCATCCTTAAAAGTCAAATACTAAGCAAAGAATGGACTAGTATCTTTCAAAGTGCACACTCCTTAGGCCTGCACACAGCTCAGCACTTTGAAAGCACACAGAAATAGGCACTGGAGCTGTGTCAGCCTGAAGAGTAAAATGTTGAAGGCAGCAGTAATCCAGACACGGATGAGGCTTATCTCTACAGCACAGGCCATGTAGAATGGTGAAAGTAGCACTGGGTTACCCAGCATCAGAGGGTCAGATCCTAACTGGTTACAGTTGGATGGTATCTTGGTCTGCTTTCCCTTGGGGACAAAACACCTGACACAACTTACAGGAGAGATGTTTATTTTGACTTGTGGCTTGAGGCCATCACAAGAAGCATCATGGTAGAAGGGTGTGGTAGAGCAAAACTCCTCAGTAGGTTGCAGCCAGGAAGCAGAGAGCAGGGGAAGAGCCAGGGGGAAGACACAAGGGACCAGATCCCCAAGGCCAAGTCTCCATGACCCCACCAGTCCCCCTGAAGTGTGCTCCATTAGTCCTCTAGGCCTCTCTCAGGATAATCAACTTGACCATTAAGTTTAACCATCACGGATAGCCCTGAGCAATCAACTTAAACTTTCTAAACAGGCATTTTCTTACTCATCAAGTAAGATCACTGGAGGATATGTGATCCACAGCTTTTCAAAGCTTTTAAAGCATGTCAGGAAAACGTAGAGGTCTGCATAATGGAATTACGGTCATTAGAAGGCAGTGAATATATCACAGTTTCTGCTTTACAGAGAAAATATGCATTGTCAGTTTCATGAAGGTTATGGAGATGTTCCAAGGTGCCTGGGAAACTGAACATATGGCAGCATTCACCACATTTCATAAAATGTTGGAAGGTATCACAAGGTTATCGATCAAATGTTTAGTTTCATAACTGAAGAAAGTGAGGTTAGGGATGCTAATTTACTTGCTTAATGTCATACTCAGCAAGTACATTGTGAAAATTATGCCAGGATTCAGGGAAATGATTAACTTCAAGGTAAGTAGTGATTCTTCTTTGCCAGCTACTAGCATCAAAAAGTGAGGTCTGAGCAGTATTACCAACAGCTATTATTCAGTGTGATGGGAAAACATTACACTAGGTGTTGTTAACATTTTCAATACATGAAGTTCATATGAATAGTAACAAGTTAACAAAATAGTTTAAAAATATAAAAGCAATGACTGTGCAAGTCACAGAAAACCTTGGAATGTGATTAATATTTAAAAATGTATTTGACAATTTATTTGCAGAGCAATGCAAATCCAAAAGAAATGAATGAATTCCTTTGTTCAGAACCAATGCTCAATTGGAAAACCATACTAGAGCACTACATATTGTGAAAGTCAACAAATGAGGTGTTGGTATAAATGGTGTAGACTGAGAATACAAACAAAAGCAACCTGTTAATTCCATTGAGGAGAAACAGATGCCTTTCCATGGTGGGAGTGTTCTCACTTAACCAACCTTCCGTGCGGTAGCCACACAGTCCCTCTCTTGTCCTTTACTTCACCCCTAGGAAACTGTGGGGCTCTGTTGCTAAAAGCCCAAGAGCATGGAAATCAGCAGAGCAGATCAGTGACCAATGCCTTCTGTTCATTTGTTCATGATTTTGTGGTGCCGGGGACTGAATCCAACATGCACGTGCTAAGCGAGCGCTCTGTCACTCAGCTCCACCCCAGCCCTGCATTTCAGTCTCAATAAGCAAAAGCTCAGCGTTGGCTTTTGAGAAATGCTCTGCTGATCGTGCCCATTGGTTCACCCTGTGCCTGTTCCGAGCAGTTCATCCACAGAAACCCTCCCAAAGCCTCCCTATCACCCATTCTCCAAGCTTGCTCCTCCCAAGACTTGACCACCCAGTCAACCCATTGAATCAGTTCACCTTGAATCAGTCAACTTATTTCTGGCCATCTCTCCATGAAACAGAAGGAGCACCAGAGATATTGCTTAAAGTTCCAGCCATTGGAAAAATTTCCCTTCATGACATTTCTGCAAGATAAACCCTGAGGGCAGCAGGAATGCTACACTGTGCACATTAGGTCATGGCAGAGAGCTAGCGAGCTGAGTTCACCTATGACCTGGTGGTGAAAATGCCCTGCCGTCCTGCTGAGTAAATGAAAATGGCTTACAGAGGTCATTGTAACAAATAAAGGGAAAAATCCACATTAGTTCAATAGCTGCACACCAGGTACCATGACCTGTGTGAATTTATTTTAGCACAGACATCCCTTTCAGTACAGCAGCTGTGACTAGAATCTCAATTTAGGAAGCTTGCAGTGATTGATTAAAATGCAAATTCCTCAGTGATGGTAAATCTGTGTGCAACCAAAGTAAAAAGTTGAACGTGGATACAATAAGGATGGCCGGCATAGCAGTCTTCAAGAGCCTGCCATGAAAGCCCTAGAGCATGCAATATAGTTTGTTTGCTTTCGGGAAAGCTCGGGTTGGACACTGGATAAGAGGTGTGCCCCTTTACTGTTTGTTCAAGTCATTTCCATTGTGCCTAGGCATCTTCTGCAAGAAGAAATCATTTTATAGTTTTCCACATGACCCTTTTCCTATAAAAACTCTCACTTCCTAGCTAACCAAACCAATATGGTAATCCTAT
This sequence comes from Fukomys damarensis, assembly GCF_012274545.1. Classification (NCBI taxonomy): domain Eukaryota; kingdom Metazoa; phylum Chordata; class Mammalia; order Rodentia; family Bathyergidae; genus Fukomys; species Fukomys damarensis. The sequence continues at coordinate 6,241,349 of NW_022900923.1, forward strand.
CAATCACTGAGTAGGTCTGACCAAGCTATACATTCCAGAGCTGAGTGGTAGACCAGGAGGTTGGCTGGGGATCCACTGGATCTACTGTGAGGTGGACATGAACCCAAATCTCACTAATCACCTGGCCTTTGATCATGTACCACTGTGCTTTGGGACCCTTGGGGTATCAGATTTACCAGTCAGGTAGGAGCCGGTGCCCAGGAACCCCTGGATATTCTGAAGATAGCCTTTTATTTCAAAAGAACAATTATCCGAAAGTGGCAGCGAGTTCTCTGAGGTAAGGTTGAGTGGAGATTTGTGGTTGCTTAGCAGAGTGCTTCAAGAAGTTCTAAGTCTTCTTTCATTCAAGGGCTGGGTCTGAGATAGCTTAGGTTGGACACTGGATAAGAGGTTTGCCTCCTTACTGTTTGTTCAAGTCATTTCCATTGTACCTAGGCATTTTTATCCACTTGTTTTTGTTTGTTTGTTTGTTATTATTAGAATACATCAACTAAGGCTTGACTAGACTAACA